>NC_056668.1:21953035-22263214 GCF_018350195.1 Panthera tigris
CATGAGATCATGACCTAAGCCTAAGTCAAGAGCGGCATAGGACCTAATGAGTCACCCAGGCACCCATGTTTTTTTGTAATTTAGAATAAAGAATGACAAAATGAAATCCTTAAATTCTAGAATGACCAGTTTATATAAAAACATAAAACTCATGTTTTATGAGATCAGGTCATGATTTCACAGTCCGTGGGTTCAAGCCCCATTTAGGCTCTCTGCTGGCAGTGCAGATCCTGCTTGGGATTCTTTCACTCATGCTTTCTATGTCTCTCTCAACAATGAATAAACTTTAAAAAATATATAAAACTCTAGTTGTAAATAAAATACATGGATTAAAATAGCAAAAGAATAATAGAATAAGTAAACTTGAGTTGCATCATTTTGTGCCCAATAAAAAATAGAAAGTGTAATATTTTACTAATTATGTAACAGGTTAAATTTGGGGTCACAGAGTGCCTGGGTGGCTTGGTTGGTTGAGTGTCTAACTGTTGATTTCGACTCAGGTCATCATCTCACTGTGGGCTTGAGCCCCTCATTGGGCTCTGTGCTGACAGCACAGAGCTTGCGTGGGATTTTTTGTCTCTCTGTTCTTTCCCTGCTTGTGCACTCTCTCTCACATAAATAAATAAACTTAAAATAATAAATAAATAATTTAATTAATTAATTTTGGTTCACATGTTCAAACTACACTTCCATTTAAAAATCAGGGTTTTTTTGAATTAGAATTTGTGTGGGGAATATTATTGTTAAAATTTTGTTTGTGTTTTAGTAAAAAATTGCAAATTACATGGGAACTTCTCTGTATATTTATATACATAGATACATGAATACACATGCAATCTATACATCTATTGTGTGTGTGTATTTGGTCATTCTACTTCTAAATTGTGAGAAAAATAAGAGCAGTACTCTGGTTTCTCCTGATTCTTACAATTTCCAGATATTTTATCAGAAGGAAGGGGCACCTAGGTGGCTGAGTCATTTAAGCATCCTACTTTGTCTCAGGTCATAATCTCATAGTTTGTGGGTTTGAGCCCCATGTTGGGCTCTGTGCTGACACCTAACAGCCTGGAGCCTGCTTCAGATTCTGTCTCCCTCTCTCTGGTCCTCCCCCGCTCATGCTCTGTCTGTCTCTCTCTCTGTCTCTTTCAAAATAATAACTATTAAAAAAAAGAAGTTAAATTAAAACACTGTTAATAGACTATATATATTTTTTGAGCATTTATAGTGTTCATATTCCCAGTATCATTCAAATCCTGTTTTATTTTAACCTGCCCACCAATAACAGTTTACTATATATTCTTTCTAAAATAACAGAAATAATTATTCTCCCTTATAAAACCCCTAGAAAATGGTACATTATAAATGCATTTTAATTAAATAACACTGATAAATTGATAAATCTATCATTTATGTTGCCAAACATGCTCTAAACAGATATACTCTAATAGGAAGCTTTTTATCCCATTTTTATCCATTTCCATTTAAACATATAGTATTTTGCACTAGAGAGTTTTTATCACATAGTGGGAATCCTTGACAGAATTGTATTTTTTTAAAGTTCAAATTTAAGGAGTGCCTGGGTGGCTCAGTCAGTTAAAAGTCCAACTTCGGTTCAAGTCATGATCTCACAGTTCATGAGTTCAAGCCCTGCCAGCTTTGTGCTGATAGCTCAGAGCCTGGAGCCTGCTTTGGATTCTGTGTCTCCCTCTGTCTCTCACCCTCCACCATTCACACTGCCTTTTTCTCTCTCTCAAAAAAAAAAAAAAAAAAAAAGCAATTAAAAAAAATTTTAAAAAGTTCAAATTTAGGAGCCTTGCCCATACAGGGTGCCTGGGTGGCTCTGTTGGTTAAGTGTCCAACTTCGGCTCAGGTCATGATCTCACGGTTCGTGGGTTCGAGCCCCACATCAGGCTCTGTGCTGACAGCTCAGAGCCCAGAGCTTGCTTCAGATTCTGTGTCTCTCTCTCTCTGCCCCTCCCCTGCTCATGCTCTCTCTCTCTCAAAAATAAATAAACATCAAAAAACATTAAAAAAAAAAAAGATCATTGCCCATATAGGTTCTGAAATATGTAACATCAATTCTAAACAAATCTCCATTGGAAGGACAAATCTAGAAGATAGAAGGTTGTTTTTATTCTAAATTTAAAATTTATTTGACTATGAGTAAAACGCAGTTAGACTGACAAAATCCACATTATTAATTATGCATATATTTCATTATGTGAAAAACTAGAGAAGTATCAGCAAAATGAAATAAATCATATATTCCATAAAGAACCTCAACTCTTCTCTACGGAAGCAATGAATCTCTCATGTTCACACCTTATAAGAATCCACTTCAGCATCTAACGACCACTCTCCTTAACTTTTTTGGTATGCTGATGCAGATTGTTTATCTGACAATTTTAAACATCAAGAATGAATGATTTCATAAATATTAATTTTAAAGAGTGACAAGTAGATGTTATTAAGAGTAAATCTTATAGATATCTGTTCTGAATTTAAAATTCTAGTTCATGAAGGCTAGAATTCAATATGGCAATATGGTATAATAATAATAAAAGCTTATTTTTATATGATTCATTCTGTTATGGCTTTTTAACTATAAGAATGATGCTTATTATTTTTCTTCCTGAGGCAAAACTCTAATACTCAGCAAATATTAATTGCGATCTGGAGAAAAAAATATATAAAACTTAAAATCTGGGAAGGAGCTTCACTATTTTATATTCAGAATAGATATCTATAAGATTTACTTTTAATAACAGTATGTAGCAAAGTAGCATGTCATTCTTACATGGTTTTAGGCACACTGAGCATAAAAAAAGACCTACTTTTAACAAATCTCTTAGAAAAGACATTTGTGATATAACATCATGTCCTCCTAAAAGCCCTGTCGTCCCTTGACTGATACATTATTTGTACATCTATCTTTCAGACCCTCCCGCACAATCTAAAACATATAAGCTCTGCTTTTAAAAAAATGTCAATACCTGCTAATTGCTTCCTGAGTAGGTTTTGGTGTTATTTCAATGAAAGGTATAATTTAGCAAACAGATTTAGCAAGCAGCAGATAAAACAATTAGTACAAAGATCTTTTGTGAAAGAAGTGGCTGCCAGTACGCCCGCAGTGAAGGCTGAATTTGTAATTTAGAAAACAGATTTAGCAAGTGGCAGATACAACAATTAGTCTAAAAATCTTTTTGTGAGAGAAAGAGCTCACAGAATAGGAGAAGAAGCCACATTTGCATAAAAATGATATGTCAATTTCGCCGAAAGCAAGTAAGTTTTCCTCTCCACCTCTTAACCTTTTCTTTTCCTTATGATTTTCTTTTTCCTCATATATTGCAACGTGGTCAAGGCGCTAGAGTATTCCTAAAGTCATCACATAAGCAGTGCTGTCTCATGTAGACTCACCACATTTTTAATAAATAATAACCATGATTCACAGGGCCACAATATCTATTGGGTTATGCAAGAAAATGAACCTGTTTCCCTTTCCCTAATGGGTCTATGCTTCCTTGATTATAGCTTAGACTTTTCATATAGAAGTGACATATTAGTCACGATTACAAAATTTAGAAGCTCAAACCAACGTGGACTTATAGTAACTATCTAAGATATCATTCGTTACTAGGGTTCTCATATAGAAGAAAAAAATAATTAAAATTGCACAAATGGATCAAAGAATGGATTCACAGTAAGTTTCACTGGATGGCATTAGCTTCAGATTTCTTCCCCTTAGGAAAGGATGTTAGTGTTGTGAATGCTAGATCCTCTGGGATAGGGCCCTGTGCAATTCTCAGATTACATTCTGTCAAGAAACCCCTGCCAGAAACCAATGGGATCCATTAAAGCCAGACACACTGTTCAGCAAGGAATGGCCTTACTGGTTGATCTGAAGCTACTCTAAAGTGTGCTACTGTAAAGCGATGAGAAGTCCTCCAAAATCCGTGACTGTTGCCATGGACCTCTCTTGACATGTACATTTACAAAGTCATTGGGTTTTTGCCATGCTAAACAATTTACTGATTTCAGAGAACTATGTCACACTCTCAGGTTGAAAACTCCTTTGTTTCATTTTGATACGTCCATTGCCAATAACCAACCACCCTTGTATGTTTAAACATCAAGCCCTTGCAGATGCTGCTGCAATTCTTTACCCTTGATCCAGCTCAAGGACAATAAGAAAGAGTTCATTGACCTAGATTGTTTATGAAATGAATGTTGCACAACTGCACTTACAAATGATGTTTAGAGGAAGCTGGGTGGCCCAGTCAGTTTAAGCGCCTGACTTTGGCTCAGGTCATGATCTTGCAGTTCATGAGTTCAAGCCCCGTGTTGGACTCTGTGCTGACAGCTCAGAGCCTGGAGCCTGCTTTGGATTCTGTGTCTCCCTCTCTCTCTTCCCCTCCCCTGCTCATACTTTGTCTCTCTCTCTCAAAAATAAATAAAACATTAAAAAAACATTAAACAAATGACATTTATTTATGTAATTCTACAATTGAAACATATTCAGTTTACTCAATTCAGAGAATTCTTTGTGCAAAAAAAAAATCTCTTGCACATTATTATTCAATTTCCAGCTTCCATTTGTTACTCATATACACTCTAGAATTTTGTCTTTTGTTATTCAATGATGCTGTTTTAAATGTTTGTTTCATATTTGCTATTCTCAAAGGGGGGTTGGCATTTGTTTTCTCTAGGAGACTTTCCAGGCAATAAAGTCTCTGTTGCAGTACTCAACTGTGTCACTGTAGTGTGAGAAGCATCTTAGTAACAGGTAAACAAATAGGCATGATTGTGTTCAAATAAAACTTTATTTGCAAAAATAGGTGGCAGACATGATTTGGCCCACACTAGCCATATTTAGTCAACCCCTAATTTAGTGTTAAGTTGTGTATATTCATTCATACTGTGTTCATTCTGAAAGAAGCTTCATTGACCATATGGTTAGAGAATAATTGTTCACTCTACGGCAATTCCACAAAATGTGAATTTGGTATGAAATAACAATTATTTTTCAAAATATTACTCTTCAGCTTAGTGAAATATCTTCCAACTCTTCTGATATTATGTGGTAGTAGAGAAAATCATTTTATTTTTAAAATGATATATTGTAAAATGTAAGCTTATGATAGATCAGATGATGCATATTATATATTAAATCATATTTATATATAGTATGATTTCAAATTGCTTCAATTTTAAATATTATGTAAATAATCATTAAACTTTGAAATAGAGACATTGGAAATAAAGTCTTATAAAAGTAAATTAATCCAAACTCCATATTCCACAAATAGGAAACTGAAAGCAATAATGCCACATATATCAGAGTTCTGGAAAAAACAAGATTGGGATCTAATTTCATTGGGTCCTTATTATTATTTAAATATTTTGGGGGGAAATTGGCCATTTTTTCTTCCAAAGAATTAATTTCTGATGTAGCATAAATTCTATCAGTCAACAGCTTGCATGGTCAAATATGCTACTTATTCAGTTGACTTAGTAATATAGTTGTTTCTGAAATGTTAAAAACCTTAAATTTTATGTTTAAAATTAAACATGTTTAAAAACTTAAATTTTAACATAACATTGCATATAAATTTAAATATTAAACGCTGATAAGCATATGCTGAATTCATACTTATTAAATTCTTCCCTTATGTTTATGATTTCCCTTTGATAGTGAGACATTGTAAATGGAGATGGCTTCTAATGTAGCAAAAGAAATCTGCTGTATCCTGTTTCTTGAGTGTATAGTGTTTTGGAATGGTGTTATATTTTTGTACTTAATATTTTATGTTACATATTATATATATGATTTTTTGGTGATAAATATGCCCTATAAAAATGGCTAAATCAAGTAGCAGAAGACTTAGGCATTGATGCTAGAGCATTACTGTTAGCTAATAATGAAAACAATCAACTCATTCAACATTTCCATAATCAACATTTTAGATAAGCATAAGGAATAGTCCTTCATTTGAGGATAATACAATTAAAAGTTAAATTGTAGGTGATATTATTAATAATTACAAATATAAACCACAGAAACTATTATTTCACGTAGCTGATTCAATAGCTGAGCTATATGATTTAAACATGAATAGTATCAAAGGTTGAATAGTGCCACAGTTCATATAAAGCATTATTTTTTTTTTAAATTTTTTTAACGTTTATTTATTTTTGAGACACAGAGAGACAGAACATGAACGGGGGAGGGTCAAACAGGGAGACACAGAAACTGAAACAGGCTCCAGGCTCTGAGCTGTCAGCACAGAGCCCAACGCGGGCTCAAACTCACGGACGGCGAGATCATGACCTGAGCCAAAGTCGGCCGCTTAATGGACTGAGCCACCCAGACGCCCCTGAAGCATTATGTACAAACTAACCACTCAGAAATTTACTCAGAATAAATTCTTTAGATCAAAATAAGTATATTTCCCAAATGGCCAGGAGTATAATGCTTTGATGATCTTAACAATAGTGGAAATAGTTAATACATTAATTTATTCTTTTCTCTAATTTAGCAATTGCTCTATCTCTTCAAGTCCAAAGTCCGCCAATTCTTCAGCTGTAGCACAAGATTATGAAGTCATAATTTTTGCCTCCTTGTAAATACTCTATCCATTCTCAGGACTCCTATAGCATTTTATCCTTATTATTCTCATATGATAGTATTGTTGTTTTGTTATAAATATTCATATGTATATTTTACCTCCCCTGTTAAACTCAGAGATCGTAGAGAATCCATATGTTACTGTATTTACATCTATTCATCATCTAGTATTCTGTTCGTTTATTTCAATGGGTATTTAACTTTGGCTGACTAAATAATGCCCTCCACCCCCGCAAAGATGACCATATCTTAACTCCCAGAACCAGTGAATATATTACTTTACATGGCAAAGGAACATTGCAGATGTAATTAAGTTAAAGATATTGAGATGAAGAGACTTCTTGGGTTACCCAGGTGGGCTCAACGTAATCACATATGTCTTTATGAGAGGGAAGCAAGTGGTTGGAGTCAGAGATGTGAAGATGCTAATCTGATATCTTTGAAAATAGAAGATGGAGCCATGAGCCAAGGAATACAGGCAGCCATTAGAAGCTAGAAAAGGTGAGGAAACAGATTCTCTCTTAGAGTCTCTAGAAGGAAGGCAGTTCTATACTGATTTTAGGACCTGTGACCTCCAGGGCTGTATGATAATAAATTGTGTTTTTTTAAACTACTACCCACTAACTTTGTGATAATATTTTACAGCAGTAATAAAAAACTAATACATTAACTTTATTTAATCTGTATATCTTTATATGTGTATCAATCTATTTATACATATGTATTTGTAATACATTTATCTATGTATCTACCTACATGATTTAATAAGTGGTTTGAACTGCAAACCATTTTCCATTTGGGGTGGGTTGTATTTCAGGCATTTTCTGAGTAAGTACTGTTGAGTGATTCATTTTATTTATTGCAACAATAGCAAGAGTGTTGTGATAACACCTGGTATAGATGTATGGGTTAAGGGTCCTATGGAGGAAGGGAGAAATTGTCTGTAAATCAGACTTGTGGGTATAGAAAGATAAAAAATGAGGTACCTTTAATTTTTTTTAATGTTTATTTATTTTTGAGAGAGACAGAGCTTGAGCAGGGGAGGGGCAGACAGAGAGGATGACACAGAATCCCAACAAGGCTCCAGGCTCTAGCTGTCAGCACAGAGCCAGATGAGGGGCTCGAACTCATGAACCATGAGATCATGACCTAAGCTGAAGTCGGATGCCTAACGGACTGAGCCACCGAGGTGCCCAAAAATGAGGTACCTTTGAAGAATGAGGAATATATGCTAGACTAAGATGGATGGCAGAAGAAAAAGTTATGACAGAAGATAAGCTATTCTCATTACCGTTCTCATTTAGGTAAACTCAGGTTGATTGATTTTCTTGGTACAAGTGATAGATGGAGATGGAAAAGTAGAGAGTTAGGAAAATATCACATTGTTATTCACCATATGCACTAAATTAGAAATTTTAACTTTACTCAGAAAGCTATTGAGGGTCACTGAAGACTTTTATGATCAATTAATATAAAATGAGAAAACCAGAAACAAATAGAAAGCGTAACTGGAAATACTGAGTGTTAATTAAAATGTTAGTGCTGCCATTTATTGAAATTATTAGAGTGATGGATTCTGGTGGGTTAAAGAATCTAGTGTAAGAAGGACTTTGAAATAGTATTTTATGAAATATAAATGTTGAAGTATGATAGTTGTGCTAGGAATGTGAATAGGAAATGAAAAATCTATTTGCCCTTAAGGAAAACCTGAGAAGCTGCAAAAGTGACTATGTAAAAGCTCGTTTTGATTGTAGACCTACCAGAAAATCCATCAAGGAGCAGATGCCTTCAATGACCAAAGGTTCTTGATCCAAAGAATGCCAGACATTACATGCACATCTATCATAAAGTATTACAGACTTTCTCAGTTACAACAACTGACACATAAACTCTCACCCAATCACTCAAATTTAGCTTTGTTCAATTCCTTACTCACAATGTTTGCATCAAGAAGTGATGAAACACCTTTAATTGCATTAAGCTGTTCCCTTCAGGAGACCTTCTATTTATGAACAGAAATGCTGTATACAAAAAAAAAAAAAAAAAAAAAGCAGGGGTGGGGAAGTAAGATTGTGGTTGTTTTGATTGTCAGATGACATTGGCAAATTGGTATGATGGGGAATAGGAATAATCTTAACTGTCCCTTTAGTTTAATGACGATTCTGATCTCATAATATATCTCTGCCCTCTGTTCTGCCACATGAAACATGAGGTCACAAAAGGGAAATGAATAATATTTCAATATCACTATATAGTTAATATATTCACTAGGGGGGATTAGGATGTGCCTCTATACTGCCACAGAATGGTATAGCTGTCATTTGATTCAAGCAATCAGTTAAAAGATTAGAATAAAGTCTCGGACCTAACTCATTAAATTCAGAAAACAGGTGTTTTGTTAATGTAATGGGTCTAAATAAGTTCTGGGTTTTGAATTATGATTAATTAAAGAGAATAATGTCAATAGCACATTCAAAAGATAATGGGGAATAAAGATCAGCAACGCCTTACAAAAGAAGAGAGAAAAGAAGAGGAAATGTTTCCATGAAGATGTGTAACCATAATCTTTTGAGAGTCTGTAAGAATTTTTTAGTTCACTGACTTCCAATGTTGGGACCCACAGTATTTCTGTAAGAATCAAACAGGTGACAAGAGTATGTTTAGTAAGATGACCCATTTTTTTCTGAATATAATCCTCTGTTTTCTAGAGTTAACTGATTCTTCATTTTTAATTAATAAAACATTTTATACAATGAAAACTTTAAACAGATTTAGATATTTTTTGGATGAGTAGTGATGAAAATTATAATCTGGATTTACTACATTGTTAAGTTTTTCTTTTTTTTTCTATTTTAGTCTTTGCCATTAATGAAATCTGTTTTTCTGTGTTTCTAAACTTTTCCTTGTCCTTAGTACCTACCAAATGCCTTGTCACATTGTATGCGCCCAGTAGCTGCTGTTAGAATAAGTTGGATGGACTGTATGATATTTAATAAATAGGACAACTGTTTCAGAATACTTACAAGGAAATGGCCAGGAACTCAAATCTGGCAAGCATATTTGTGATGGTTTTGTATCATTTATAACCAATGAAGTATATTACAAATTAGCAAACAACTTGCAAAAATATGTAGGATACCGTTGTTCTTATTTTGTTTGATATCTTGAATTTATAACCTTTCCATTATCAGTTTTGTACAATTCTCAGTTCCTCAGATTCAACATTTGCATTCAGGCTGTGTTGAAATATAGAAGATTCTTATACCAGATAAGATAATTAATGCATTGAAGGTTTCCAAAATTAACTATAGCCCGATATTAATTTAGCCGTTCCTAGAATGTTAGTGGGTTGCAAAAAGTAATGCTGTCAAATGGTGATATGAAAACAAAAATTATGATGATATCCTTTTTTTTTCACTGCCACGAATATAAGTGGCATGAGTTGCTTCTACATTTTTATCTTTCTCACTTCTGCAGTCTTCATCCTAATAACTTATTTTCTCTTCAAACTGTCCATAGTGCTTAACAAAAATGCCTTCATTATGTAACAAGAGGAAAGAGGAAAGTGAAGTGTGATGTCTGCTACTTAATGAAATATTGATCTTGATCATTGGGTATTTGGAGATATTTTTAGCTATTGAAATAGTTGCAAGCTTAACATTTTTAAATTAAAAAAAATTGAAATAAATTGATATTCAGCTAGCATCAAGTGGAATTATTTCATTTTACAAACAATAAAAAGAAGATCCAGGGCACTGATGGTCTTATAAATTATCATCCATGTATTTAGGGGAAAAGTGAGTACTTGAACTGTTCTGTCTCAAGATAGTGTTCTCAATTTGTATTTTTACACTCGTGTCCCTGCAGTGTAACTTTGCCTATTTTTCAGGATATTATCTAATACTTCCTTTAATACAATTTTTCTATATACACTTTATATTATTGTTAAGAAATAAGAACACAAACTATTAATATTTTACAGTGATTTCAACTTTTTATAATTTTGTGTCATTTGATCGAAATTAGGTGTTGTCATCCCTCTTTCTCCCATATTTCTGCTTAATACTCTAGTGGATCAGCCACCAACCCTCTTTCCATATACAGGAAGATACTTTCTTCCTTGAACAGTTCATTTTACCAGCTTCTCCAATGACATAAGGGATGTCTGAGTGAAGAGCCTTAACACCCAAGCCGTATTCACTACAGAATGGGAGAAAATCCTGAATTAAAGGCAAAGATCAAACCTGCCTCTTCTCTTCCTCTTCCTTTTTCCATTTCCTGACCTCATAGGACAAGCACAAAGGGGCAGCTTTGCTTTCTGCATGCAGGTTGTATGGACCCCATTATTCAGCTGTTGAAGTAAATAGACTTGTGAGGGATAACGTTCTTCAGTCTCAGGCCCACTTCCTCTCTCCAAAAGTATATTGGCAATATTTTAGGAGTTATAGGAAGAAGTGCTGTCTAAATGGAGATTTACTGCCTTTCCTGTTAGAGATGCTGAGATCGATATTATCAGTGAGAACAATAAATGAGAGGAGAGGTAGGTGGTACCTCAAACCATAGCAAACAGCCCCAGGAAACCAGATTACAATAAAGGTATGCCGGGCATTATTATATTCTATTTTTTTGGCTGAAGAAGAAATGGAAGTAACATAACTAATCAAAACAAATATAGAGCTCAGATCCAGGTCTTCTGATTTCAAATCTGTTTCTTCCACCATATCACACAGAATAACTGAACTATTAATTTTAATATTAGAAAATTTACAAAACTTTAAAATTATTATTTGTTCTTGGATTTGCAAAAATATCTTTCCAGCCTACATTTTCCATCTTCCTTTTCATGTGCATAAACTCCTACACTAGCCCAACAATTCTGTGTATATACTTTCTCTATAATCATGTGGTTTACTTAGCCTGGAATGCCCTACTTTAACTAATATAGTATTATTCATGCAAAATTAATTTCAAATTTTAGGATACCTATTATGAAAATAGTAACATGTTGAGAAGTAAACAAAAATTCCTTAACTTATCTCATATAATTAAGACTTCATGAGGTTAGGAATTAGAAGTAAAATACTGAGTACTACACTCTTTTTGTTATCTATAATAAATATTAACAATTTGCCATTGCTAGTGATAACTATAAATATATATATATATATATATATATATATATATATATATATATATATATATATTCATTTACCTTAGAAAGAGAGAGCGTGAGTGGGGGAGGGGGCAGAAAGAAAGAGAGAATTTTCATCAGGGTCCATGCTTATGCAGAACCTGATGAAGAACTCAATCTCACAAACTGTGAGATCATGACCTGAGCCAAAAGCCACCCAGGCACCCCAATAACTGTGATATTAGATGTCTATAGCTTGAAAAGAAACTTGAAGATCTTTAATAAAACAAAACATTAAATACTCAGAAACTGACACATCATTCAACACTAAGACTTTCAACAGTTTACAGAATAGTGATAAAATCAGATGCTAGCAATATAATAGATGGAGCCCCAAGGAAATTCATCTTCTTCTCTTTAGATCACTCCTTCCTTTCTAAAGGCAGATACAATGTCTTATTCATCTAGGTTGCCAAAAAATTTTACAAACAGACTCTTAAAAAGTATTTTGGAAAGTGTTTTTGAAACAAGACGTAAATGAATGTAGCATCCACATTGCAACATGGTAAGGATTTGGCCAGTAGTCAAAGTGAATAAAGTCAGGTCAGAAAATAAGGGTGCTGCTAAGAGCTGAGACAAGGTAAAATTTAAGTTTTGCTATTGTTGCTGATTTTTACTTGTTGTTAATAGAGGGGATCTGAACTTGTTATAAAAGACTACATATAAACACATATATACCAATAGGCAAAACCTTGTTTTGTGAGCATAACTCATTCTGGAAACATTTTGTAATCCAAAGCACTGCTAATTTCAAGAGTAATAGAATCACTTGTGATCTTGTGACATTTGGCATCATGTACTACTTATACTGCAAGATATTGCTCTCTTATCAAGGTGAAATATATTATAAATGATTGCTCATTTTGCAGAATACTTGCAGACCAGGTAACTCACATTCCAAGGTTTTACTGTGTATATGTATATGTGTGTATATATATATATATATATATATACACACATATACATATATATATATATATATATACACACACACATACACAAACATACATACATATATGTGTGAAAATATAAAATGTATATACATATATATGTGTGTGTGTGTGTGTGTGTGTGTGTGAAAATATTAAATGTTTGGCAGAGAAAATAATATTTTGGTAATAATGAGTGTATTCTTCAAACTCTAAGTTATTTATGCCCAAACATTGCAAGGCCATATCTCTAGAGCTTTGCTATCTAATGAGTAGCTATGTAAATTTATGTTTAAATTAATTTAAATTAAGCAAAATTAAAAATTCAGTTGGACTAGCCACATTTCATGTGCTCAGTCGTCAAATGGGCCTGCCCTAAGAGCAATGCAGACCTAGAATAAATTTAATATCATAGAACGTTTCATTGCTTAACAGTAGTCTAAACATAAATACAAGTGAATATATATAGTTGGGAATAAATTATAGCTACATGAAAATTATCTGTCACAAGCACACAACTGAGTGTGTCCTTGGCATTTTACTTTGCACAGTTAGATATTCACGTATTGTGTTAGAAACACTCAGATCATCCCTGTAACATTCTTATACATTTGGTGTATTATGTAAAGAGAATAAAACATCTTCCAACTGTATTACATTCTTTCTATGGATTCATTTCTGGAAGATCTCTTTCATTAACTTTTTTGAAGTATTCTTACTATAGAGAAAACAAATCTAAAACAAGCCTCAGGTGTTTCTTTGGGGCTGGGATCCCTGCTCTGGAAAATTATGTTTGTTATGAGAACTTCTGTCTTCCAGGGAGCATTTTTTTTTTCTTTTTTATAGACTTTTACTTGACATTTATGCTTTAATAGCAATGCAATTTAGGAAAAGAACACACTGATCAATGAGTAAACCCTTTTAAAGACAAATGTAAGTTTAGCATATCGGTGGGAGTTGGAATAAGAGAGAGGACAAGTAGCAATACTATGAAAGGAAAAGAGGAATGCAAATTAAATTCTCTGCCTTGCAATAATGAAGGTCATGCCAATATAAAAGGAAGTTAAAATGTTATAGTCTCCAGGATGTTGAAGAAGAGACTCAAATGAGTTCTCAGTATAGTTGTTAACATCCAAAGATGATTGTCAAGTCCCGTGTAAAGGAAAAGATTCCACAACTTCACATATACATTTTGACAGCGTTGTCCAAGTGTATAATAGATATTCAGGATAATTGAAAAAGGTGAGAGATACACGGTCTGGGGTTCAAATATTTGTAAGTGAAGAGAATCATGGACCAGTGATCTGGGAGTGGCCCTGGAAGGTAAGGGCACAGTCAATACCACAACAACTATCGTTGAAAGTCCAAGAAATTGACGTGAAGGCCCCTCAATAGAAACATCAGGATAGAGTATCTGAAAGAGAAGTACATGTACACAATATTTGTTGAAATAAGAGCAGTATCACCATGAGCTATAGCACAAACAAGTATAGGCAGGAGAAAAGGGGTGAGATTAATTTTAAAAAATAAATTAACAAAAGAGAGTTGTGTACAAGAAACTTTTGCAAGCAAAGAGATGAGAAGTTCATTGGCATTTTAGTAGATGTGTTGAGCAGGGATGATTGATACACTTAATTAGAAGTGAAACGTATTCTGACATTTTTTTTAACATTTATTTATTTTTGGGACAGAGAGAGACAGAGCATAAACGGGGGAGGGGCAGAGAGAGAGAGGGAGACACAGAATCAGAAGCAGGCTCCAGGCTCCGAGCCATCAGCCCAGAGCCCGATGTGGGGCTCGAACTCACGGACCGCGAGATTGTGACCTAAGCCGAAGTCGGACGCTTAACTGACTGAGCCACCCAGGCGCCCCTATTCTGACATTTTTAAGTCTGATTTACTAGATCCAGAAGAGAGGGTCCATTATCACGTGAGTATCTAAACTAGGATATGGCCATCTGACTTAAATGATTTTCTAATCTTCTTCTACCAGTGTTAAAAAATAATATGCAAATTCAATTTGTTGTCATGAGACAGGATGAAATAATTTATATAATAATATATTTACATGGTAAATTCTATTCAACCTTTATACCTCAGCTCAGATGGTTCCTCTTTAATGAGAGCTTCATTAATCTCTGTTCATTATTGGGGTCACTTTTAAACAGTAGGTTCAGAAAAGCAAATTACCTGACAGAAAAGGAAGTAATAAGCAGCCAGACAGATGTTGTAGAAAAAAGGTTAATAGGTGAAGAGCTAGGAATCAGCATAGTCCTGGAAACAATGGCAGGAGACCATTTAATATGACTCTAGCTTCTATAGTACTAAATGAAGTAAGGAGAATGGTGAGAGGAGGCTAGTGTGTTGACCCATTGTCCATTCATTTGAGACTTGATAAAAATATTATTTGATCTCAAGAGGAAAGCTCTCAGTTTTTCCCCATTGAAGATGGTATTAGCTGTGAGCTTTTCATATATGGCTATTATGATGTTAAGATGTTTGTTCTATCCCAACTTTCTTGAAGGTTTTTATTAAGAAAGGAGACTGTATTTTGTCAAATACATTTTCTTCATCTATTGACAGGATCATATGGTTCTTATCTTTTATTCTATTAATGTGATGTATCATATTGATTGATTTGCTGATATTGAACCAGCCCTGCAGACCAGGAATGAATTCCACTTGATCATGGTGAATAATTCTTTTAATACACTGTTGAATTCAATTTGCTAGTATCTTGATGAGAATTTTTGCATCCATGTTCATCAGGGATATTGCCTGTAATTCTCCTTTGTAGTCGGGTCATTGTCTGGTGTGGGAATCAAGGTAATGCTGGCTTCATAGCATGAGTCCAGAGGCTTTCCTTCCTTTTTTATTTTTTGGAACAGCTTGAGGAAAAATAGGTATTTAACTCTGCTCTACATGTCTGGTAGAATTCCCCTGGGAGGCTATCTGGCCTAGGACTCTTATTTGTTGGGAAATTTTTGATAACTCGTTGAATTCCTTCACTAGTTATGGGACTGTTCAAATTTTCTATTTCTTCCTGTTTGAGTTTTGGTAATGTGTGGGTGTCTAGGAATTTTTCCATTTCTTCCAGATTGTCCAGTTTGTTGGCATAAAATTTTTCATAGTATTCTCTAAAAATTGTTTGTATTTCTGTGGTGTTGGTTGTGATCTCCCTTCTTTCATTCAAAATTTTATCTATTTGAGTTCTCTCTCTCTTCTTTTTAAGAAGTCTGGTCAGGGATTTATCAATTTTGTTCATTCTTTCAAAAAACCAGCTCTTAGATTCATTGATCTGTTCTACTTTTTTTTTATTCTGTGTTGTTTATTTCTGCTGTAGTCTTTATTATTTCTCTTCCTCGGTTGGTTTTGGGGTTTCTTTGCTGCTCTGCTTCTAGTTCCTTTAAGTGTGAGGTTAGGTTCTGTATTTGGGATTTTTCTTGCTTCTTGAGATAGGCCTGGATTGTAATGTATTTTCCTCTTCAGACTGCCTTTGTTGCATCCCGAAGGGTTTGGTCTGTCATGTTTTCATTTTCATTTGCTTCCATATATATATATATATATTTAATTTCATCTTTAATTTCTAGGTTGACCCATTCATTCTTTAGTAGGGTGTTCTTTAACTTCCATGCATTTGGAGGCTTTCTAATTTTTTTTCTTGTGGTTGATGTCAAGTTTCATAGCATTGTCATCTGAAAATATGTATGGTATGATCACAATCCTTTTATATTTGTTGAGGGCTGTTTTGTAACCCAGTATGTGATCTGTCTTGGAGAATGTTCCATGTGCCCTTAAGAAGAATTTGTATTCTGCTGCTTTTTGATGAAGAGATCTGAATGTATCCATCAAGTCCATCTGGTCCAGTGTATCATTCAAGGCCATTGTTTCTTTACTGATTTTCTGCCTAGATGATCTGTCCATTGCTATAAGTGGAATATTAAAGTCACCTACAATTACAGTATTATTATCAATAAGTTTGCTTATATTTATGATTAATTGATTTATATATTTGGGTTCTCTCAAGTTGGGGACATAAACATGTACAATTGTTAGTTCTTCTTGATGGATAGACCCCTTATTATAATATAATGTCCTTCTTCATCTATTGTTACAGTCTTTAGTTTAAAGTATAGTTTGTCTTATATAAGTATGGCTGTTCCAGCTTTCTTTTGACTTCCAGTAGCATAATAGATGGTTCTCTATCTCCTTTCAATCTGCAGGTGTCCTCGGTTCTAAAGTGAGTCTCTTTTGAACATCATATAGATGGATCTTGGTTTTTTTTATCCATTCTAATACCCTATGTCTTTTGATTGGGGCATTTAGTCCATTTACATTCAGAGTGATTATTGAAAGATATGGATTTAGTGCATTGTGTTATCTTTAGGTTTCGTGTTTGTGGTGATGGTCTGGTCCTTTATAGTCTTTGTTGCTTTCTTCTCACAGATTCCCCCTTAGGATCTCCTGCAGGGCTGGCTTAGTGGTCATGAATTCTTTTAGTTTTTGTTTGTCTTGGAAAGGCTTTATCTCTCCTTCTATTCTAAATGACTGCCTTTCTGGTTAAAGGATTCTTGGCTGCATATTTTTTCCTCTTCAGCACATTGAATATATCCTGCCACTCCCTTCTGTCCTGCCAAGTTTCAGTGAACAGGTCTGCTACTACCCTTATGTGTCTATCCTTGTAAGTTAAGGCCTGTTTGTCCCTAGCTGCTTTCAGAATTCTCTCTTTATCTTTGAATTTTGCTAGTTTTACTGTGATATGCCATAATGTTGACCTGTTCTTGTTGATTATGAAAGGAGTTCTCTGTGCCTCCTGGACTTGGATGTTTGCTTCCTTCGCTACAACAGGGATGTCCACTCTCACTACTGTTTTGTTAACATAGCATTGGAAGTCTTAGCCTCAGCAATCAGACAACAAAAGGCACCCAAATTTGCAAATAAGAAGTCAAACTTTCACTTTTCACAGATGGCATGATACTCTACATGGAAAACCCAAAGACTCCACCAAAAAGCTGATAGAACTGATACAGGAATTCAACAAAGTCACAGGATATAAAATCAATGTACAGAAATTGATTGCATTTCTATACACCAATAAGGAAGCAACAAAAAGAGATATCAAGGAATCAATCACATTTACAATTGCACCAAGAACCATAAAATACCTAAGTATAAACCTAACCAAAGAGGTAAAAGATCTGTATGCTGAAAACTATAGAAAGCTTATGAAAGAAATTGAAGACAACACAAAGAAATTGAAACACAGTCCGTGCTCATGGTTTGGAAGAACAAATATTCTTAAAATGTTGATACTACCTAAAGCAATCTACACATTCAGTGCAATCCCAATCAAAATAGCACCAGCATTCTTCTCAGAGCTAGAACAAATTTTTTGGAACCACGAAAGACCCTCAATAGCCAAAGTAATGTTGAAAAAGAAAACCAAACCTGGAGGCATCACAATCCCAGACTTTAGCCTGTACTACAAAGCTGATATCAACAAGACAATATGATATTGGCACAAAAACAGACACAGAGACCAATGGAACAGAGTAGAGAACCCAGAATTGGACCCACAAATGTAGGGCCAACTAATCTTTGACAAACAAGAAAGAGTATCCAATGGAAAAAAGATGGTCTCTTTAGCAAATGGTTATGGGATAACTGGACAACAACATGCAGAAGAATGAAACCAGGCCAGTTTCTTACAGCATACACAAGAATAAACTCAAAATGGATGAAAGACCTAAATGTGAGACAAGAAACCATCAAAACCCTAGAGGAGAAGACAGACAACAACCTCTTTGACCTCAGCTGTAGCAACTTCTTACTTTGCTTTACTTACATACATTACAACACATGTCTCTGAAGGCAAGGGAAATAAAAGCAAAAATGAACAATTGGGTCCTCATCAAGGTAAAAAGCTTCTGCATAGCAAAGGAAACAATCACCAAAATTAAAAGGCAACCAATGGAATGGAAGAAGGTATTTGCAAACGACATATCAGATAAAGGGTTAGCATCCAAAATCTATAAAGAACTTACCAAATTCAAAACTCAAAAAACAAATAATGCCAATGAAGAAATGGGCAGAAGAAATGAACAGACATTTTTCCAAAGAAGACATCCAGATGGCCAATAGACAGATGAAAAGATGTTGAACATCGCTCATCATCAGGGAAATACAAATCAAAACCACATTGAGATACCACTTCACACTGGTCAGAATGGCTAAAATTAACAACTCAGGAAACAAGTGTTGGTGAGGATGTGAAGAAAGGGGAACCCTCCAGCACTGTTGATGGGAATGCAAACTGGTGCAGCTACTCTGGAAAACAGTGTGGAGGTTCGCCAAAAAATTAAAAATAGAATTACCCTACAACCCAGCAATAGTACTACTAAGAATTTATCCAAAGGATACAGGAGTGCTGATTCATAGGGGCACATGTACCACCAATGTTTATAACAGCGCTATCAACAGTAGCCAAGTTATGGAAAAAACCCAAATGTCTCTCAAATGATGAATGGATAAAGAGGATATATATAGAAATATTTGCAAAGTTAAAAAGCTATATTTTTCAGTATATATGTTTCTTAGCAACAACTTCCATATAACATGAAACAAGTGAAAAACTGGAAACTATTTTTTTTATTTTTTTGTGTTTAAATTTAAATTTTGTGTTTAAATGTGTACTTGCTTCACATTGTCTTTCTAGGTTGGCACTCATATATACATCTTCATTATCCATTCATCGGTTGAGGGACATTTGGGCTCTTTACACACACACACACACACACACACACACACACACACACACACTGGAATACTACTTGACAATGAAAAAGAATCAAATCTTGTCATTTGCAACAACATGGATGGAACTGGAGGGTATTATGCTAAGTGAAATGAGTCAGTCAAAGAAAGAGATCATATGTTCTCACACATACATGAAATTTGAGAAACTTAACATAAGACCACGGAGAAAGGGAAGGAAAAAAAAAGTACAAATTGACAGGGAGTCAAACCATAAGAGACTCTTAAATACAAGAATAAATTGAAGGTTGATGGGGGGAACAGTGGGGAGGGGAAAATGGGTGATAGGCATGGAGGAGGGCATGTGTTGAGATGAGCACTGGGTGTTGTATGTGATGAATCATGGGAATCTACTCCTGAAGCCTCTAAGAGCACACCGTATACTATGTATGTTGGCTAACGTGACAATAAATTATATTTAAAAAAAAAAATAAATAAAACAAAATAAACTCCATCATCACAAAAAAACTATATTTGAAAGAAAACACAGAGCAGCAACTTCAAGAACACTCTGAAATTATCTCTTGCCAAAAGCATTTTCTTTCTCATCTGAAAGGCAATAGGATTCTATATATCCAACAGCTAATACATATTAAGGTTTTCCCCTGGTATGGTAATGGAAAGACATATCTGTCCTTATAAACATGCTTTCCTTGAGTGGAGGTCAATAACTTGTCCTTTGAATGTCTAGTGCAGTGTCTATTTTACTGGTTTTCTGTCCTTGAGCCAATCTGTGAGTATTGCAGTGCCACAAGCCTCAATTCTCTGCTTTGTTCTTCTCTAACTGCATTCACTCTCAATATTACTTTAACTCTTCCCTTGCCTTTAAATTATATTTAAAGCTGATGCTGTCTGAAATGTTTTTATTTACTACTCCATGAACTCAAGATTCAAATATCTAAAACAAGGAGCTCAAAAATCTAAAACAATCTAGCTCAAGGTTGGCTCAATTGGTTGAGTGTCCAACGCAGGACATGACCCTAGGGTGGTGGGATGGATCCCTGTGTTGGGCTCTGCACTAAGTGTGGAGCCTGTTTAAGATTCTCTTCTCTCCCTCTGCCCCTCTCCCCCACTCCTACTCTCTCTTGCTCTCCAAAATAAAATTAAAAAACAATCTTAAACAATATTCAACATCTCAGTTTGGCTATCAAGAAATATCTCAAAATTACCATGCCCTCAATAGTTTGTTTGGACTTACACCTTCTCCTTTCCAAGCAATGTCCACAGAGTTGACAGACTGAGCCTCTAAAACACTAGATATCAGATCAGACTATCATACTTTCCAAATAGCTTTCAAACACAGCCTGGTTTATGCATGTGTGTATGATCAGACTATTTGCCTACTTTTGACATCATCTCCGTCTCTGTGCTCTTATTACTGTTTTCTAAGCATATTTTACATCTAACACATTTTGGTCACATTTATTTTGGACTTAAGCTGAACCATCTGTAAAAATTCTATTGTTTCAAACATTTAATATTCTCTTCAATATACATGTTGTCATTTTATTTTAATGAATTATGCTTTCCTTTTGTGGCTACTGTATATGAAAGCTCTTCTTGATCAGTGTTTAATTTCTGAAGATTATTTAGGAGGGATACTTGTGTCTAGTAGTTATTTACCCTCAGCTTTCATTTTAAAAATAAATCTTGTGTTGTAAATGTATCAGTAGCATATCTTCTCACGTTGTTTATTTATTGTTACTGAATGTCACTGGGAAGTAATAACAGAGGTTATATAGATATTTACATTTCAGTGCCAATTTGCTTATGATCTTAGGTCACTGTCTGAGTATTAGATTTGCAAGGTATTTTTGCCATGAGACTTTTTTGAACATAGCATTAACTATGGTAATGGTGGGAAGTGACCAATCTGATAACTTGTAGGTCATAGTGTGAAAATTAATGATGCAATGAATATTTCCTGAATAAGTATGGCAGATTTTAAAATAAATGTTGTGTATTTATGAGAGGAATTTTGTATAGGAGAATAAATACAACAGCTGCTTTTTAATCATATGTAGAAATTATGATTCTAATCTGTTACATTTAATAGCACAATACATTTGAAAGAATGCACTACTAAGTATTCATATTACTAAGCATTTTTACACAATAAGCATCACTAAAATAACTCATACTCTATGCTTTTGAAAACAGATTGGTATTTCCTCCCCTTGCTGGGCTCATTTCTTTCCCTAACACATGTCACTAGCAAATAACCTTGAGCTTGGTTGGAAAAAATTGTTTCACCTTTGGTTTCTTAGTTCTTGAAGTTAGCCATCCATGTCTCTATAGTATGGGTAGAAGTCTTCACTCTGAAGAAGTGATACACCTGGGGAAAAGTTAGGAATTAATGACTTCTTTCTTCAAACACATCAATGTGAGGGCGTAATCACTGTCACTAGAATAAACAGAAAATCTGGGGCACCTGGGTGGCATAGTCAGTTAAGTGTCTGACTTCAGCTTAGGTCGTGATCTCACAGTGCATGAATTCAAGCCCCACATTAGGTTCTGTACTAACATTGAGGAGCCTGCTTGGGATTCTATCTCTGCCCCTCCCCCACTTGTGCTCTCTCTCCCCCTCTCTCTCTCTTTCTCTCTCTCTCTCTTAAAATACTAAATAAAAATTTAAACAAAGAATAAGCAACAAATCTTATCTCATTAAGTGTTTAAAACAGTGTTGGAAAAGGTGGCACTATTAACAATATCATCATCCATGCACATATGTGGTTATGGCATTGATGTGTCTTATTTTGAAACTTTAACCATCAGAATTCCAGAGTAAATAGCCATCCCTATTCACCATCTGATTCCAATAAACCCTTCTTATACAATGTCATTTTAGAAATCAATCCAAAAGGAAGAATAAATGAATATTAAAAAGCAAAATTATTAGGAAGCTTACAAACAATTTAAGCATAGTAAATGAAAATTTCTATTATACAATGTTTTCAATTTTAAAGACATACTGCAGTGTGGCCAAATGAAGAATTTGGCAATTCCTGTAAATAATAAAAAGGCAATAATAAAACCAGAAAGCAATCATTTCCAAAGCCATGAAAATCAATCAAAGGTGTTCAACTAGTTGAGAAATCGTTATTTCTGAAAAACTTCTGAACTCTGAATAAGAACCATGGGAATGTCATGTTACTGCCTGAGGTTGCTCTGATTTCCTACCTAGCTAGCTCTATGGTTTAACCAAAGCAGACAAACCATAAAACTCAATATTCTCCTGAAAGGAAAGAAGAAATTTTTTTAGAACAGAGTGCAAAACACCACATCCAGAGAATTTATTAGTAATACAGTAACCTCAGTGGTAAATAATGGGAACAATGAGAGGCTTGGGGAGCCTGAAGTTTGACCCTTGCTGGGGTAAGCAGTGGCCAAGTAGCCAGTTATTCATTAGGGGGATCCAGGAATTATGGCAGAGGAGGATTTGCTAAATTACCATACATCTTTGGCTGACTGAAACAGCTTTGTGTAGGCGTAGGAGAACCTGCAGAGGACACAGTCATTAACACATTGGACTCATTGCTGAGTGCCCATGTGACTGTGTGCACACATAGAGTGTGAGACAGTCCAGTAAAATGGAAAAACCAGGACAGTGTTGAAAACAAGCTGAAATTTGAAACTGTTCTGCAACCCAAACATTTGATCTGACCAAACATAGATCATTAGCAAAGGATGAAAGTCTTACCAGGTAAAAACGTTCGGGCTAGCTTTTGAACAATCATTGGCTGATCAGTAAACTAGGAAGATACAAGAATGACCTTTAGAAACCCATCTACACCGTCAGTTATAAATGACCAGTAAGCACATGAAAAGATGCCCGACTTCATCACATATTATGAAAGTGCTCATGAAAACAAGATAGCACTTTCCCCCCAAAGAACAACTCTAATAAAATGACAAGGAACAGAAAGCATTGGCGAGGATAGAGTGGAATTTGTGCCCCAATATGTTGTTGATGGGAATATAAAATGGCACACTTTGGAAAATAATTTGGCAATTTCTCAAAATGTTCAACATATGGGTATCATACAATCAAGCAATTCCATGCCTAGTCAACTGAAAGTAAAAGAATGGGAAAGGATTTTACATTAAACAAAAGAAAGCAAAATGAGCAAATGTCTAGCTTCTACTATTTTTAAATGCCTCATCTGACTCCAGGCAGAAAATGCTACACAGTGGATGTGTATGATATCATCCCTTGAGGATACTGTTCAGACAGTAACAAGGGGGTCACAGCAGAATATTTAAGTATTAGCTTCCTAGGGCTGCTAATTCCTAATCACCACAAAATGGATATCTTAAAACAAGCAAACAAAAATTATTTTCTCATAGTTCTGAAAGCCAGAAGTTCAAAATCAAGATATCAGGGGCACCTGGGTGGTTCAGTTGGTCATTCATCCAACTTTGGCTCAGGTCATGATCTCACAGTTTGTGTGTTCAAACCCCACTTCAGGCTCCATGCTGACAGTCAGAGCCTGGAGCCTGCTTCAGATTCTGTGTCTCCCTCTCTCTCCCCCTCCCATGCTCATGCTTTATCTGTCTGTCTGTCTCTCTCAAAAATAAATAAGTATTTTAAAAAACCTCAAGATATCAGCAGGGCCTCACTCTTTCTGAAATCTCTAGAGGAGAATTTTTTATTGCCTTCTACAGCTTCTGGTGGTCCCAGGCATTCCTTCAATTGTGGCTACATAATTCCAATATCTGCTTCTGTTTTACATGGCCTTCTCTCTGTCTCTGTGTCTTCTCCTCTTATGAGGACAGAAGTTATTGGATTTAGGGCGTATCAGAATCCAGTATAATCTCATTCTGATCCTTAACTAATTACATCTTCAAAGATCTATTTCCAAATAAGATCACATTCTAAGTAGTTTCAGGTATATATGAGTTTTGGGGGGACATTATTCAACCCACTCTCTTACAACATATAATGGCAACAATTTATCCTTATTGGAATTTAAGTCATGGCAACCATACATGTCTTTACAGAATGCCTAATTTAACAGTATGAGATCCTGTACAACATTGGCTCAGACCCAGGGTACCATCCATTTGTTTGAAAGAATAGCAACATTTGACACATGACTGCTGTGTCCACTGATAAAAGCACACACCACATCATTAGGAGGCAACCAGATTAGTAAAATAATGGAATGTTAATTTATAGGCAGAGTTACTTTCTCTTAGGGCTCAGGGACAATGCATCTGAGACTCTGTAATTCAAGATGTAGTATATTCATTTAACGATCATGATGTATGTACCCAGTAGCAGAATAAATGGGTGAAAACAGAATTGATTCTTCTCACCACACTCCAGTATCCTATTAGTTGAATTTAATCTTTCTGCTTTTGTAGTCATGAACTCTGCTAGATTGGAGGTTCTGGATCCCAGAGAGGAAAGCTACAGTCATAGCTAAATGTTTGAGAAGGGAAAAGTATGTTCCAAACATTTCTTCTCAGCATCTCAAGGTTCTGTAAAAACTATTAATAAACAATTTTAGCAACTATGATCCGCCAAAGGTAATGTAAAACTCTAATTCATACCACTTAGAATAGCCAATATGGGAAATCTAGTTTCCTGAGGGACAGCATTGATGAGTATTAGTTATGGCCTTAGGATCAGTTACAGCAACAAGGATCTTTTCAACAATCTTCCTGTATTGACTCTCC
The DNA here is from genome assembly GCF_018350195.1 of Panthera tigris. Classification (NCBI taxonomy): domain Eukaryota; kingdom Metazoa; phylum Chordata; class Mammalia; order Carnivora; family Felidae; genus Panthera; species Panthera tigris. The sequence continues at coordinate 21,978,275 of NC_056668.1, forward strand.
TGGAAAATTTTCAGGTTGTCACTTTCTTACAGACTCACTACTGGAATGGACTTAGTGGAGGATCTGAGTTGATTTGAGTGGTAAAAGGGGTGGACTGTAACGGAAATGTCTGGTGCCTACAGCACTTCCACTTACTGCACATATCTCCTACTTCAGACTTTCCTCAGGCTAACAGAATACCACTTCAAGTGTATTGCACTCACTTTTGTTTTTGTTTTTGTTTACTTTTTGCTGCAATTTTTTAAAAATCAGTGTAGATACCCTTTCATCATGAATGTACACACACAACCTCATAATGTGGAAGAGTTAATATTTTTAAAACCTCAAAACCAGTGGGGCAGAAGACGGTAATGAATGCTTCAAACTTCTTTCTTTCAGTTGGCAATTCAAGACGGTGGGCTTTATACCAGTTATGAACTCCCAATAGAAACAAATTCCAATTGTACAGATACTGTCCTCAATAACAGACATTTAAGTTGGCTTTCCCACTTCCTGTATACCTGCCTCTTACTTTTTCTTTCTGAGACCATCACCCAGAAAATCTAAGATTGAAATCAAAACCTGCCTAAATTTCTCCTTTCAGCAGGAACATGGTCAAAGTCATAAAGGTATTACTTTCATCATTGACTACAATAATTAGTAGCAAGGGTTAAAACAATTTAGGTGTGAACATTATTTTTTTTTCAAAAATGAATCTAGCATTCAATTCTGTTAACCATTCTTTTAATGCACTGCTATATAAAAGTAGCTCCAAAACATAAATTGAAAGGCCAGATCCAATCGAATACATTCAGTGCAATTGCTAGTTCCATCCTTTTGGGATGTTCTATAAATATAAGTGATTGCATGTGAATTCATCAGGTTGAAATTTCAGTTTTTACAACCACTTACTCATATTCAAAGAGCTTCCAATTTGAATCACCATTATTATTAATAATAGTACTATAGGGAGCTGAAGATAATTACCATCAATCTCCCCTGTATTGCAAGTTATTTCTTGTATCTGAGATGAAACTTATAAACTCCCTTTCAATTTGTGCCTTTTCAGAAGCAGGAAAGGATTAGGAGATAAAAGGTGTTATAGAGTACAGGAATATAGTAAGTCTTGGTTTATTCAAATGCTCAGCTACAAAGCTCAGCTCTAATCAAATAATCATGTCATTTATCCTCATACCTGGCATGAATTGTCTAAAAGATGAGATCTTATTCTGCTTGAACTGCTAATTAACTAACTAGAATTTAAAAATTCTTATTTAAATCTGAAAAATATGAGGAAAATTATAGGAGTGATAGGTACTCTATTAGTGAGAAGAAAGAGGGATTTCTTTTTGAATGTTTTTAAATCTTTTCAGATGTATATCTGGTGGACTCAATTAAATCTAAATTACTTGTTGGCAAGAGTTACTCTTTCTTATGTTATTGTCCTTTCAAAATCCTAAAGTTTTCAGAGATATCATTTTAAACTTAGGGGTTGCATGATGACTCATCTGAGAAGATTAATAAGTGTATTGCACTAAGAGAGAATCAGTATGAAGGGGCAAATCAGACATATCCAATATTGTTCTAGTATAGAGATTTTATATAACCATTTTACACCAAACAAAATCTTGGCAAGTTGAATGAAGCCTATAACTTTCTCCTTTGGTATTTTCCATTTCTGTGGTAAGAAACACACATCATAATGTTTACCATCTTAACCATTTTTAAGGGTACAGTCCAGTTAAGTATGTTCGTTTTGTTGTGAAACCGATGTCCAGAACCATTTCATATTGTACAAATGAAACTCAATACCCATTAAATAACAACTCTCCTTTCCCATCTCCTGGTAACCATCATTCTAATTTTTATATCTATGAATTTTACTACCTTAGATACCTCATAAAAAGTGGAATTATACAGTATTTGTCCTTTTGTGACTAGCTTATTTCACTTAGCATAATGTAAGGTTCATCCACATTGTAGCATATGACAGGATCTCCTTCCTTTATACAGCTGCAGTGTATCAGTGTATGTATATGCCACATTTATTTACTCATTTCTCCATTGATGGGCATTTGTGTTGCTTCCACTTCTTGGCTATTGTGAATAGTGCTGCTAGTGAACGTGAGTGTGCAAATATCTCTGTTATTCTGATTTCAGTTCGTTTCAAAATATGGCTAGAAGTGGGATTGCTAGATCATATGGTAGTTCTAGTTTTACTTATTTTAGAAACTGCCATACTGTGTTTTTTTCTATGGAAGTTATACTATTTTACAATCCTATCAACAATGAACAAGGGTTGCATCTTCTCTATATCCCAGCCAACACTCGTTGTATTCTGTTTTCTTAATAGTAGCCATGCTAATGTGGGGGGGGGGAGATGATATCTCATTTTGGTTTTTATTTATATTTTCTGATGATTTTGAGCATCTTTTCATATACTTGTCCATTTGTATATCATCTTTGAAGAAATGTCTGTTTAAGACTTTTGATTACTTAATTTTTTATTGTTGAACTGTAGGAGCTCTTTATACATTCTAGATATTAACCCTTTTATCAGATATATGCTTTGCAAATATCTTCTCCCATTCTGTAGATGGCCTTTTCATTTTGTTGATTACATCCTTTGATGAACAAAAGCTTGTAACTTTAATATAAATCCATTTGTCTATTTTTGCTTTTGTTGCCTATGCATTCACCATAATTTTTGTAAATTCACAAATACTTAGGATTACAAAGAATCAAATCATGCTGAAATATGTTAATCAAAAATATCAAAACTATTAAAAAGGCAGTTATTTATATGTTCATATTGAAGCATAAAATGATGAATACTTGTGACAGGAGGAATAATGGAAAATTTAATATAATAATAAATATAACCATATAAAAGTATAACATAATATAATTTATCAAATAATGAATATAATATGTAAAAATATACATATATATTCTATAAATATTATAATAATAAAAACAGAGGTACTGATGATTGAAAAAATATTTCAAGATATCTGAAGCACTTGCTATATGACATGAATCTATATACCATTTTAATTGGTGACAAGTTACAGGTACTTTCATACTGCTTTTCATGATGTATATATATTTAAGATGTGTGAAATTTCAATCAGATATCAGTAAAAAGAAAGGCTGCATTTTGTTTGTTTGTTCTCATCAAAGCTCATGGATCAAATCCCATTATAGGCTGCAGATACAGAACTGTTTCTGTAGTGCTTGAGTGAGTGATCTAACAACTCCTAGTAAGAAAGCAAGGCTCTTCAATTCCTGCACCCCACCCCACTGCCACACTCTCTGGAGCCTGCAGTCTGCAAAATTGTCCAGAAGAGAGTACCATGCTTAACCTTGGAACCAACATGGTACAGAAAACAGGTTGCATCGTAGAAGAAACAACTCTATCAAAGTTCTTTAGAAGTTTCCTTATTAAAGTTCTCTGGAAGCTAGAATTATTATACTCAGCAAGTAAGTCAAATTAGCCCTACAAGTATACATATTAAAAAAAATTTAAAGACCTCTGCCAATATTCTTTTCTCATCAGTTTTGATCAGAAGCATGAAGATTTAAGGCCATTTAGTACAACACATTTGCACAATAGACAACCATAAATACTTAGCCTAAAAATTCCTGTATTCCAAAAAAAAAAAATTGGCAAGAAAGAATATTGATAGAGCAGATGTGAGTCACCCAAATGTCTCATTCCTTGGAAACTGATTGAATCAGAGAGCAGGAAAGAAAAAAAATACAGAACAAAATCAAAGTTTTCATGGTTTATGAACCAGGGAAAATGGAGCAAATTAAACACAAAACTCAAGGAGCTACTTCTATTGAATAAAGCAGCAGGGAGTCTTCTGTGGTCAGTTGCCCTAATGAATACAGTCTATTAATTAAATCAAGGCCCTAACAAAATGACTTTTATAATGAAAGAAAATGGTTGACAGGCAATAAGAAGTGTGCATGAATGTGTCTTTAAAAGCTTAAAAAAGCTTATAAAAACAAAAGAGCAATAATTTCAAAGGAACTTTGTAAAAAATGTATCTTATAGGAATAATAGAATTATGAGTAGACCTGTAAAAAGGCAATTTAATTGCTGTGACCTACTTTAGCAATTGAGATTTTCTTGATATTCTGTATAACTCTGTTAGAGATTTCTTTCCATGTTTTAGATTGGTTTTTTTTCTGAAATACAATAGCTAAACTAAGCTAAACTTTATGAAATATAGCTGAAAATTGTTCATAATGCTATAGTCAGCACCATCTATTTATTTACACACATACATAGCATATATATTCCATAAATATAAATATATATAATTGTACATATTTATAATTTCAAAATCCCATTTATCAAATTCTTCTCTTTCTTTGGTAATCTCAAGTTCTCAGAAGTTAACAGAGCTTCACAATAAAACTAAGGTACTGCTAAAGAATATTCTTAATGTCCTTAAGATAAAAAACGTTCAATTTCCAAAGTCAATTGACCACTAGCAGATTTATTTGAGGATTCTATAGTAGAAACAAAAGCAAACAAAGCATATTGTAACCAGACATATTTAAATAATGCAGACCAACTCCTTGATGCAACTTTTGTTGGGTGACATTTATTTTTTTACTCTAATTAGTAATATATTTCTTTCATATGAGTGATAATTCTCCTACATAATAGTTAAGCACTACACATAGTAAATCATATTTCAGGTGCACTGGTAGAACTTTCCCTTGGATAGAACCATTTGTTACAGAGGTTAACTTTATATATTTATACATCAAAAATTGTTTGTGAGTGACAGTTTGCTCTTAAGTGTTTGTGTGTGTGGGGGGAGAGTGTATGTAAAAGTTTCTTATAATCACTTTTGCAAGGAAATATTTTTTTTCTAAACATCGACAACTCATCTTGATTTTGTTTAATGCCTTTTTAACTTCCCATCAGTTTTCTTGTTATAATAACCATTCAATAAATGTGTGACAACATCATGTTTGAATTGCTCCATCAAATTTATTAGTTGAGCACGGGCTTGATCACATCAATAGAAAATAGATATGTAAATAAAGTAATCAGTGGGAAGAGAGATGATGGAAATATGGAAAAGAGAGAAAGAAACTGAGAGAGCCTGAGAGAGGAAGGGAGATGACAACGTGACCTATTAAAGTATAGTTTTCTAGGGGCGCCTGGGTGGCTCAGTCGGTTAAGCGGCTGACTTCAGCTCAGGTCATGATCTCGTGGTACGTGAGTTCGAGTCCCGTGTTGGGCTCTGTGCTGACAGCTCAGAGCCTGGAGCCTGTTTCAGACTCTGTGTCTCCCTCTCTCTGACCCTCCCCCGTTCATGCTCTGTCTCTCTCTGTCTCAAAAATAAATAAACGTTAAAAAAATTAAAAAAAAAACAAAAACATAGTTTTCTAAAATTAGATCTCTGGATTCAGATTGCCCAGTTAGAGCCCTAGCTTTGCCACTTACTGACTGTAGTTACAGGAAAGTCAGTAAACAGCTTCTAAGGCTCATTTTCTTCTCTAGGTTAAAAAAAAAAATCATACTAATTAAAAACAAAAAGAAGAAAATCAACCTAACAAGGTGTATAAATATCTTGTAAGATACTTATAAGTTCTTGTAAGATCTTATGCATATAAAGTATCTTTAAGTTACTTGATATCAGGGTTTGAAGTTTTCACGAAACTGCTTGTAGTAGCTTCTACGTTTATCAAAGCAATACCAGCTACGAAAGCTAGAGAACAAGAGTTTTCAGAAAAATGGGGAGGAGATGGTTATACCTTTTGAGGCCTTCCTAATTTTATTAGCATGTTTTCTTTCTATATGAACGTTAGCTCATATACCACATATCCCTGAAAATATAGTGCTAGGAGGCATTTCATTTTGAGGAATGAAATCAGAAACATGTAGTCTTGATCCACAAAACAGGGTTAGAAGAGGAGGGAGCATTTGAAGGAAAGGAATAATCTTGGAGGTGCTACATATTGGGGATTAATTATTTTTTTCACTTGTGTCCTCAAGTTGATGTACCAGGGAAATAATCAGGGATTAGAAAAAGAGAATATATATTTATAAATGATATTTTGGAGTACCTGGATGGCTCAGTTGATTAAGCATCTGACTCTTGATTTCGGCTCACGTCATGATCTCTTGGTCATGAGTTCAAGCCCAGCATCAGGCTTCGTGCTGGGCATAGAACCTGCTTAAGATCCTCTCTCTCTCGCTCTCTCTCTCTCTCTCTGAACTTCCCCCCCGTCAAAAATTAAATAAGTAAACAATGAAAGAAAGAAAGAAAGAAATTATGTTTTGAAAAATTAACTTCCTTCAGAGGTAAATGTATGAAAATATTCAAATATGGATTTTCTATGAAAGAAAGACATAGGAAAAAATAAGGGAGTGCAGGTTTTCAGGAAATAATTCATAGAAGATTCTACTGATGTTTAGAACACTTTCTCAGCAAAGATTCTTGCAAAGTGAACTTCCATTTACAAGGACTCTTCTTTCTATGTGCAGGAACTTCATCTAGAGGAACATTTCTACCTTCTAGCTGTGCCTGTCAGTCATGGAGGTGAATAGCATCTATTGATTCACATTTCTTGATTGGGTGGAGAATATTTATTAAAAGTAGCAAGCATTGATGTATCATTCATGTTCTTGTGTCGCTCTTCCCTCCTTATCAGTAAAGCTAGCTAAATGCACCGACCCTGTAGATAGCCACTTCTCCTGGTGAGATATCTTGTCATCTAGAATGGTACTGGGGGCAATGATGAGTAGGGACAGTTTGCAAATGCTTTGGCCACAGATCTAAATACACTCTACAAGGTTAGTTTTTCCTCAACCAAAGCTAATATTTTAATTCCATATGAATGTCTCTGTACCTTTTTTCTCAAGTTGACCCAGAGTTGAGAAGTGAAGAAAGGTATATTGTTTTTAACTGTCTTTATGAACTAGGATCCAAAAATCGCACCAAGATAACTGCTTGATATGAAAATGCAGTGCGTGAGATTTAAAGTAAGATTAGTGGAACAGACTTTTTGTCATGAAAATTAAACTGCAATAAACACTTAATTTAGAATAATATGGAGGTTATATAAAATTGAATTTGTATATGTAAACAAAAATGAAATATGCAGTGAAATAATGGAAGGATAATTGCTACCTACTATAATATTAATAAATAATTTTGGTTTATAAGATTATTTAGAAAATATGCATTTCCTTTTTTCTCAAGGTTTTATTTAAATTCCGGCTAGGTAACACAGAAAGTGTGTATTTCTTTCTATTTCTTAAAACAAAAATTTTATGAAATGGAGCAGGAAAACCTTGTAAAGGTACATAAATATACAGGTACATATTTTTTTTAAAAAGCAAACAAAAATTAAACAATAGAAAACATAAACCAAGGAAATTTCTATATTTGACAACACTAGCAAATTTAAATCAAAGAAAAGCAAGGAGAAATAACCAGAATAAATATGAGTCAGATTACCCTAAGACTTCTTTGTTGTAGGAATAAAATGTCATTACCACTTAGGGCAAATTTTCTAAATTTTACAGTAAAAAAAAAAAGTCCCCAATTCTATAATTCTGTGATAAAGTTGTCTTTCATATCACCTCAGATAATCTCAGACATCCAATCTCAGATATCCTCAGAAAATCTCAGATGGAATCTAAATAATAATGACTTAAGTTAGGCCCCCGTAAGGAAAGCCAGAGATGGGAATTCCTGTCAACATAATTCTTGAGGTAGTGTCCTCAGAAAGGGGGTAGAGAAGCTGGACAGAGGAGGCCAGACAACTGAGCAAGAATGAGATTTCAGCTATCAAAAGCTTTAGTTTGGCTTCTTGGGGTCATCTAGAACATGAATTGCATCATAAAGTTGGACCCACTTTGAGGGCTTATCGCTGTGTGTTTATACCCCTGCATCAGTAAGACAAACATTGGATGGGTGGGTGTCCTGGGAGGAGTGGCAGCATAACTTCCTGGATGAGACACCTCTCCTTATGTGAGGACCACACTCTGATGGACACAACTGGCAGCCTTTAGCAGCCAACAAGCAAAGCAGACAGGAAATAAGTGCGACACCTCAGTTAAGGGACTAGGTAGGGTCAGGGCATCCTTACACTCCCTTCTTCACAACACATAGATTAGCTTGTTTATCAATAGCACAATTATAGACAAATGCTGTGAAAAGTAACACAAAGAACATTAGTGTGGCCAACTAGAATCTCTGCTGCTTCAGTTGGTCCCAAATCTGATAACTAACATGTCAAACCCCGTATTCTCCCGGCGTCTACATTCTCTTTCCATGCACCTATCACTTCTGCAAAAATCACTGTAGAGCCACTTGTTGATGGCTTCCCTGGTGGGGGATATTGACTCTGACATATTATCTCTGAAGAGTCTGAACACCTGATAACCAAAGAGCCCTGTAAGGCCCTGCCTGTGGGTAAAATGTTCACAGCTAAATATGTCGTAGGAATACTGAAAATGACTCTGCTGAATCTCCTGGGCTTGCCAGCCTACCGGGAGGCTATTAATAAATTCTGAAAAGACTAAAATATAAAGTTAATTCAAAATAAGTCATAAAAATTAAAATATAAGCTTATAGATTAGAATATATACTTGAAGGTCAAAATTATATAATGTAAAAATAATAACTTTCAATTTCTTATCTAGATTAAAAATATCAGATTATATTTACTCATTCCTGAAAACAGTTTGGGAAGAGAAAAGGAAAAAAAATCTGTATTTCTTGCCTTTAACAGGGCTGGAAACTGTGAGGCTAGAGTGTGTCAGGGATATAGTTTGACATTTCAAAATATATGGTAATTTAATGTCTTTTTTTTTTTAAACTGGATGTAAACAGTGGGAAGTTTCTAACCAGAGAAACAGATCTATAAAACACTATTAAAAAAAGAAAAAATGTTATAACAAGTTCATTTCACACTAGAAAACGGTAGGAAGTTTTGAGTGATCATAAAGAGATGAAAGGAGTCAGTTAAATATTACCAGTCTGCCAAAAAGGTCGAACCCACACATATCAAAAGTTTAAAGCCAATACTTCTAACACATGAATTTGTGTTTCTTTATGTAAGGCAACTCACCAAGGTGAAAAAAATTAAGGGAAGAATTATGAAAAGATACTTGAAACGGAAGCAAAAATGAAGCATAGATGGCATTAGTAACATCAAAATGAGCCGAACTCAAGGCATAAAGGATGAACTACAGCAAAGATGGTAAATTTATACCAATAAGTAGTTCAAAAGTAAATGAAGCCACAGTTATCAACTTGTGACTGTGAGTTCAGTATACATAATGGGTAAAAACAAACCTTGCTTGAAGGAAAAAAAAAGTTACATTTCTCACTCTGATGACTCAAGAATTCAAAATAAATTCAGGGTATAGAAAATATTAACAAGAGTGTCATCTTGGTTATAAAATATGAGTTTCCATATTTAAGAAAAATCTTGAAGTAGGAACCATTGCATAGTTTATAACAGCATGTTATCTTTGTCTAAAAGCTACTTTAAATCAATAATGTCTATCAATTGATGGTTTAGAAGATAGATGCCATATTGTGAACATTTATATTAATTGAGAAAATGATTTGGCTGCTGTGACAGGGCAAAATCTATGTGGCCGAAAGAAAATGGAAGTTTGTTTATTTTCTCATATAATATTCTAAGCATAAAAAATTGGGTGCTGAAAGGATGTTGCTATGATAGTGAGGGACCTGACTCATTCTATTCGGTTGCTCCACTTTTCCAAAAATGCAATTTCCTTTCTGAATAAGATGGTTTTCTTGCTCATATTTAATTTCACATTAACTCTAAAGTCAGTGGGAAACACTTAAGAGGGGGAAGTATATTTACATACAAAGTTTTAAGAATAAATTTTACAAGAAAAATTTTAAAAGTATATATTTTAATGCTTTTTTTTAAGTTTATTTTTATTTTTGATAGAGAAGGACAGAGAGTGAGCTGGGGAGAGGCAGAGAGAGAAAGAGAGAGAAAATCCCAAGCAAGGTCCACACTGTCACCATAGAGCCAGATGCGGGGTTTGAACCTACAAACCCTGAGATCATGACTTGAACCAAAACCAAGAGTTGGACGCTCACCCAACTGAGCCACTCAGACACTCCTTACAATTTATATTTTAAGAATATAAATACTGATTTAACTGAAGAGCATGAAGAACACTTTTGCATCAAAATAAAGGAGTTTCAAAAGCATTTACTCATTTTTAAAAACATTTTCTGTTGGCTATTTGTATGTCCTCTTTGGAGAAATGTCAATTCAAGTGCTCAGCTCATTTTAAAAAATCAGGTTATTAGTTTTCAATTAACCTCTTATCAGATATATGGTTTGCAAATACTTGCTCCCATTCTGTAAGTTGCCTGTTCACTCTGTTGATCGTTTCTTTTATAGAGCAGAATCTTTTTAGTTTGAAGTAGTCCCACTTGTCTATTTTCCCCTTTGTTGCCCTTGCTTTGGTATCATAGTCATGCCTCTATGTCACTAATCATCAAGGAAATGCAAGTCAAAACCACAATGTGATATCACCTCTCATCTGTCAGAATGGCTATTACCAGAAAAACAAAAGGCAGATATTGGCAAGCTCGGAACACTTGTATGCTATTGGAGGAAATGCAAAATTGTGCAACTACTATGGAAAACAATATAAAGGATCCTCAAAACATGAGTAATAGAACCACCATGCGATCCAGCATCCTCCTTTTAGGTTTTTATTCAAAATAATTGAAATCGGGATCTCAAAGAGTTATTAGCACTTCCACGTTCAGCATTATTCACAAAAGTCAAGATGTGGAAACAACCTAAATGTCAATTGACACATGAACGGATAAAGAAAATGTGGTGTATACATACAATGGAATAATATTCAACACTACAAATGAAGGAAATCCTGTCGTATGCAACACAGATGAATCTTCAGTACATGATGCTAAATGAAATAACACAGACAAAGATAAATACTGCACGACGTCACTTAAATGAGGTACTTAAAATAGTCAAATTCTTAGAATCTTAGGGTAGAATGGTGGTTGCTAGAAGCTTTGGGAAAGAAGCATGGGACAATTACTAAACAATAGGCATGAAGCTTTAACCAAGATGAATAAATTCTAGAGAGCTGCTGGACAAAACTGTACATTTATTGATTAGCAATTGTGTTAACAATTGAGTATTGTACACTTAAACTTGATAAGAGGCAGATCTGTTGTTAGGTATTCTTACCAAAATAAAATTTAAAAACAAAATTTAAAGCATCATTCAGTGGAAAAGAAATGGAATTTTCATTCAATTCTTATAACTGTTCACAAGCTCCCGTTTTCTTTTAGAGGTGGGAGAAAGTATTATTGCTATAAATAGTAACCCAAATATTTCTCATTTAAAACAATCACTCAGAAATAAGCATTGGTTTATATCCCTCATTTTATAACTTTTGGGCCAAATGTGAATATGAAATGATAATTTTGTTGGATTTTAGAGAAGTAAAGTAGTCCATATATTTTCTGAAATGTCCATTAAGCTCTCAGGCAATGGACCATAATCAAACACATTCATAATTCTTCCATAAAATCTGTGACCATTCATATGTAGTTAAATCAGTAACAACTTGAAATAATTTCACTGTCATCAAATTATTTTGAGGGCCATTTGCATATTGGAACCATGGGCACAGAGTTGTGAATCTGGACCAACTCTGTCAGTGTTTCTCCATTTCCTTTTATTCCCTGCTGAGTTCATCTAAATTCCTGGGAACCTTGCTATAATTCCAACTTTGGGGGATGATTGGGTGACTATACTCTTTTCTTTCCGGTTTGGTCTCTGCTGCAAAAAATGTTGATACTGTGTAAGAACTTGATTATATGTAAGGAAAAATAGTATGAAAGTGTTTTCCAACTTCAGGTACATGCTATTTAATCTTCTTATGTTTAGAAACTGCCCTCACTTTTTTGCGTATAAACACAAACTTTTTCTAATATAATAAGTGATTTTTTTTTAGGTTGACTATTTAACATGCATTTAAAAATTAAAAATACAGTAAAACCTCAGATTGAGAGTAACTTGTTCTGTGAGTGTTCCACAAGACAAGCAAACATTTCTGACAAATTTTAACTTGATAAACGAGTGATGTTTTGTAAGATGTTGAATGTCACATGATCACAACTGAGCCATTGGTTCTTGAAATTCACTTTGATATATGACTGTTTTGATTACAAGCATGTTTCTGGAATGAATTATGTTCCCAAACCAAGGTTTTACTCTATTACTAAAATGAACCTATATATGGTGCCCACCATGTGCCAGGGAATGTTATATGTGCTTTATAAATGATAATTTAATGGGCATAAATATTTCACTAACATTACCCATTTTTATGCAAGGAAGTTAGTTCACAGAACTTAAGTCCCAAGAACTACATAATTATTAAATGTTTTGGTATTTCCTTCCTATACTGTTCAGTGTTTTTAAACAGTTTCTATATCATCTACCATTTGTGTTTTCTATATTACAGGGATTTAATAATAAGTTTTAATTTCAGCCAAACCCTAAGTTGCTTCAAATCCCATAATCTTTTTTATTCCATATACTTTCCTTGTTATTGTAAGAAAGAACAACTCTTATTAGGAAAGATATCATTCCTATTATTTTCTACACTATGATTTTTAAATGTTGCATTGTTTTTTGGTTGGTGTCTCTGCTTAAATGTTTAAATTATGTCTTCTTTAACAAATACCAGGAAAATCTCAGTCACGATTGCCTGTATTACTGGTTTTTAAGCCATGCAATGCTTCTCAGTAATAATTTTTAAAGTAACAATTGCATTTTTAAAATATATTTGCTGCATAAACTACTATGAATCTATTTCATTAGTAAGCAGGAAAAAATTAATAATAATAATAATAATAACAATAATAATAATAAAATTCCATCTCATCCAAGTGCTTTTCAGAATTCAACAGAAGAGGTGGGAAGAGTAGAGAAAAATTACCTGATTCCTCAGCTCATCTCCATTTTTGTAAATACAAACAACAATGGCTTAAAATGTTTTCCTTTAGAAACTGCAGCTGCAACTTTATTGCTTTTCTCAAATTGAATGTACATCTTGTCATATGATGCTGTTATTTTTAAAAAATTATTTCATGTTTTCATGCAGCTAAAGATTTAGACATTGATACAAAGATGGACTTTTTGGTTTTCTTGCCAATTCAACAAGCTGCTGTTATACCTCAGAGCGAAAAATCAGAAAAAGCACCACATGTATTAAACTCAAGACAGGAACAAAACAGAGGGCAAGGAGAGGTTCTTAAAACTGCTTCAGTCCTACCCCATGAAATTCCTGGCTCCTGTACAGAACAGCTTGCATTAGATGCATGAACCTTCGATAGATGTCCACCAGAACATTAGAAACCATGACACCAAGACTGTCTTAGCAAGATACTTGCTTGTTTCAAGTGGTAACAAAATTGGAGAAGTGTCTGCATCTTTCCAAGTGTTTCTTTCTCCTGGGCCATCATATCCTCTTTGTCTGCTGATACTTTTCAAAATTATTTTAAGAACGTATCTTTGACACCTCCCCTTATCCTCATCCCCACTCTGGATCCACCTTTTCTCCCTTGACAACTGAGAAGGGTGGGGCTGTCAGGATGAGCAGTAACTATGATTTCAGGTTCTCAAGTTTTAACCTGCAGAGATAAGAAATCTTCATAATGTTTGCTGAACTGTCAAGCTAGGCAAGTCTGGGCTTTGTTAGCAAAGTAACAGCTTAATTTTCAGAAACTGGAAAACAATTGACTGTTCTTTTTGTGTACAGAGAACTTAAATGAGCTCCTACTGAGAGCCCCATTTTCTTGTTTTTGTTTAGAATTCCTATAGGGTTAGGCCAATTATAAATTAGGTCTACTCATTAAAGAAGCAATAAAGTCTCATTTTTCTCTGTGGCAAGCTACTTTAGTGAATTTCAAAAAAAAAATATTTCTGAATGACGCTGAACTACATCAAATTCTTAAAATGTTTTATATAATTATAGGAAAGATGGAACTACTGGCATTTGTATTAAATAAAATATTTGAAGTAAAGAAAAACTGATATTTTTGTTTAGCCTGATATTTCATAACAAGACAGAGATAGCGAAACTTTTTCCTTAGATCATCACATTTTAGATATAATGAAACCCAGGGAAGTTCAGTTAAGCACAATTAAATGATATCCACAAGCAATGCGACATAATAGTTGAGCAGATGGTCTCTGGAGTTTGACTCTGGATTAAAATACTAATTCTACAACATCTTAGACAAATTAAAAATTTAAAGAGTAATTAAACTAAAAAATCAACCATCTATAACATTTTAGTTACTCTATTACACACAAAGACATAGATATCAAAACTGCAGTATGTAAACAAGAATATTCATTATTAAAAGATCCAATCTCATAATCAATTCAATATCATTAAAAAGATATTTGGAAGAAATAGTATATATTTTTTAAAATATATTAGAAGCAGAGAGAGAAAGAATGTGAAAATAGATTAAGCTAGTGAAACACATGATTTTTAAAAAATAAATTAGTTTTTTTAAGAGGAAAATTAAGAAAATATATTTAAAGTAAACTATTCATGACTTGGGAATAATATATAAAAATAAAAATTTATATAATTGTATAAATATAAAAATCAGATCATGAGGATGGAGCCCTAATGAAAGAGATTAGTGCCCTTGTAAGAGACATGGGAGAGAGTCTCTCTCTTTCTCTTTCCCACTGCCATCTGACTATACAGCAAGAAGGCAAATAATCTCAAAGCCAGGAAGAGGACTTTCACCAGAAGCTTATCATTCTGGAATCCTGAACTTGGACATCTTAGCTTGCAGAACTCTGAGAAGTAAATTTCTGTTTAAGCCGGACATTATGGTATTTTGTTATGGCAGCCTGAGCTAAGACATTTGGATGGTTGCTGGTTAAGAACATATTCTGGAGGCCTTCTACCTGGGTTTCAGTCTTGGTTCTGCTGCTTATTGGCTTTTTGTTTGGTTTGCTTTGCTGTTTATTTATTTTCTCTTATTTATTTTCTGTTTGTTTCCTAGTTCATGTTTTATATATCTTAGTCTGTGAAAAATCTCAGAGCACAAATCAATGGCGTTTCTTCCACAGATTTATGTTTCCCTTTACCAGAGCAAGGAGAAAATTCTAGATCTAGGACCATCTTGGACCCTTTCCTTCTACTTAATCCAGGAGAAAGATCCTTTTTGTTTTCTCCTGGTTTAAAATTGACTAATATTTGCACTTGCCCACAGGGAAAATCCTCCCCTTTTATTCTTCTCGCTTAGTCTTCATATTTTATACACATACACACACACACACACACACACACACACACACACTTTACGCAAGGTATTTTTTAGACCATGAAAACTAGCCTCTCACATTGTCAAAACTCTAACTACTTTACATGCTAAATTAATGGTAACTTATTTTATTATAATCTTAAATTATTGAAATAATTTAAATATAGGAATAATCATATCTTGTTGTAAAGGTTTTATAGCCATATACAGTGTTGTTACATCCATCCTTAAAATTTTCTTTAGTAAAAGTTTAGATCATAGTAATTACTTACATTTTGTGGTGATGTTCAAATTTTAATGACTGAATTAATAAGGACAAAAGCTTATGCCTTAGTTGGGGAGTGAAGTATTATGTATAATTTGGCAGTTCTATTCGTTTAGGGAAAGATATAAAACTAAATCAAGCTGCTTATAGTACTCTTACAGAACTTTAACAAAATATGTTTTTGAAAGTTTATTCTGACAAGATTTTAGGTGTTTCTATTTGTTTTCAGTTTTGGTTCTGCTGCTTATCAGCTTGTTTTTCTTTTATTATTTTTGCTTGATCTTAGCTCATGTTTTACAGTATATGTTACTATAGTAATCACATTTAATGAATAATAATAGTAATTATATTTAGTAATTCATTCAGAATTTTTCTCATCCTTACATATTTACACTGTCTGAGTTGTATTGGAATTGTGAAAATTTACGGTTCTTTATAGAGTTTCAGAGGCCATGTCACAAAACAAGGAAAGAGCAGAACTGGCTTTTGAATCTATTCTATGAGGATTGCTGCGCTATTACTCTTCTTACGTATATTCTGTAATTTATACCAGTTATTCATGGAATAAAGGACACAACAAGAGAGTGTCTTGTGACCGAACTCCAGATTATGGTCTCCACATCCAACCATGATCCCCATGATCTGCTCAGAGGGTCACCATTTAGAACTTATAATCAAACACGTGGGGTATGGGCTGGTGGCAACTCACAGCAATGTGTATTGTATTCAGTACCTTCCTCCACTGCTCTACATTAAGAAAACTCTCCGTAGCTGCGCTTTATTGTTAAGAACAGTCTATTTCCCTCATTTTCATTAATGAACACAGGGAAGTGTGGGTATAAAAATATGCAGCCATGAAAAGTAATCATGTTGAAAGAATTAAAACAAAAAGCTTGTAAATGCCTTTTTAATGCCTGCCAAGTTCCTTTATCTTATGTGAACTTTGGTAAAGGAAAATACTCAAAGTGAAGATGATTGTGGAGACGAGATTACACTCAACTAATCAGGCATTAGTTACATGAAGTCACAGACCCCATTTTTATTTCAAATTCTTTTATTCCTCAATGAATATAAAAATGAGTATAAAATTATAGATTCAGCAATGATCACTGTGGCAAATAATGTAGGCCATGAAGATCATATCTCATTTTCCTCAATTATTTTATTTACATTCCTTCTATTCTTTACTTCTCTGGGAATAATGCCATATATGGAATGCTCATTTATTGACTGCTCCTTTTTAACGTTTATTTATTTTTGAGACAGAGAGAGACAGAGCATGAACAGGGGAGGAGCAGAGAGAGAGGGAGACACAGAATCCGAAACAGGCTCCAGGCTCTGAGCTGTCAGCACAGAGCCCGACGCGGGGCTCGAACCCACGGACCGTGAGATCATGACCTGAGCCGAAGTCGGACGCTTAACCGACCAAGCCACCCAGGCGCCCCGACTGCACCTTTTTAAAGTAGGCACATGAATATGAGTAAATCAGCTTTTGATGAGATGTAGTGAATCTTACAGCCATTAAGAATAACTGTATCTGGGGGAAGCTCTTTCTACTCACAAGTCCTGTCTCTATGCTTTAATAAAATTACCATTTTGCGTGAAAAAAATATATTTCTGGGGCACCTGGGTAGCTCAGGTGGTTAAGCACCCCCCTCTTGATTTCAGCTCAGGTCATGATCCCAGAGTCGTGGGATAGAGCCCCATGTCAAGTTCCATGTCAAGCCCCGTGTGGAGCCCTGCATCAGGCTCCATGATTGTGTGTGGACCCTGATTATGATTCTTTCTCTCTCTCCCTCTGCACCTTTCCCCCATTTGCACTCTCTCTCTCTCTAAAATAACAACAAAACCCAGAATAAGTATATCTGTTCAATAATCTCCTTAAATAGTAAGTTGTAATTTGTCTTTTTTGAGTTGAGGTATAATTGATACACAATACTATATTATTTTCAGGTGCACAACATAGTGATTTGGCATTTGTGTACATTGCAAAATGGTCACCACAATAAATCTAATTACCATCTGTCACTTGGTAAAGTTAACGCAATATTATTGACCATATTCCCCACTCTGTATGTTACATTCTCATGACTTATTATTTTATAACTGGAAGTTTGTACTTCTTAATCCCCTTCACCCATTTAATGCCCCTAAACACCCTCCCCTCCAGCAAACATCAGTCTCTCCTCTGTACATATAAGTCTGAGTTTTGTTTTGCCTGTTTTGTTTTTAGATTCCACACATAATCACGCAATATTTATCTTTCTCTTTAAGACTTATTTCACTTAGCATAATATCCTCTAGGTGTATTCATGTTGTCATAAATGGCAAGATTTCATTCTTTTTTATAGGTGAGTAATATTCCATTGTAGACACATATCACATCTTCTTTATCCATTCATTCTTTGACAGACACTGCAATTGTCTCCATATCTTGGTTACTCTAAATAATGTTGCAGTGATCATAGGGGTGCGTATATCTTTCTGAATTAGTGTTTTTATTCTTTGAATCGATATCCAGTAGTGGAATTACTGTATCACATGGTAGCAATATTTATTTATTTGTACTACTTCATCCAGTCTGCTGTTAAACCCAGTTGTGTTTTGTCTTGAGTGAGCACTACTGTTCATTTACATTTTTCAGAACATAAAGAGACTCAGAGTCAAAACTTACTTTTAATAAGATCTCACTCTAAGTGAAAAATGAATATATCATTATTTATTTTAACCACACAGAAGAACAGAAGCTCTAATCATTCTGCTACCCTAATAAGAACATTTGTTTGGCTCAGTTAAAATGGAGAAAAACCTGAAATTCACTGATGTATGTCCATGTGCTTAGGGTGGCTGGATACTTTGACCCCCCCCCAAAAAAACAAACATTTCTTTGCACAACTTTATTTCCTTAATGTTGACTGTTCATCATTTTTGTTTTAGTTATCATGATAATACATAAAACGTACATTGTGTGATGTCTAATACAAAAATGCAGGATACCCAAAAAGATACCCATAACTATTGTTATGATACTTGTAGTGCATTAATATATTTTCAAAAGGAAGAAAATATGTTAGTGCACTACAACTATCATAACAATATTTTCAATTGGATATTCTCCTGAAAATTTTTTCAATGTTTGTTTATTTTTGAGAGAAAAAGAGTGTGAGTGGGGGACGGGCAGAGGCAGAAGTAGGAGAATCTCAAGCAGGCTCTATGCTGACAGCAAGAGCCCCTCAAGGGGCTCCATCTCATGAACCACAAGATCATGACCTTGACCTGGTCCGAAATCAAGAGTGAGACACTTAACCAACTGAGCCACCCAGGCGTCCCTCCTGAAAATGTTTTTGATCAAAGGAGATCAAAGGAGGGGCACCTGGGTGGTTCAGTCTGTTGAAAATCTGACTCTTGATTTCTGCTCAGTTCATGATCCCAAGGTTGTGGGACTGAGTCCCATGTTGGGCTCTGCACTGAGCATGGAGCCTGCTTAAGATTTTCTCTCTCTCTGACACTCTGCTTCTCTACCCCACTCATACTCTCTCTCTAAGTAAATAAATATAAATAAAATAAATATATATATTTTTTATTTTAAAAAAGGACATTAAAGGAGAATTCAATCTTAAGGGATTTCTTTTTATTTTAATCTGGAAAGAATTTTACAAGATAATTCACACTAACTCCCTTATTTTATCAATACAGATATAGAATTAAAACTCAAACTGATTTTTAAGGTTAAATGCCAAAGATTTCTACCATGTGACTTTCTGAAGATGTTAATGAGTCTCTCAATGATAATAAATTAATTATTGATAAACTTACTAAAACCCATGTCAAAGAAAATTTATTAGAATCAGCAGTGAAGCTATATATTCATTGGTGTTATTTAAACCAAAAGAAA
Organism: Panthera tigris; assembly: GCF_018350195.1. Classification (NCBI taxonomy): domain Eukaryota; kingdom Metazoa; phylum Chordata; class Mammalia; order Carnivora; family Felidae; genus Panthera; species Panthera tigris. The sequence continues at coordinate 21,997,788 of NC_056668.1, forward strand.
TCAACATTTTTATAAAACATCTTCCAAATTATAATTAACAAGCCTGTTATTTTGCTTCACTATTCAATAAAGGTAGCCAAGATACAAATTAGCATAAAATTGAATTTCCTCTTCAACTCATTGATACAGAAGTCAATTCTTTGCCATGTGACTGCCTATGCTCATATTATTTTGTCATTGTGAGTTTAGTCTGATCTCAGAGCCAAGGTCTCTTTTCAAGTGTCCCTAATGGGTTTTTTCCATTTTTACAAGGAGGATAAAAATTGGCAGAGAATAATTTGTTCAAATGTTCATGGTAGGTGTCTAACACTGAGAAAATATTCCAGTAAAAATGTTGCTTAAACCAGCATATTCTGCAACCTTCAGAGGAAACTTCCTGCCACAATGTTTCTTTTCTGTCAAGCAAAAAGAAACAAACAAACAAAATAGTCTGTTGGATCTATTATATTTTCTAATTGTATTTTATTTATTTCATTGGTTCATGAAGAATATGTTTGAAAATATATATTTGGTTGGTAAATTTGTGATCATTTTCTCCAACTGAAAAACTATTTCTTAATAAATAATTTTACTTTTTGAAAATGGTTTAGAATTGTGGAAACCTGTAGCTCCACATGCTGATTTTCATCACTTAAGAGAGAAGGAGAACATTTCCTCCTATGTGAGACTCATCCTTTTTCATTTTCAGTGTTTGTTTTGATTTTGAGTTTTGTTTTAAAAATATTTTTAACGTTGGGGCACCTGGGTGGCTCAGTCGGTTAAGCGTCCGACTTCAGCTCAGGTCAGGATCTCGCGGTCCGTGAGTTCGAGCCCCGCGTCAGGCTCTGGGCTGATGGCTCAGAGCCTGGAGCCTGCTTCCGATTCTGTGTCTCCCTCTCTCTCTGCCCCTCCCCCGTTCATGCTCTGTCTCTCTCTGTCTCAAAAATAAATAAACACTAAAAAAAAATTAAAAAAAAATATTTTTAATGTTTCTTTATTTTTGGAAGGGAGACACAGCATGAGTGAAGGAGAGTAGAGAGAGAGAGGGAGACACAGAATCTGAAGTAGGCTCCAGACGGAGCAGTACTCACAGAGCCCGATGTGGGGCTGGAACTCATGAACCATGAGATCATGACCTGAACCCAAATCCAATGCTTAACTGATTGAGACACCCAGGCACCCCTGATTTTGAGTTTCTTGTTGCAAAAATAGACAATTCTTCTGGATAAATTAATTAGATGAGAAAATATTGGAAGGCTAGATGATAGGTCTTTGAATATATGGAAGGGTTAACAAGAAAACTTGAAAAATAGGCAAAAGCCTAGAGCAAGTCTACAACAGAAAACAGTCTTACTGTGTTTGTAATCACACCTGTAGATTCAAAGACCCATGCAGGAGGGGCGCCTGGGTGGCTCAGTCGGTTGAGCGTCCGACTTCGGCTCAGGTCACGATCTCGCGGTCCGTGAGTTGGAGCCCCGCGTCAGGCTCTGGGCTGATGGCTCAGAGCCTGGAGCCTGCTTCTGATTCTGTGTCTCCCTCTCTCTCTGCCCCTCCCCCGTTCATGCTCTGTCTCTCTCTGTCTCAAAAATAAATAAATGTTAAAAAAAAAAAGTTAAAAAAAAAAAAAAAAAAAAAAACAAAGACCCATGCAGGAGTTCTGATTGGCTGACATTATGTCTTCTGTGCTTGATCTAGTTCCCAGAATCTGTGGAGGACTGACTTGCTCATTCTTTTTCTGTTAATGAGGATTCCTCAAAAATACAAAGAGTTCAAATGCTAGGGAAATACTTACTTTAGTCTATTCCTTTGGAGACCTAGTATCAAAGGAAACATTGGTTGATGTACATACTCCTGCCTTGCAAATCTGTTAAAACTGACCCTTGTTTAACCAAAACACATATACTCCCAAAGGAAGCCCAAAGTCTCATCAGTTATGATAGCCAAATCCTAGTTTAGTACTTTCCCAATGTAATCATCCTTCCTATAATTTTCCTTTACCAGTTATTAATACATTGTGATTTTGTGACACTGTTGGTTTGCTTTAAATCTAAACTTAATTACTATCCAACAACACAGGCGCATAGTGAGGGGGAAATAAGCAGCCTAATCAGTACTTTGACTATTTTTTTAAGAGTTTGTGACATCGTTAATATTGTGTTAAATATCTCCATTGATCACACAAAAACTGTTATACTCAGTTAACTTCCTACTGACAATTGCTTTTGAACAAAGAAAGGTCTCATTTGTAACTCTGGACTGGGGATAGTTTCACTTGCACCATAGTGATATTCCTTATAAGACTACAAAGCCACTTTGAAAACTTTACTGTAATTCACATATATATATATATATACACACATATATATATAATTTATATATAATCTGTCTATATAAAATATACATTATATTAAATTTACCTTTTTAAAAATTTATTTATTTTAGGGAGAAAGAGAGCATGGACAGGGGAGAGGGGCAGAAGGAGAGAGAGAGAGAGAGAGAGAGAGAGGATCTCAAGCAGACTCTATGCTCAACGTGGAGCCCAACACGGGGCTTGATCCCACAATTCTGGAATCACGACCTGAGCTGAAATCAGGAGTCAGATACTCAACCAACTAAGCCACACAGGTGCCCCAAATTTACCTTTTAAAGTTGAAAAATGAATTAGAGATTGAAAATCAGATACCTGAAATACAATAGAGAAAATTATGAAAATAAATTTTAAAATCATGAACATCCAAACATCCTGAAAACACTGAAAGTTATTTAAAAAACAACGTTGAATATGACAATATATACAATGAACATGGGATTATGAAGAAATTGTCACCATCCCAAATGCAACTAATAAAGTTACATTCATCAACTACAATCTTTAATCAAAACCGCTTAATACATATTCTGATGATTGTTTTAAATAATTCTTGTTATTGAAGAACTTGAAAAACCAGAACCTCAAAGTCTTTAAAAAAGGAAATCAGTAAGAATTGCTTGCATAAAGCTCCCAATTCTGCAGTGATTTTTTAATGCAAAATTAAAAAAAAATAATAATTACTTGGAATAGATTACTTTTATAAGAGAAGCATCTTACCTAAGAATGATGCAATCAAAAACAAATCAATGCATTTAAGATTGCTGAACTTTTTTTTTAAAGATAAGTTTCCGGGGCGCCTGCGTGGCTCAGTCGGTTGGGTGTCCGACTTCGGCTCAGGTCATGATATCGCGGTCCGTGAGTTCAAGCCCCACATCGGGCTCTGTGCTGACAGCTCAGAGCCTGGAGCCTGTTTTGGATTCTGTGTCTCCCTCTCTCTCTGACCCTCCCCTGCTCATGCTCTGTCTCTCTCTGTCTCAAAAATAAATAAATGTTAAAAAAATTAAAAAAAAATAAATAAAGATCAGTTTCAGAAGTCACCTTGAAAATGTTACAAACCATAAATTATGATGTTAGCAGTAAGTTTTTATAGCTGTTCTTAATAGTTTAGGAAAATTGCTTTAATTCTTAACTTGCTCAGAGTTTTAATCATGTATGGATATTGAAATTTGTCAAATGATTTTGCTGCATCTATGGAAGAAAACCTTTCTTATATACCTAATGCATGTATATTTCATCAAATAACACAATTTGCAAATAAATAGTCTTGCCCTTAGATACTAAGCGTGACTGAACTCTTCCTGATTTGGATATAATCATGAAGCTTCTCAAAAAATGACACTGTGGTATCATGTCCAAATTCTCTGTTATTGCCTAATTTCTCTCTTTACTAGAGGAATGAAAAAGAAAGAAAATTCAGTTTACATCACCATATTTTCACTACATTTTTAATAAACTCTTTTCCTTCAGAATAATGTTGATTTACAGAAAAGTTACAAAGATAGTACAGAGAAATCTCATGTACCCCTCACTTAGTTTCTATCATTGTTAACATCTTACACTTCCATGATTTATTTGTCAAAGTCACGTATTCATTTTCTAAACTCACTTATTAGTTCTAGAAGTTTGAGCTAAGAAACTGACATTTATAACTACCATATTTTAATGTTCAGACACCACTTCTAGTAATAGCAGGCATTTTACTCCTTTCCCCTTTTCCAGGTAATTTCTGAGAATCCACCTCTGTGGTACTAACCTGATTGATATTGTGCTGTTGATATATGGTACAGTCTGTCAACAGTCAATGTCAGCTATGGATGGGACAATACAAAGGCTAAGGTTGCCTCTGATATTTCATATTATTTCTCAATGTCTTACCACTTCTTTTTCTGAGGATGCTGTCTCTCACTTTCCAGATACACTGCGAATTTGGCACACAACATTTCCCAAATCTATCACTAAATTTTACACATAAACTCAATCTCAAGTTTTCTTACCTACTATTCCCCAGGCCACCATGTAGGAGGGAGAAAAACCACCTATAACTTTAAAATACATATTCTTGCACTAAAAAATTGATAATTCTCCTGGTGTTTTAATTATTCTTGTGGGAAAAATCTTCACTGATAATTTACAAACCCTTACAAATGGTTATATATTCTACATCATTATACAAAGAGTGAATTTGAAAAAGCCCATGGGACTGTGCTTCCTCACAGCCCAGAGATCAGACTTATTATGTGACAGTTCAAGTTTCCACAAGTTAGTTACCAAAGAGAACCAGATGGAAGCTGTATGATATAACCTCAGGAATCACACTGCATCATTTCTGTCATACTCTCTTGGTAGAGACATTTGCAAGCCATCTGAGATTTGGGAGGTCCAGAAGCAGAATTCACCTTTTAAAAAGAACACACCTCTTAGTGCTTTGCCAATAATTTACACGCATGTTTTAAAATTTTGCCAACAAGATGGTTATTTAATTATAAATTGTGTGAAATTCTGGTAGAGAAAGCAATTCCTTCTAACACGTCAAAAAATATAGAGTTTACATCCAATTATTGGCAACTCAAAGTTCCACGTATATAGGCCCTGGTAGTTCACTACTGGATTAGTTGAATTTATAATCGTTCCAGTCTGGTTATGTATAGTATGTAACTATTAACTATCATAACTAATTTCCAGCCTTTCTTTGTTTTGTACTATATCTATTTTGTAGCAAAGACAAATTTCAGTTCAAAGGTATTTAGTTTGTAATTAAATCCATGCCCTTATCATATCATTCTAAATGCATTTGCATTCCCATATATAAAATGAAGCCATTATAAAGCTCTCTCATAACTTGGAGATATCCTGTGTATAGTATTTTAACAGTAACTATTTCCTTGGAGAACAGAATCAAGAAACAAATCTATAATGTGGCAGGTGGTTGTCTGACTAACACCCATGGAGAGTTCTAGCTGTGATTTGGAAATCTTTGCTACCACAAATCCCAAAGAACAGGTTACCTTGACAACAGACAATTTAAAATAACATATCAGCCACCCTAAAATGCTCTTTTACTTTTACAAAAAATTGGTTGTAGTTGTTTGGGAAACACAAATACTATATTAGAAACTATTTTAAGAGATTTGAAAACTTTCTCCATGCTCTTTATCTCATTAATTCCAATTGATAACATTCCTGGTTTGTCAAAAATACGTAATTATTTAATAAGCAAACCAGCAATGGTTCCTATGCAGCATGTTGGTTTCTCTAGAGCTGTTTCTCACACCACAATGGATGATTTTTCTGTATTATTGACAAACTGACATACTTAATTAAGTTCATTTAGCAGATGAAGTTTCAGAACCACAGATAGGCTAAGCGGCTTTGCCAGGATTTCCCTGTGAGCAAGAGGCAATGCCAGAGCAAAATACTCAGAATCACAGACTTTATCTTCTCCATTAACACCTATAAGGTAAAGAGCGGTGTTTGACAACATTAAATAAAATGCAGAGTAGGAAAGATAAATAAATAAAGATAAATAAATAAATAAAGAGAAGACATAAAAAGTCACATGGCAGTCAAAGGGCTTCGTGACCCGGTCAGTGAATTCTGAAACTTCTTTATCAGATTCTTTTCCACCTGTACCGAAACAGTTCCAACTCTCCAGATACACAAACTGTGTTCTCTCTCACATCCAATTTTTGGCAAACGACTTTCCTGCTCTCTGATATATACTTTTCCTGGTTTAAGTTTTTCTAAATCATTTTCATCCTTTAAGATTACCTCACATGTCACTCAGTCTGGAAGTTCATCATTGTCTTTCCCAGTTTGGTATCCTTGCCCTTGTTCTGTTTTCTTATAGCAACTTGAGCGTGTCTTGATCTTACTGCCAAGCAAAAGTCACACTCTATTGTAAATCTTATAAACTTGACTGAGCCCCTCACTACCCTGCTAACAATTTGGTAGCAAGAACTGTATTTAAAGAGTGTTTTTTTTTTTTTTTAATGGGTTTCCTAGTCCTACTTTGCTCTTTTACTAACCCATTGCTTCATCACAACGACAGAGTGAAAATTAAAAAGGAACTTAAGCGTATTAACATGATTGTCTTAATTTGGACACTATTTTGGCTATCAAGAACTTAAAAGTTAAGTATAAAGATACTTTATTGACTTACTCTTTTTCTTTTTCCTGAAGGTCTTATGTAACCAAAGATCAGATATATCAGTAGTATAAAGTATAGCATATCAATAAATACCTTATGAACACTTTCAAAGTATACACTTATAATTCTAATTGTTTTTCTCTCTTTATCCTTATGGAAAACTATTGGTACCAAAAATTTGTGTCCCCAGAGTTAGGAAACAATAAATAAATAAAAATAGGATATCTGCTTAAAGGTGAATTTCAAAAAATAGCAATTCTTATATAATTATTTTATGTATAATTGTATGTAACTTGTGTTACAATGTGTATTTTTACTTCTTATTTCATTTTTAACCTATTTCTTTATACTTCAGTATTTTTCTGGTAACACCATGTGATTTGGTCTTGCCATTTTTTCACTAGGATAATCTGTCTTTTAGATAGGTTATTTAGACTGTTAATAATTAATTCAATTATTGATATGATTAGGTTTTAGTCTATCATCTTACTGTTTTTAAATTGGTCCTATCTGGTCTTTATTCCCTTTCCCTCTAGTTTTCATGTTATTTTTTTTCCTCCTTTTTGAATCAGTACAGTGTGTTTTTATAATTCATTTTTGTCTCCTCTCCTGCCTTATTAGCCAAAACTCTTTATATTATTATGTCAGTGATTATTTACAGTGTATACATTTTAATCTGTCACAGTCTTTACCTTGAATTAAGTACCTTTAATTGGTATTATACCACTTCACATATAACATAAATACTTCAATTTTTCTTCTTTATGCCCTGTGCTACTATTGTCTCGTATTTTACTTATGCATATGCATATATTGTTATTGTTCTTATTTTTATTCAAATAGCTAATTATCTTTTTTAAATATTTAAAACATTCTATATTTTAATATATAATCTACATAATCATTCATCCATATATAACCATCTAGTTATCATTTCCAGTGTTCTATATTCCTTAGACCCATATTACCATAAGTAAAAAGCTGTGTTTTTCCCACACTTATTTTGAGATGCTTCACAGATAAGCCAATTAGTCATGTAGCAGGAACAGGTTATGACTGAATTTATTACCTTGAGAGTAATGGAGTTACAGTTTATTGCATGTAATCAGAATGGGACACATGATTTCAGAAGAACTCTGAGCTAACTAAATAAAATAGGGTATGTTAAGAACTAGACACATAAGTAGCTTAAAACTGAATTTGATAACGATAATAATTAACTTTATATGTAGTAATAAATCACTTTTTATATTTATGAATGTTAGGATGATATGTTAGTTCCATCCAAAATTTTGCCTAAGGATAAAAGAGAAAAACAAGTGGACTTTCAAATGATTCTTTGTATGCTAAATATAAAGATAGATGTAGAGTTTCCCCTAAGTGATAACTGATGCTGAAAGGAACTCAGTCTTCTCAAAAGACTTCCTAGATTGGTTTGATCTTTGAGTTATAGTCTAGGGTAAGTTTAATATAAAGGAACGGCCGCAAACAATATGTTATGATTATATTGTATGCATTTATAAATGTATTTCTTTGAATTTTTTGTATTAAGTATATCTACTGAATAATATTCATATTAGTTATTAGGGTTAGGGTTTCTTTGGGATAAATGTACACATGTTAAAAGAGAGAAATTTGTACGGACTTCATAAACTGCTTAAAAATAATGATTTCTTCAACTCGATAGTCATATTTTCTTTGATTGATTTAAAACCCTTTTAGAAATTAAATTAGAATTATGACATTACAAACCATTTTAACTTTAACTTCAAACTCCAAGTAGGTCAGTTGCATCACAACATTATGTTGCGTAAATAACAGGGCACAACAGTATACACAAAGTATGACTCCTGTTGTAGAAAGTTCGAAAACAGGCAAAATTATTCTATGCTGTTAGAAGTCAAAGTAATGTTTTGCCTTAGCCGAGAAGTAGGAAGTAGATAAATGGTGAAAGAGAATAGGAGGAGAGCATTTGGGGCCCTGGTAATGTTCTGTTTATGAATTTGTATACTGGAAAACAGTGCCTAATAATATATGAACTTTCCTGAATGTAGGTTACATGTTGTGAAATTTTGTATGTCAACTTGAGTGGATCATGGGATGCCCAGATACTTGACTGAACATTATTTCTGGGTCTGTCTGTGAGGGTGTTTCTGGGTGAAATTAATATTGTAGCAGTGGATTCATACAGCAGTTTATCTTTTGAATATGGGAGAGCATCACGCAATCCAGGTTGAAGGCCTGAATAAACAAAAAGGCAGAGGAAGGAAGAATTCTTCTCGTTCTGCTTGATTGCTTGAGGTGCAACATTGGTCTTCTGCCCTTGGCACTCGTGGTTGTCAGGCCTTCACACCCAGACTGCACTGTGAACTCCCCTGGTTCTCAGGTTGTAGGATGTGATCTGAATTACACCACTGACTTTACTGTCAGTCTCTCTCTCTCTCTCTCTCTCTCTCAGGATAATGCTAATACATCCTATTCCATCAATAAACATTTATAAGATTCTTAATCAAAATACTTAGAAAGCTTACAGGTTGTAAAAATGTCCTCTCTGAAAACCATTGACCTACCAGTTATCTTAAAATAATAGATTCTGTTACAACCTATTCTTGTTATGCTCCTAATTGTTATCTCCTTTAGGCAATCTGAGGGAAATTTCAAACATGCATTCAAAACAAAATAAAGCAAAACATTAAAAATATTTTTTTCTGCAAAGGCAAAAAGAGAGGCACCATTTTTCCTATATTCATTTTTTAATTGTTATTATCATTGATTTATTATTACTTTTTACCTATATTCCTAAAGCTAGTCTATCAATGTCTTAAATGATGTCGCTAACAAAACAAAACACATGGTAAATCCATCCACTTCTTTCTATCTTCACTACTAGGATTGCAAACTAAGCCTGTATTATCAATCAACCAAACTGTGAAAATAATCTTACTTTTTTCCTTCCAAATTTTAATTTTATTTTTCTAAAATCCATTCTTTGCACAGCAATCAGAATGATATTTCTGATTATGCCATTTCATTATCCAAAACTCTCAGATGGCTTCCCATTATACCTGGAATAAAATGTAAACTGGAATTAAAACTAAATGCTCTGCCCCACCTCCTCTGTGACAGCATCTTACAAAGTCCCAATCTAGTTTCTGGTTTGGTCCCTGGAATGCATGGCCCTATGACCTTAACATTTTCTTTTCATCCTTAAGATGCCCATGAGATCTTGTTTAATACTGAATTATCAACCATGTCTCAAACACTTCACCTTGTTTTAATTCTCTGTAAGGTTTATTCATTTCCTCAGTATTTTTCTAAACCCACTAGAATGTACATCTAAAAGAGTTATGACCTTGTCTCATTTACTATTATAAGCAAAATATTTTTTAAAAAGATGCATGAGACATAATAGATGCTCAGTGAAAGAGAATGAATAAAAAGAGGTTGTACATATGCTATCAAATTAATATTTATTTAATTTTTACTTTTATTATTTGACATGCATATATATATCACTTTTAAATTTAATTCTACTTCAATATAAATATTTTCTATTCATGTAAACTACTAACAATGTTTATAAATCAAGATAACATTTTTCTCTATAGTCTTTATTAGCCCCTCAAATGTAGAGTAAATTTATCACTTTTAAAGATAAGGCTTGTCTAATTAAAAAATTAAAAGGAAAAAAAGTAACATTAAAAATAAAGAAAAATGTGTCACTTTGATCTTTACTATAGCATCTAGTATTGTCAACTTGATTAAAGGGTAATTACCAGCTCAGAGAGTTAAAAAATAAAAAAAAGTAAGGATGATTTTGATGAGATTTCTTCTAATTAGTTTTCAAATAAAAATCAACCTTCACTACTGTGTGTTTAGTCTTGGCTGGGAGGTGGGAAAAGTCATCTATTTTATCATTATCTATCACTGTGTTATAAGTAAAAATTAGATTTAAAAAGCTTTTTTCTACCAAAATAGGTTATGAATCATTTAGTAGCTTTTGAAGTATGCCAGAAATTACTAAATTGAAATTACTTACCGAAGCCATGTGTGTTCTCTCAGATTACCAATTGGATGAAAATCAATCAGTAAATTTATATGAGTGACAGGGTATGTTTTGTTTTGCTAATCAGTATCTTTTACACCATGTACTTGTATTCTTAAAGCATGGATGGACCTTGAGGTATCATGCTAAGTGAAATAAGTCAGACTGAGAAAGACAAATACCATATGATTTCACTTATATGTGGAATCTAACAACAATAAAAAACAAATAAACAAACAAAAAGCAGAATCAGATCTGTAAATACAGAGAACAAACTGATGGTTGTCAGAAAGGAGGGGGGTCGGGGAATAGTCAAAATCAATGAAGGGGAGTGAGCTTCCAGTTTCACGATGACTAAGTCATGGGAATAAAAGGTTCAGCACAGCGAACAGAGTCAATAATACTGTGACAGTGTTGTTTGGTGACAGATGGTACCTACACTTGTGGTGAGCATAACATAAGGTACAGAGAAGTTGAATTACTGTGTTTTCACCTGAAACTAATATAACATTGTGTGTCAACTCTACTCAAATTAAAAAAATTTAGAAACTGCAAGGACATAAAAAAAGAAAAAAGTTTAATTTTACATAATCGTTTACCTAGAATTATATATATATACACAAATATAGCTTTCTTTTCTAATTGCTGATACCTAGAAATACCTTTACAACTATAAATGGATACATTATTTACATATATTTAAAGATTTTAAAAGTTCAAAAATGGAGAGGAAACCATGATATGACCAAAATAGTTTCCAAACAAATAAGAAGCAATAAAATTTCAATTATAAACAACTTCACATCTTCTTGCTCTATGATTTTAATCATACTTAAAATATTAAATATCCTTGGGGCACCTGGGTGGCTCAGTCTGTTAAACATCCGACTTTGGCTCAGGTTTTGATCTCACACTTTCTGACTTCCAGCCTTGTGTTGTGCTCTGTGCTGACAGCTCAGAGCCCAGAGCCTACTTTGGGTTCCGTGTCTCCCTCTGTCTCTAACCCTCCCCGCTCACTCTGTCTCTCTGTCTCTCTCTCAAAAATAAATAATAAACGCTAAAAAAATAAAAAATATATATTATTTTTCCTTCACTATATTTAAGGCATGTTCTTAAATAAATTTAACTTCTTTTTACTTTTGATTTGTAAAATATTCCCCTATAAATACTAAATGTCAGTTAATTGGTGTGCTAAACATATACCAAATCAGCATGAACATTTTTACACGGAAGCAAGAGCCAGTGATGGTATCTAGTATTATAATGTTCTGAAATTCCTCATTTTGATATTGAGGATTGTAAGGTCTTCTTAATCCTTTACTGTGAGGTAAAATATTTCTTTGTTTTCAATAGAAACTTTTATATATTTTTCATTGAAAAATAAATGTCACAGTATTATCCTTATGTGTAGCCATTTTACCATATAAAATCTATATTAATATTGACCAAATTATAAGGGTCACACAGCCTGTAGTTTTTAATATTTTTAATTCAGGCCAAACTTACTCCAGTGTAATAAATCCCATTGACAATCCACCCAAATTCCCTCATCTCACCCCTATATTCACCTGCAGGAGTGGTAGGCATTTTCAAGCACTCTGAAGCTTTGGCAATTCACAGGGAATTTAAGAAATTTTAAGATAACTGTGATGTGGTGGTGATACTCAAATGGTTAGCTTTTTTCCCCCCATAGGCCCCTGGAAAGGGGATCAAATTCTACATTAGTAACACAAATAAAGCAATGAGCAATTATTGTACACCTGACTTTCTGATGGATAGTCACAAGACTGATAGATAATCTTGCTATGGAATATTAATATAGATAATGTCTTGTAACATTTACCCATACTAGGGAGTGACTACACATTCCAAAATGATTCTGATATGTGCCAAGGATCCCAACTTAACTGAATTTTAAGTTTTCCTTAAAAGTTAAATGACTTACAAATCACAGTAATGATGGCAGAAAGGCTATTCAAAGTTACATCATGAAAGGAACTAGACCTGACTCCTTTCTTCTGAGTCTTAATTCACAACTCCTCCTTTATCACAATGGAAGGAATGTTGGTGCGTTAAAAGCACCCTGTGGACCTTTAGGAGCTTTGTTCATTGCTAGATATTTCCTAGGGTTTATTTCAGTGCCTAGTCCAGGGTGAGCATTTATCAAATAAAGAAATGAATGAATGAGTGAATGAATGAATTAATGAATGATTCAATGAATACTGATATGAAAAAGTATTATTCTATCATTGTTCTGAAATGAGTGATCAAAGTTGTCTGAGCATCAGCTTGTTAATTTCGTGAGCAGACAGTAAAATCCTACAATAATTATGTACAGGGAAAGGAGTTCCTAAAGGAGCACAAGTTAGAAAGAATTGGGTACCTTTCTAGGTAATCTCATTCAGTGGAACTTTGAATTAGCAGCCTTCCCAGGCATTCTTATAAATATGAGACTTCCAGGTATTCTCAAACATTTAATAATTTAATTAAATAAAATGAAGCACATCCCCTGTTAATTCCACATGTGGTATAATGACAAATACCATCGTATATTATTTTGATAATTACAAAGCACTATTTCACTATTTTTTTTTCCTCATTAAAAACTCGTATTTCGTTAAAATGAATAAAAGTGATTAAGCGATATAAACTGACAGTTATAAAAGAAATAAGTGCTGGGGTATATAATTACAGCATAAAAAAAAAAAACCCTGATTTTTAAAAGTCTAGAGGTGAATGATGACAGTACATTTTAAAGGGAAAAAGAGACAAAATGAAACCCAAACTCAAACCTTCAGCTTCAACCCATTATATTTCACCTATACCACATTTATATAAAACTATTATTTATCTTCCACTTTCTAATGGAGCCTCAACATATATGATGTATACATTTAATTCGTAATTTTGATTTTTTTTGTCTATTGTTTCTTCTTTGACCAGAAGACTAAATGGAAAATGTTAAATCCTTCCTGCCATACAGGTTGGTCCACAAAATTTCACATCTTCATATCAATAACTAAAGAAGAATGAGGCCAAACTGAAGATCTGAACATTGTTAATAAGGTAACCTTATAGGATAGAAAATGGTGAAGTGTGAATCTGAAATCCCATAGAACCCCACGGAGATACTAGAGACTTCCAGTAATCAAAATTTAACTGTTCCATAAAATATACCATACTCTTCCAAATATTTTAGACTCTTTAGGACAAAGGATATAAGGTAATTATGGAATGCAGTTTATCTCATAGATGTTCTGTTCTTTTATTGTGCTTTCTGTACAAACAAGTCAGTGTTAAAAAAAATAGGACAAATATAAAACATCAAAAATATTATCATAAGCACATATAATTAGTAGTATCTCTTATCCAAATAGAAGTGAAAGATATATAATATAATAACACAATCCTAACCATGAATATATAACATGTATATGTAACATTTATATAATATTTATTACATTTTCCAAAACAGAAAACATGTCTGCGAGTTTTATACTTTTTGGCTTTAAAAAAAATGGTGGACCAGTTTCATTCTTTTGTATGTTGCTGTAGCAGATTTTGTTGAAGAGACATTACTTTTCCCACTGGACATTCTTTCCTGCTTTGTCAAAGATTTATTGACCATATAGTTGTGGGTTAACTTCTTGTTTTTTTATTCTGTTCTATTGAGCTATGTGTCTATTTTGATGCCAGTACCATATTGCTTTGATCACAATAGCTTTGTAATATAACTTGAAGTCCAGAATTGTGATGCCTCCAGCTTTGCTTTTTTTTTTCAAGATTTTTTGGCTACTTGGGGTCTTTTGTGGTTCCATCCAAATTTTAGGATTGTTTGTTCTAGCTCTGTGAAAAATGCTTTTGGTATTTTGATAGTTAAAATGTAGATTGCTTTGGGTAGTACAGACATTTTAACAATATTTGTTCTAATCCATAAACACGGCATGTTTTTCCATTTTGTAATGTCATTTTCAGTTTATTTCATCAGTATTTTATAGTTTTCAGAGTAGCAGTCTTTTACCCCTTTGGTTAGGTTTATTTCTAGATATCTTATGTATGTTTTTAAGTGCGTTGTAAATGGGATCGATTCCTTAAATTCTCTCTGCTGCTTCATTACTGGTGTATAGAAATGCAACAAGTGTGTGTACATTGATTTTGTATCCTATGATTTTACTGAATTTGTTTCTCAGTTCTGGCAGTTTTTTGGTGGAGTATTTTGGGTTCTGTATATATAGTATCATGCTATCTGCGAATAGTGAAAATTTTACTTCCAACAGACCCGTGAAAAGATGCTGAACATCACTCATCATCAGGGAAATACAAATCAAAACTACAAAGAGATATCACCTCACACATGTCAGAATGGCTAAAATCATCAACAATAGAAACAACAAGTGTTGGAGAGGATGTGGAGAAAGGGGAACTCTCTTGTGTTGGTGGGAATGCAAACTGGTGCAGCCACTCAGGAAAACAGTATGAAGGTTCCCTAAAAAGTTAAAATTAGAACTACCCTATAATCCAGCAATTACACTACTAAGATTTACAAAAAGAATTCAAAACTACTAATTCAGAGGGCTACATGCACCCCGATGTTTATAGCAGAATTAACTACAAGAGCCAAATTATGCAAACAATTAGTGTTCATTGCTTGATGAATGAATAAAGAAGATGTGAGGTAGGTGTGTGTGTGTGTGTGTGTGTGTGTGTGTGTGTGTGTGTGTATGTAGAGAGAGAGAGAGGGAAAGAGAGAGGGAGGGAGAATTGAATACTACTCAACCATAAAAAGGAATGAAATCTTGACATTTGCAATGACATGATTGGAGCTAGAGAGTATTATGCTAAGTGAAATAAGTCAGAGGAAGAGAAAACATATGATTTCACTCACACATGGAATTTAAGAAACAAAAAAAAAATGAGCTAAGAAAAACAAAGACAGAGGCAAACCAAGAAACAGACTCTTAACGTTAGAGAACAAACTGCAGGTACCAGAGGAAAGGTGGGTGGGAGGATGAGTTAAATAGGTGATGAGAAGTAAGGAGTGAACTTGTGATGAGCACTGGGTGATGCATGGAAGTGTTGAATCATTATATTGTACACCTGAAACTAATATTACATTGCATGTTAACTACCTGGACTTAATACAAAAACTTTTTAAAAATACAAAAAAAAAAAAAGCTGTAATCTGTTCCTCTTGATTCTTATAAAAACAGACATGCAAATATAATTATACATTTTGTTTTGAGAATTTGTGAAGTACTTTTTCTCCTGGCCTCATGTACTCATTAAAAAATCCAATTGGCACCATGGGAGCTATAGATCGTTCATTGAAAATCTTGCTGCAAGATATAATTAATTTTCAGATTATAGTATTTCCACGTAAAGTAGAACATATTTAATCTAAAAAACTGGCAATGAAGTTAACAAAATAAAATTTCCAAGATTTCCATTTATAAGCTCTTTTCATGGACTTACTTAAATATTTCTTTTTTCTCAACTTTATTTTTTATTTTTTAAAATTTACATCCAAATTTGTTGGCATATAGTGAAACAATGATTACAGGAGTAGATTCCTTAATGCCCCTTACTCACTTAGCCTATCCCCCTTGCCACAACCCCTCCAGCAACCTTCAGTTTGTTCTTCATATTTATCAGTCTCTTCTGTTTTGTCTCGCTCCCTGTTTTTATATGATTTTTGTTTCTCTTCCCTTATGTTCACCTGTTTTGTCTCTTAAAGTCCTCATATGAGCGAAGTCATATGATTTTTGTCTTTCTCTGACTGACAATTTCGCTTAACATAATACTCTCCAGTTCCATCCACATAGTTGCAAATGGCAAGATTTCATCTTTTTGATTGCTGAGTAATACTCCATTAGATATATATATGTATCACATCTTATATATCTATTCACCCATTGATGGACATTTGGACTCTTCCATACTTTGGCTATTGTTGATAGTGCTGCTATAAACATGGGGGTGCCTGTGTCCGTTCAAAACAGCATACCTGTATCCATGAATAAATGCCTAATAGTGCAATTGCTGGGTCATAGGGTACTTCTATTTTTAGTTTTTTGAGGAAACTCCATTCTGTTTTCCAGAGTGGCTGCCCAGCTTGCATTCCCACCAACAATGCCAAAGAGATCCTCTTTCTCTGCATCCTCGCCAACATCTGTTGTTGCCTGAGTTGTTAATGTTAGCCATTCTGACAGGTGTAAGGTGCTATCTCATTGTGGTTTTGTATTTCCCTGATGATGAGTGATGGTGAGCATTTTTTCATGTGTCAGTTGGCTGTCTGGATGTCTTCCTTGGAGAAGTGTCTATTCCTGTCTTTGCCCATTTCTTCACTGGATTATTTGTTTTTTGGGTGTTGAGTATGATAAATTCTTTATAGATTTTGGATACTAAGCCTTTATCTGATATGTCATTTGAAAATATCTTCTCCCATTCTGTCGGTTGCCTTTTAGTTTTGCTGACTGTTTCTTTGCTGTGCAGCAGATTTTACTTTGATGAGGTCCCAGTAGTTCATTTTTGCTTTTGTTTCCCTTGCCTCCAGAGATGTGTTGAGTAAGAAGTTGCTGCGGGCAAGATCAAAGAGGTTTTTTGCCTGCTTTCTCCTCGAGGATTTTGATGGCTTCCTGTCTTACACTGAGGTCTTTCATCCATTTTGACTTTATTTCTGTGTATGGTGTAAGAAAGAGGTCCAGGTTCATTCTTCTGCATATCGCTGTCCAGTTTTCCCACCACCACATGTTGAAGAGCCTGTCCTTATTCCATTGGATATTCTTTCCTGCTTCGTCAAAGGTTAGTTGGCCATATGTTTGAGGGTTCCTTTCTGGGTTCTCTATTCTGTTCCATTGATCTGAGTGTCTGTTCTTGTGCCAGTACCATACTGTCTTGATGATTACAGATTTGTAGTATAGCTTGAAGTCTGGGATTGTGATGCCTCCTGCTTTGGTTTTCTTTTTCCAGATTGCTTTGGCTATTCAGGGCCTTTTGTGGTTCCACACAAATTTTAGGATTATTTTCTCTAGCTCTGTGAAGAATGCTGGTGTTACTTTGATAGGGATTGCATTGAATATGTAGATTGCTTTGGGTAGTATCGACATTTAACAATATTTGTTCTTCCTATCCAGGAGCATGGAATCTTTTTCCATTTTTTTTGTGTCTTCTTCAATTTCTTTCATAAGCTTTCCATAGTTTTCAGTGTAAGATTTTTCACCTCTTTGGTTAGATTTATTCCTAGGTACTTTATGGTTTTTGGTGCAACTGTAAATGGGATCCATTTCTTGATTTCTCTTTCTGTTGTTTCATTGTTGGTGTATAGGAATGCAACCAATTTCTGTGCATTGATTTTATACCTGCAAATTTGATGAATTCATGAATCAATTCTAGTAGGTTTTTGGTGGAATCTTTTGGGTTTTCCACATAGAGTATCATGTCATCTGCAAAGAGTGAAAGTTTGACCTCATTGTGGCCAATTTGGATGCCTTTTATTTCTTTGTGTTGTCTGATTGCAGAGGCTAAGACTTCCAATATTATGTTCAATAACAATGATGAGAGTGGACATCCCTGTCTTGTTCCTGACCTTAGAGGGAAAGTTCTCAGTTTTTCCTCATTGAGGATTATATTAGCGTTGGGTCATTCATATATAGCTTTTATGATCTTGAGGTATGCTCCTTCTATCCCTACTTTCTTGAGGGTTTTTATCAAGAAAGGATGCTGTATTTTGTCAAATGCTTTTTCTGCATCTATTGAGAGGATCATATGGTTCTTGTCCTTTCTTTTATTGATGTGATGAATCACATTGATTGTTTTGTGGCTATTGAACCAGCCCTGCATCCCAAGTATAAATCCCACTTGGTCATGGTGAATAATTTTTTTAATGTATTGTTGGATCTGGTTGACTAATATCTTGTTGAGGATTTTTGCATCCATGTTCATCAGGGAAACTGGTCTATAGTTCTCCTCTTTAGTGGGGTCTTTGCCTGGCTTTGGAATCAAGGTAATGCTGGCTTCATAGAAAGAGTTTGGAAGTATTCCTTCCATTTCTATTTTTTGACACAGTTTCAAGAGAATATGTGTTAACTCTTCCTTAAATGTTTGGTAGAATTCCCCTGGAAAGCCATCCGGCCCTGGACTCTTGGTTTTTGGCAGATTTTTGATTACTAATTCGGTTTCCTTACTGATAATGGGTCTGTTCAAATTTTCTAATTCTTCCTGTTTCAGATTTGGTAGTGTATATGTTTCTAGGAATTTGTCCATTTCTTCCAGATTACCCATTTTATTGTCTTATAATTGCTCACAATATTCTTTTATTATTGTTTTTATTTTCATTGTGTTGGTTGTGATCTCTCTTTCATTCTTGATCTTATTTATTTGGGTCTTTTCCTTTTTCTTCGTGATCAAACTGGCTAGTGGTTTATCAATTTTGTTAATTCTTTCAAAGAAACAGCTTCTGGTTTCATTAATCTGTTCTACTGTTTATTTGTTTGTTTGTTTGTTTTGGTTTTGATAGCATTAATTTCTGCTCTGATCTTTATTATTTCCTGTCTTCTGCTGGTTTGAGGTTTTATTTGCTGTTCTTTTCCAGCTCCTTAAGACATAAGGTTAGGTTGTGTATCGGAGATCTTTCTTCCTTCTTTAGGAAGGCCTGGATTGCTATATACTTTCCTCTTATGACCACCTTTGCTGTGTCCCAGAGGTTTTGGGTTGTGGTGTTATCATTCTCATTGACTTCCATATAATTTTTAATTTCCTCTTTAACTTCTTGGTTAGCCCATTCATTCTTTAGTAGGATGTTCTTCAGTCTCCAAATATTTGTTACTTTTCAATTTTTTTTCTTGTGGTTGATTTTAAGTTTCATAGTGTTGTGGTCTGAAAATATGCACGATATGATCTCGATCTTTTTGTACTTACTTAGAGCTGATTTGTGTCCCAGTATATGGTCTATTCTGGAGAACGTTCCATGTGCCCTGGAGAAGAATGCATATTCTGCTGCTTTAGGATGAAATGTTCTGAATATATCTGTTAAGTCCATCTGGTCCAGTGTGTCATTCAAAGCCATTGAGTTTTTGTCATTCAAAGCCTTGTTGAGTTTTCGATTTGTTAGTGGGGGTGTTGAAGTCTCCTACTATAATGGTATTACTATTGATGAGTTTCTTTATGTTTGTGATTAACTGATTTATGTATTTGGGTGCTCTCACATTTGGCACGTAATCTTTACAATTGTTAAGTCTTCTTGGTGGATGGACCCTTAATTATTTACAAGGCTCTTCTTCATCTCTTGAGACAGTCTTTATTTTAAAGTCTAAATTATCTGATATTACTATGGCTACTCCGGCTTTCTTTTGTTGACCATTACAATGATAGATGGTTCTCCATTCCCTTATTTTCATTCTGTAGGTGTCTTTAGGTCTAACGTGGGTCTCTTGTAAACAGCATATAGATGGATCTTGTTTTCTTATCCATTCTGTTACCCTATGTCTTTTGATTGGAGCGTTGAGTCCATTGACATTTAGAGTGAGTACTGAAAGATATGAATTTATTGCCATTATGATGCTTGTAGAGTTGGAGTTTCTGGTGGTGTTCTCTGGTCCTTTCTAATCTGTTGTTGCTTTTGGTATTTATTTATTTTTATTTATATATTCTCATCTTTTCTCCCCTCAGAAATTCCCCCGTAAAATTTCTTGCAGGGCTGGTTTAGTGGTCACAAACTCCTTTAATTTTTGTTTGTCTGGGAAACTTTTTCTCTCTCTCTTTATTGTGAATGACAACCTTGCTTGATAAAGAATTCTGGGCTGCATATTTTTCTGATTCAGCACACTGAATATATCCTGCCACTCCTTTCTGGCCTGCCAAGTTTCTGTGGATAGATCTGCTGCAAACCTGATCTGTCTTCCCTTGTAGGTTAGGGACTTTTTTTTCCCTTGAGGCTTTCATGATTCTCTCCTTGCCTGAGTATTTTGTGAATTTGACTATGATATGCCTTGTTGATGGTCAGTTTTTGTTGAATCTAATGGGGTTCCTCTGTGATTCCTGGATTTTGATGCCTGTGTCTTTCCCCAGGTTGGGAAAGTTTTCTGCTATGATTTGCTCACATAACCCTTCTACCCCTATTTCTCTCTCTTCCTCTTCTGGGACCCCTATGATTCTGATGTTGTTCCTTTTTAATGAGTCACTGATTTCTCTAATTCTTAAATCGTGCTCTTTTGCCTTAATCTCCCTCTATTTCTGTTTCATTATTCTCTATAAGTTTGTCCTCTACATCACTGATTCTCTGTTCTGCCTCATCCATCCTTGCCGCCACTGCATCTGTCTGTGATTGCAGCTCACTATATCATTTTTAATTTCTTTCTGGCTATTTTTTACTTCTTTTATCTCTGCAGAAAGGGATTCTAATCTATTTGCAACTCTAGCTAGTACTGTTACTATCGTAATTCTAAATTCTGGTTCAGACATCTTGCTTGTATCTGTGTTGGTTAAATCCCTGGCTGTCGTTTCTTTGTGCTCTTTCTTTTGGGGTGAATTGCTTTGTTTTGTCATTTTGAAGGGAAAAAAGGAATTAATGAGGTAGAAAAATTGAAATTAAAAATAAAATTAAAAAATATTAAAATTAAAAACACATACACACAAAAATAGAATAGATGATGCTAGATCCTAGGTGTGTTTTGGTCTGGGTGTTGAAAGTGGTTTCATAGATTAGGGAAAGAAGGGGGGGGAGGAAAAAAAAAGGAAATCATTTGAGAATTTGAAAAATGAATACACTGAAGTAGACTAAAATGAGATGATGGGGGTAAGATAGAATTTGAGAAAATATACACAACAGTAAAGAATACAGTTGAAAAAATTAAAGAAAAATATTTTGAATAAAAGTTAAAAATAAATATGTTTTTTTGTTTTCTGTATTTAATAAAAAAAGAAAAGAAACGAAAAAGGAAAAAAGATTAAAAAAAAGAAAAAAGAAAAAAAAGAAATCATTTGAAAATTTGAAAAGTGAATACACTGTAGTAGACTAAACTAAAATGATGGAAGCAAAATAGAATTTGAAAAAAATTACATAAAAGCAAAAAATGTAATAAAAAATTAAATAAAAATATTTTTAATAGAAATTGAAAGTAAAAATGAAGTTTTTCTCTTTCTGCATTCAAGAAAAAGAAAAGAAACGAAAAGTGAAGAAAAGAAAAAGGAAGAAGAAAAAATTGTTTGAAAATTTGAAAAGGTGAGTACACTGAAATAGACTAAAATAAAATGATGGAAGTAAAGTAGAAATTGAAAAGAATTACACAAAAATAAAAAGTATAGTAATAAAAATTAAAGAAAGGTATTTTTAATAAAAATTGAAAATAAAAAAGAATTTTTTCTCTTTCTGTATTCAAGAAAAGAATTGCAAAAGAGAAAAAGGAAAAAGAAAAAAAAAAGAAAGAAGAAAATTGAATAGATGAACCTGCTAACAGATTGAAGTAGGACTGAAATTGGTTCATTTTTCCCTAGAAGTCAGTCTATGTAGCTCTTTATAATGCATAAATTCAGCCGGCAGTGAGACTTTTGTTCTTGAAGAGCAAAGTTGACCCAGTTGGGCAGGGCTCAGTGTAACAGCTCCGCTGTCCACTAGATGGTGCTGCTAGCCTACTGGGGTGGATTGCTGGGACACTGGTAGGTGCCTATGCGCATGTGCGGGAGCAGTGAAAATGGTGCCACCCAGTTACCCAGTCTGTTCTCCAGAATCAGCAACTGTGCACCCGTCCTCTGTCTTCAGCTCTCGTGCACTCCCGCTTTTTCACTCTCTGTGATCAGGCCCCAGGCAGTACCTCTCTCCCAAGTTTTGTCTCAGATGCTGCTGGTTTCCCCCGGCCCCTTACTTCGGGAGGACTGCAGCTTTGAGCCGTTCTGCCCCTCTGCGGGAGGGTCTCACTGGGCAGTGGCCGAATGAGCAATGGCCAAATGTCAGCTGCACCCAGGAACGCCCAATTGACCCTGTTGCTGCTGGTGCCCTGAGACTGCAGCCAGGTGCCAGCCCGCCCCAAAAGAAGATCGCGAGACAGTGTAGCATCAGCGTTTCAGGGACCATGGAAAATCGCAACACACATCTGGCACCAGGCTTCACCCTCAACGACCTTGCCCCAGCACCAGCGAACATGGCCGCCTTCTGGTGTCTGCTGGGACCAGGTGGCTTCAAGAGTCTCTACCAAATGTCCTTCCAGCAGTGGAACCACTTCCTGTGTGGCCTGAGGACTTCCTGGACCCCACTCTGCTCCTGGGGATTCGCCCTTCCCACCAGAGCACCACCAGATATGGAGCTGTGGAGTTGCAGACTGCACTCCCCTTGTTTAATGGAATGGGATTTAAACCCTCTCCTTTCTCCTTTCTCCCTCTTTAGTTTAGTCCCTGCAGCTGTTTCCAATTTTCCACTTTCTCTCCAGCTGCTTTTGGGGAGGGGTGCTTTTCCTGTATTCTACCCCCTCCCCGGTCTCCGTCCTCTCTCTGCTCGCAAAAGTGGTTCCCTACCTTTCACAGCTTCTCACTGCCCAAGTTCAGCTCTCTGTGCCACGTATCTGCTGAATTCTGTGGTTCAGGTTGTGCAGATTGTTGTGTTAATCCTCCAATCAGTGTTCTAGGTGTGTAGGATGGTTTATTGTTGGTCTGGCTGTATTTCATGGACACTAGACACACAAAAAGCTTCCGTGCTCTTCTGCCATCTTGGCTCCTCCAAATATTTCTTAAATATAAGATAGTCATCTAATAGGACCTTATTTATAGAAAACATATATTTGTCTCAAGAACGTACTAATAAATTAAGCTTTTGCTATTCTTGATCGAAACTTGGTTACATAAACTGAAAGCTTTTGCGAAACCATTAAAAAGCTAGTAAGAGCATTTAAACAAATTCGATTTCAGCATTTGGAAAAAGACATTAGAAACTATAGATATTTTTCTTTCATGTTCAATATATTTATTAAGATGCCAGGTGAGTAAATAGAATGAAATATTTAGGGACACAGAAAACAAATGAGGAGGGAATTAATATTAGTGCAATTAGTGAGGAATATTGATTCATGTAATGATAACAATTCAGAAAGTATTTACTGAAGATTCAGAAATAATCAAGACACTTTAGGTGTTGAGCAGCATGGGAGAGGTTAGAGGTGGAGAGGAAAAGATAGTGTCACAGGTCACTAAACTTGAGGGTTTAGAATGACCATTATAAATGAAAAAGTGGTATGTATATTCAAATGAAAGTTTATATCTGGATAAGAAATCAATAAAGCATCAATAAAAGAGAGTTGTCTGAGTTGGTTCTTTGTAGATTATTGTGCTGCTAAATGGATTACGTTGTAAACGAAAAGGCTTCTGGATGAGGTGGGTAGCAGGAGCAAATATAAGCCATCTTGAGGCAAATTAAATGACCTTATGTAGTTTACGCTGACTGGAGCTTAGGGCACCTAGAAAAGTGTAATGTGAACGAAGGCAGGCCAGGTTTATTAAGATAAACTGTGGAATGCCTTGGACAGTAGCACTGAATTACACATTCTTTAATCCATAGGAGATAAGGAACAAAGGCTTTGTTTGTCGTCTGGAACTATCCTTGCATTAAGTTCTTTGGAGGGTTGCCTGTCCGATGCTGAAGCATACTCAGTACGCTCTTTCACTCCACTGTTGAGTTAAATTTCAACAGTTTACAATGACATCAAGAGAAATTTTAGAATTACTTTTTGGGGAACTTGACTAGTTTAAATATCAAGCAGCTTGCTAAAACTGCGTAGTCATGGTTTTCTCACCTTGAATTGATTCACTCCTGACTGCTTCATTATAACTCCTTCAGACCTTCTTTAGTCTACTCCGAACACATGCTCAGCCCCTGCTGCTTTCATTTTGGTTGCTGACTGTACTGTCTACTATGAGGACTGATTTCATGTGACAGATGTATATTTTTTTCTAATCTTCTTCCTTTTAAAATGTTCTGAATTCTCATGAGTTATTTTCCATTTTCTTCCACATTTACAGGAAGTTGGTTCATCCCTGCTCGTCAAGTATCTCTTCCTACCTACACTCTATTCTTATGTCTTCTTTAATCCTCTTTCTTCTTTCATGCATCTTGAGTCACTCAATTTGCAATTCATCTTTTTTGTTTGGCAGATCAAAATTATTAATTCAAAAATTTAATTTTTATAAATACTGTAATTCAAACTATATTATGTTGCCTTTCTGGTCTTTCTCTCCAATTATTTCATGAAATTTTAAGTTAAATTTCTATCTCAACTACCATTTTCT
This sequence comes from Panthera tigris, assembly GCF_018350195.1. Taxonomy (NCBI): domain Eukaryota; kingdom Metazoa; phylum Chordata; class Mammalia; order Carnivora; family Felidae; genus Panthera; species Panthera tigris. The sequence goes on from NC_056668.1 coordinate 22,022,598, forward strand.
CAAAGAGCTATATTGGAAATGATCCATGATCTTATAATCATTCAACAAATAGTTTTATGTTTTTTGGGTTTTTTTGTTTTATTTTTGTTTTGTTCTGTTTTTTTGTGAGCACTGTGTCCAATCTTAGTTGTCTCAACTCTGAGTGAAATTTGTGTAAACCCACTTTTTAATTGGCTTTTAAGATATTACACTTTACCTGTTCTCTGATCTGAAGGAACAATCTTCTTAATCTTTATTTCTTCAGTATAGTTTTGACAATATGATTATTTCCCCAATAACTGTGACAATTTGAAATTACATGATGACTTGGAAGCCAAAAAGAGTTCACTGTGCCAAACTACACCAATATTTTGGAAATGTCTTCCTATTTCTAGAGGTCTGCTCCATTTCCTTCTCAATGCTACCATGCAATAAGTTATTGGATCAATTACAGGTTGCTTAGGCATTAGAATCAGGTAGAGCTAGGTGCAAATTTCTGCTTCATAATGTATTAACTGGACAAATCTTCTTATTCCTTTGATATTAACTCATAAAGCTGTTATGGGATATAAGCCAAATAATGCTGATAATGTGAATGGATTAGTGACTTTCATAAATTCGACTCTCAACTCATCCATTTTTCATTTAATCTCTAATTGCATTTCCATAATCTGCTTGCGTAAGTCTCTACCTCTAACAACGACAAGTATCCTCAAAGTTTTCCTTGGAATCTGTACTGTACCATCTTCTCTTTATGCCCAGGATAGTTGGCTGCTTAATTAGCTGATGCCTTTTCTTGTTATATTTTCAATTTCTTTCTTCGGCTGATTGAAAATCTGTGACAGTATGGTTACTTTGTTTTTATGCATTTTAACTTAACAAATCAAAACATCAATGGCAATTATATTGATTGAAAATTGAACCTCACAGTAGTACATCTAGACACAGCTTCAAAGGGTTTTTACCTCAAAACAAAACAGAGCAAAAATGATTAAATATGGAATTACCAAAATAATCTAAAGAATACTACTTAATATCTACTTATGTCTTAACCCAAGGGGTTGTGGAACATAGTAAAAAATACTTAACACGATTTTATTAATCAAAAGAGGGATAAACTTCAGTCTTCAATTTCAAGACTTCAAATCAGACATAAGACAGAGAGTGAATTCTGTTTGAATGATTAGAGAAGGCTTCCTGAGAGTCAATTAATTGAAGTGTATCCTTGTAAATAAGCAATAAGTGTTTCTGCTGATTCATTTTCCAAGATTGGAGAAACAATTTATGGTAAAGAGTAAACAAGAGGAGCATCTTTTGCCTCCAAGAATAAAGGACTTTTCTCAGATGCAGCATGTAAGTTGTTTTTATATTTCCTAATTTGTAAACAGTATTAGTAACACTTGTATGTTGCTCAAGAAATTTCTCTCCTTTCTCTGTATACAGTTACTTTATTAAAAAAAAAAAAAAAGCAAGGTGAAATAAGTTACCATATAACCTATGGCTCTGAACAAACACAAGAATTTTAAGTATTAGTTTGCTCTAATGTTGCAAGCCAAGGTGGAAGGATTAAGAAGATGAATACAGAAGTCATGAATGGGCCTTGTAGTCCAGTGTGAACACTGAACTCCAGACTTAGACAATGCTTCTCAGAAAGGATACCTACACCATTGCTACTGCCATCCCCTTGTTTTCCACAATCAAAACACTGAGACAACCAAAGAATTCAATAATTCATCAAATACCATGCATTCAAGTAATAGCAAATAAAAAAGAGCCTGAAATTATACCACCGGGGTTTTAACGTCATGTAACACAAAGCAATGCTCCCAACCCAGGAAGCTGAGAGGTACAATTTACTTTTGTTTTGATAGAAAGCGCTTGAAAGGAGATGTGTTTTGAAATCTATGGAGAGATATCCTTTTAAAAAGTATTCTTTTCATCTCTTTACATTTTTCTATAAGCTTAATGAATAAGCTTACAGCACCATCAAAGTTTGATTATTGTAAGTCAGTCAAACCATATAATTTGTCTCGAAATGACTGTCTCAGAAAAGAATGTGTTATCTATCCAACGCTGGCCAATGAAATGTGAGGGAAAGTCTGCCACTATGAAATTTGGGGAAAATTTTCTCTGCTCTTAAAAAGGTCTGGTCTTTTCCTGGTTTTAGAATTTTGTGTGTGAAGATATGCCGATGACCCTTGAGCAACATGGGTTTGAACTGCATGGGTGTACTTCTATGCAGTTTTTTTTTTTTTTTAATTATTATTTTTTGAAAAGCCACACGCATTTATTTACAACAGCCCACCCCAGTCTCCATGGGACCAAATGGAAGTTGACTGGCACGGAGGTCACACTTGCTGCCTCTGAGTACCCAGGGAAGCTCACTGAGGCTATTAGCAGCCCTGGGGACTGGGCAGGGCTGCAGGCCACCCTTCCTGCAGAGGGAGTGGTCTAGTCATGAACAGGGATTGTACGGGGATCCTTCCTTGAGGCAAGGTGCCCCACTGTGCTCATGTGTGTCTGCAGGTCATGGCCAAGAGCTGGTGGTACACATTCAGGCAAATTGGGCAGCTATAGTATTCCTCCAGGCTGCTGTCGCTGCTGGTGGGCCTGCCCAGCAACTGTTTCTGCTAAGCCAAGGCCCCCTGGCTATGGAACACCGCCCCCACCAGGACCAAGCCCGCCACTGCAGTCACCACTGTATGGGCCTGGCCCTCCTCTCCTGTGTGTAGATTTTTTCCAATCAATATACATACAGTACTATAAATGCGTTTTTCTTTTTTTAAATTATTTCCATAATATATTTTTATCTTGCTTATTTTCTTATAAGAATACAGTGTATAGTATATATAATATACAAAATATGTTAGTCAACTATTTATATTATTGGTAAGGTCTGGTCTACAGTAGGATATTAGTAGCTAAGTTTTCAGGGAATTAAAAGTTATATGGATTTTCAATCATGCAGGATCTGGGCCCCTACCCATCATGTTGTTCAAGGGACAGCTCTAATTGTTGCTTCTACAGACATCTTGTAACCTTGAGGAAAACAGAATGAGGGTGGCAGAAAAGAAATACGGAAAATACCTTTGTCTTTGATGGTGACACTGAGCCACTAAAGTAACCTAATCGGGGTCTTCATGATCTCAGAACCTGATTTAAAGTGAGAAAATCAGGGGTGCCTGGGTGGCTCAGTCAGTTGAGTGTCACCTTCAGCTCAGGTCAGATCTCATGTTTCCTGAGTTAAGTGCCACATTGGGTTTGCTGCTGTCAGCACAGAGCCCGCTTTGGATTCCCCCTCTCTTTCTGCCCCTGCCCCATTCAAGCATTCCCTTTCAAAAGTGAATAAACATTAAAAAATAAATGAAATGAAAAAATCAATGCTTCTTTCTGAGAAAGCCACTTCAGTTGCGTTTTCTATTATAACAAAATAATCTCAACTGACCATGGCTTATAAAACCTAAAATGGAAAGTATGTAGGACACTACAATGATCACTGAATAAAAAAAACAAAAAAAACAAAAAAAACAAAAAAAAAAAACCCACTAGAACATGCAGAGAAAGCAGAGTAACTGTAGTACCTAAGAAGAAGGAAGTACTAAACAATTTTGTAAAGATGTTATCAATGAAAAGGACTGCATTTATTTCTACTTGTCATTTTGCTAATGATATAAATTCCAGAAAGGGAATATTTGATTATTGTAGCTTCTGCTATGTGTCTAGTTTTTGGTTACAGGAATAAAATTTGGGCGCCTGGCTGGCCCAGTCTGTTAAGCCTCCAACTCTTGATGTTGGCTCAGGTCATGATCTCACGGTTCATGGGATCAGGCCCCAGGTTGGGCTTCGTGTTGACAGCATGGATCCTGCTTGGGATTCTCTCTCTCCTTCTCTCTCTACCCTTCCCCCAACTCACACATATTTTCTTTTTCTCACTCTCTCTTAAAATAAATAAACTTAAAAAATCATCTGATTAGCAGTCCCACAAGAATATGTCTAATAGAACAGAGATTTTTAAAAAGTGAATACTATTAAAGATGGTGGGATAGGTAATGTGAAACCAAGATTAATTTTTTTTATGAGTTCTTCCACCTGGTGAGAAACTGAGGTAAGCACTGGAACTGTAAGTACTAGGAAGTCACCAGCTCTAGTCCAAACCCTCATGGAACTTATGGTCGGGAAGGTAGACAATGCATTGCAATAAGTTTCATAAAAACATGAATAGAGTACAGAGGCAGGCAGTAATGATGGTTCTTGAATAAGCATGATTTAATTTTTTTAAGCGTAAAGAAAAGGGGGCACAGAATCCAAAGCAGGCTCCAGGCTCTGAGCTGTCAGCACAGAGCCAGACACAGGGCTCAAACTCACGAGCTGTGAGATCATGACCTGAACCGAAGTCGAACACCTAACCTACTGAGCCACCCAGGTGCCCCTGAATAGGCATGATTTAAAAAGACATTTCTGACAAATCCAATCAATCAATAAATTTAAAAAAAAAACAACATTTTTCTGACAGGCAATATTTAATGGTGAAGGATAACCATGGCAGCATAGTAGAGCCATGTGGCAAGTGTTCATGGTGGAGGAAAGAGCACAGGCAAAAAGTTTGGATGAAGAAAATGCTCGGTGTGTTTTAGAAAACAAAAGGAAGCAAATGGGCTTATGTGTAGAGGAAACAGGGGAGACAGGAACACCATGTGTTTGGCGAGATATGAAAGGCTCTGCTCAAACACAGCTTCTAGATCACAGTAAAGATGTTGAATTTTATTTGAAGTCAATAGAAAGCTTTCACAGGATGATGTAGCCCAATTAGTAAGTTTTTTAAGAATATCTGTGAATCACATGTGGAAAACACATATGAGGGGCCCAGGGGTGAAATCAAGAAGATATGTAAAAATGCTACTTGATGCTCTAACTGGAGGAGTGTAGTACCAATTTTGGAGACCTCGGCAGGATCAATGTGCGGGCTGGAGTAAGAGTGTAGCGTGAGGATGCCAAATTTGAGATAGTTGTAAATTGTGCATATATAATTATGTGAATATTCAGTATTTAAAGACATGAGAATATATTAATCACTAAAGGAAGAAAGCAAAGGGGTAGAAGACGCAAAAGAATTTCCAACACTAAGATATAACATATGGAAGGAAGCACCAACATAAGAGTATTATCTGCCAAGAGTTCAGAGGAAAATAAAAAAAAGTATGATATAAACGAAAGCAAAGCGAGAATGGTAATACGCAAAAGATGTAGTGGAATCTCTTATTTCTGGCACCCAGCTCAATTTTCTTTCCTTACCCTGATTCATGGCTTTTGTATGCTGTGGAACATGGGTAAGAAAGAGAAGAATGTTGGCTCTCTTTTCATCATCTAAATGGCATGGAAATTTATAATGTGCCATGACTGTAGCACTTGACTTCACCATTTTCTTTTGGAAGCCAGCAGTGTTTTTAAGTACATTTCTGTGCTTTGGTAATCTAGTCCAAAAGCCTGGACTGTAGTCAGTCTTCCAGCAGAACATGCAGTAACCGTAAACTGAAATTAACTATCAGGCATTTATTAAGTACCGATCGAAACTGTGTGTAATTATACTGAGAACAGAGGGGCAGGGGATGAGCTTCAAGTTCAACTAAACTGATATCAAGGACAGTCTCATTTAAAGAACATTATCATAGTTCTCTAACACTCACATTAACATTGTTTGCTCCATCATGCAAATATATTTGCTTCTCTTTCTAATTGGAATTAATAAACATCATTTATTTACAAAGACAGATTTCTCTTCTGTCTTCCTATGTCCCTCGGAAAATGTTAAAATTCTGTCAGTTTAATATGAAACTGTGTAAAGTTACCAGAAGTATATTTGGGTTGCAAGTTTTTTTTCTGTTGTTCACATGTAAATTATGATATTGGGATACAAATGCCCCATTCATAATATACTTTTGAAGACATATCCACCTACCTTAATAATCGTACGTGCTTGAAAACCACTTAATATTGACAACATGTTTACATTTAAAATAAACTAAAATAATAAGATTATATTAATGTTATTTTATTTATCTTATCTTATTTTATTAATATATAATTTATTGTCAAATTGGTTAAATCAGAGCAAAAATGAGTTTCTATAGTTCCTGTAGCCAGGAAAGAAAACATGCATAACAAAATGGTCAATAAAGTTTCCAGCATCTTGTATTTGACTCCCTTGTTCCTCACTTTCAAACTCTCTTCACAATCATTCTGGTTTCTATCGTTTAATTTTAAATGTGTTGAATCTCACAGCTTGTCTTATCACAATGCCGAATTAACAATCCTGAAGGAAATGTTCCTCCATGGAAACATGAATAGACATTCTTAAAAGAGAATAATGTGACTTGCTATCCAAAGCATCTCATCAAAATACTTGTTTCAGACCAGTATGTTTTGTGTCGTAAAGTAATGTTTCCCTTCTATTGTCAATTCTTTCTGCCTTTTTCTTAGGAATGGATTTCACTGTGTTGTATTGGAGAGGGAATATTCTATCCCTGCATCTTAGAATGAAGGAAACCTCAATCAGTGTGGGTAGGATAGAATTTATTAAGAATTATGTAACAAGATGGCCCCAGAGATGCTCAAAGACATGACTGAATTCTGAAAAGAAAGTTTTGGGACTTTTTTTTCCCATAAGACTTTAAAATTTCTCTTAGCTTTTCAGTTTTATTTTGACTCATGATTGTGAAGTAGCCAAAAAGGTTGTACAACATGAAAGGAGACCTCAGTTCAGTCACTAACTCAATGTATGAATGGAATCCAGTTACATGGAATCCCAACGTCTCAGTATTATGTTGGGAAAATCAGAGTTTGGAGATAATAATTATTAAACCTCCTTTTTCCATTTCTTTAATTTTCCTGTATTGTTTTTCTAAGCATTGATGGCTTCCAATAACATATTCTTATCAGTTTGTTTTGCCTCAATTACATCCTACTAAGGCAATCAAGTCAGTACTGTGTCAAAAGTTACTCGACTCAATTGTTCTGCATTGGCTCTATTATCAGTTTGATATATGTATATGACTATGTACATTGCTAGCAGTTTTGTATTCAATTATAGTCCTTGCTTCTTTTTTAAAAAAAATTTAATGTTTATTTTTGCCAGAGAGAGACAGAGCATAAACAGGGGAGGGGCAGGTTCCAGACTGTGAGCTGTCAGCACAGAGCCTGATGCAGGGCTCAAGCTCATCAGCTGCAAGATCATGACGCGAGCTCAACTCGGACACTTAACCAGCTGAGCCACCCAAGCTCACCTCCATGCTTCTTTTCTTTTAAGTTTACTTATGTATTTTGAGAGAGACACACAGAGAGAGAGAGAGCGCGCGCAGGGAAAGGGCAGAGAGAGAAAGAATCTCAAGCAGGCTCCACGCTGTCAGTGTATAGTATGAAGCTCGATCTCACAAACCAGGAGATGAACTGAACAGAGATGAAGAGTCGTACACTTAACTGATTGAGCCACCCGGGCGCTCCAATGGTCCTTACTCCTTAATTTTTTAATTATTTTTATTTGTATTTTGATTATATAAAATATTTGTCTTTCCCTAGGTTGAAGTACAATGTCCTTAACTGATAGTGTTTGGTTGATGGTGTGCTTCCATTTTTTATCCTGGTTCACATTTCCTAATTTCCCTTACCTGCTTCCTTCTTTCCCTTTGGTACAATATCTATAAAAAAAAAATCCTTCTATTTCTAGCTGGATTTCTTTTTGTTGAGAAGCTGAACCCTCCTGATAATGCTATCGCTTGCCCCTTACATTTTCAAGTCCATTTCTTTAAAACATGATGTGCACTGGTTTATTGGATTATGAACGTGCCCTTAGCATCTCGCCCTCTTGGTTGCATGCTCTATACTTGAAGAGATTTCTATGTCCAATCACCAGTGGGCCCTCTCCCCACTTGTTTCTATATATCCATTCATTTGTTGGACGTATTTGCTGCCAAACATGACTCCAGGAATTAGGAATCCAGCAGTGACTAAAATAGATGAAAATGTTTTTCTTAAGTAGGTTATATTAGTTTGTGTATATTCAGATATAAATGCACAGAAAAAATATAACAAACAGACCTGATAGCAGCATTTCTCCTGTAAAAAAGTAATGGTCAAGAGATTTTTGTTTTATTTTATTTTAATTATGTTCTAAGCATTATATTTTCTGTCCTATGTAAGTGAAAAGAACAGAAAACAGATTAAATAAAGTTTGCCAAAAATATATTTTAGGACAATAAAAGTAACATTTTTATTATAACACATTATTTTTCTAAGGCATATCTCTCATTCAGACATTGTTATGATAAAGATTTTAATGTCCTACATTGACTATGTTCTTATCAAGTCACTGTATTCTTAAATTTCCATTTTAGATATTGTAATACTAAATTTGTAATGATGATCTTTCATATTTGTAACCTCAAATATTTTTAACAAGTAAAAATATGTTTTTCTTCTTAAAGGAAGGTAAATTACCTTTCAAGATTCTCCTGGTGGAATTACTAAATTCATTTTACAGTTAAGAGACATAAGAAAAAGATATTTAAGAAATTTACCCACAGCCTCGTAAGAGAGAATAAGATATGTATATCTGAGGAGATACAAATAAGAATGGCTATAACTGTGTAATGGAGTCTAAACAAATATCAGAATTTATTCAGAATCACCAAATAGTAAAAGTATCTGGGGTAAGAGACTTTGCTCTGCTCTTCTCTTGGAGATAATGTTGTCCAAAAATGGTGCCCAAACCTATGCTCATTCATTTGTCCATAGAGAGAGGAAACTGCCTCTAATCTTCACTGTGTATACTTCTCAAACATGTTAAAATAATTTCCCCCAAATGCATTTTCCTTACGTCGCCATTCTATTGACAAACTTTTTTCTTTCCATGAGCTTTACAACCTCCTTCTATTCTTACTCCCTTACCTGGTTTGTATTCATTCCTATAAAAATTGTGCCTTTATCAGACAGTGATGTTCACAGTCCCTTAGCTCTCACCTTAGTGCTTCAGTACTCCCTGTAATCACCACTGATCTCACTATTGCCTCCCTCATCCCTAAGCTTCCTTCAAATTCTTGCTCAAGTCCTGCTTCTCTACTGGCATGTCCTTTTTTTTAAATTGAGGTATAATTGATGTATAACACTGTGTAAGTTTAAGTTATATCAATGTACCAAAACACATTGTATATATCACAGTATGATTAGTGTCATAATATTAGCTAATACCACCATCAAGAACATAATTACCATTCCTTTTTCTGTGGTGATAACATTTAAGATCTAGTCTCTCAGCAATTTTGAAGTTTGAAATACACTGCTGTTGACTACAATCATTATGCTGCTCATCAAATCTCTAAGACTTATTCATCTTCTAGTGGCAAGATTGTACCCTTTAACCTTTGTTTTCTGAAAAAGTGGGGCAATGTCTTAATTGGTTTTTATTCCTGTTGCTTGGCACTTCATGATTTCACATTAATCATAGATGACAAAAGTGCATTTGAATAAAGCTATAATACAAATAGATTTTGTGATTCTAACCATCAGGTTATCCCTAAGCTTGAGTGAAGTCCTAGAAATTGCGAAAGAAGAAGCAGACGTCACATCTTTCAGGATGCTTGTAGTCAGACAATTGCCCTTTTCTGACCTGAAATAAACGTATTTTAGCAAAGACACTGGTCAATAAGAGGGATCAGTCTGCCCCAACATTCATTTTGCACTAAGGAGATTGTGCTCATCACTTCCTGAGAGTTATGTTCAGCATTCCATAAAAGAAAATCAATAAAAATTAATGAATAAAATAATCTTTATTATAATAAGTAAAACTATAAACTAAATGGTTTTCATGCTCTGGTATTTGCTGAGCTGATGCTCACTTGTACTGTCCTGGGAAATATTTTTTTATTAATATCAAAATGGTACTTATTTCTAATCTATCATGACGAAAGCATAAAATACAAGCTGCTATAGTCTATTAAGATTTAGTTGCTTAGCTAATGAAACTCTTTCTCAACTTTGGGTCTGACCCTGTCTGTCATAGAGATTCATCATGAAATTTTTCATTTTTATTTTCCTTGGATAAATATCAGATCATTATAAAATATATTTTCTATCATCAAAAAAGTCAGTAATTTTTTTTTATTACTTTGGATTGTTATTCAAGATGTCATTATGGGACATCATCTCATCACATTGCCTGATGTTACTGAATAAGTTAACATTGTGGTATCTGTTTCTAACGGAGCTCTTGCTTGCTGCTGAATGATACATGTCTGTGTTTATTCTAGAAAGCTTACATGAGGTCTTTTGTATTATCTGCGAACAGTTTACTTCGTATTTATGTAATTACTCTAAAAGTGAGCTTTCTTTTCTTGTCATTTGCTTGTTTTAAATTTAATTTTTTTTTTTTTTTGAGAGAGAGAGAGAGAGAGAGACCAAGCATGGGCGAGAGGGGTAGGGGAGGAGGGAGAGGGAGAGACAGTCTCAAGCAGGCTCCATGTTATCAGTGCAGAGCCCAATGTAGGGCTCAGTCTCACCAACCATGAGATCACGAGCTGAACCAAAATCAAGAGTCGGACGCTTTACTGCCTGAGCCACACAGATGTTCCTTAAATTCTTGATGTGTGGATTAAATTGAATTTTTTTCTTGCCCAAAATTTAAAAATAAAAATAGCTCAAGTGTTAAAACTTCCAAAGGTAATGAAGATAACTGATTAAATTAATGAATGAAGATCTATATTTCACATATGATATCATCAACTGATTCTATTATTCAATTTTCATTGAGGAAATCAGTATTAATTCATGACATTTGGATTCAGAGGACTCTAATACAGTTTCTCCTTATATTAAAATGATAAATAATAGTTTCTTAAATTATAAAAACAAAGGAAATATGTGTTTCTAATCCATTCCCCTGTATCAGACACACAGTAAGCAAACTGTAGCTCGAAGTATTTAAATGACGTCTCCAAGGCTGATGCAGACACAAGTGGAGGCAGCTTTGAACCTAGAAATGGCTCATTCCAAAGCCGGTCCTCTACACTTTCACCAGCTCCAGAGCCAGTAGCATTTACAATTTCAATGCTTCAGAGCACTTTGTTCTTTTCTTTTCCTGCCCATGCTTCTGTCTATACACAGATACACAAAACATCTAGAATGAGTTTTATTTCATGTTAATGATAGGTTGGGCCCGTTAAGGAACAAACTTCAACTAAGTAGATTTTAAATACCCTATGTGGCTTAATCACTAATTCACGATACAGGCAGCATCCAATCTAGCAGAGAGAAAGGAGCTCTGAAGAGCTGTCTAAGGTGAGAGATTTTACAGACCAGAGTGAGCAGAAACAAGGAAGTTAGACTGGGCATTTGTTAATTGGTTAAAGCAGGGTTACTTTCCTTATAAGGGAGCCACAGGGACGTCTTGGATTTGGGTCAGGTAGCTTGTGCTGAGCACATTGATGGTGACTGGATGACCTATGCCTTTCTTTTCTGGGACAGCCAAGCACAGAAACACAGGTAGGTTTTGGTTTGCTGATGTGGTGTGGGGCTCAGCATGAGCAACTCCATGGTGGGCCATGACTAGATTCTTCAGCAGAATCGAAGTTTTGGATTGGAAGTGACTTTACCATATTTTTCATCATGATTTAAAGTTTTCTAGTGATCATGGTGAAGTGAAATCTAACCAAAACTAATAGTTTTTAAATGTTCCATTTAAATATTTAGAGAGTCTATTTTAAAGAGAAGATCTGATTTGTAAAACTTGATTGCTACCACCACCTTAAATTGAGTAGATTAGTTTTATATTCAGATAAACATATTTAAACACATTTCTTTTTTTGCATTTTCCTGAAGAAATTAATATCATATAGCACTCATTTCTTTTTTTTTTTACATTTTTAATTCTTTTTAGCATTTATTTTTGAGAGAGAGAGAGAGAGAGAGCGCGCGCGCGCGCGCGCGCGCGCGCATGAGTGGGGGAGGGGCAGAGAGAGGGAGACACAGAATCCAAAGCAGGCTCCAGACTCTGAGCTGTCAGTACAGAGTCCGACTCCAGGCTCGAACTCATGGATCATGAGATCATGACCTGAGCTGAAGTCAGACACTTAACTGACTGAGCCACCCAGGCACCCCTATTTTTTGTACATTTTAAAGATGATGTCACTTGTACTCTAATTGTGTTAAACATATTTTTGAACATCCAAATAAGATCTCTGTAAATTAACTTTTATGTCTGGATAATATTCAAAACTTGGTGGTCTGGTGAGTAATCATGATTATAATTATTATAAGAGCATGGGTACATTAATATATCTGACCAAGCTGAATGAATAGCATCAAAATATAGCTGTTCAGCCTTTCAACAAAAATCTATTGAATTCTTTGTCATTTGCATTAACTAAGCCCAAAGGTGAGTATACACTCTCTAGAATGTGAGAGACTAAAAAGGTACAGATAAGCATAACAATAAATAAATAAAAAGCAATACATTTCTCAACAACAGTAATGCAATTTTGGAAGTTTGTTACATATTACAGGGTCCTATTTGAGATATTAGAAATAGCAGATGTGAATATTTGCATTAATGTAACTCAATAATAAGAAATTGAAAATTTTGTAAATCTTTAGTAGTTGTAGCTTATGTTCCCAATCTTCTTGTTTAAGGTAATGATTAACGGTGTCCACGGACATTTAGGCCTCAGGAGTACATGCCCATTATTCACCATGAGTTCACACATCTTTCATGTATTGAACAGATAGAGGTGATCTCCTGTATCTAGAAGAGTATGTTATTGAAAGTCTTAAGGCATTACTGTATAATATATAATATATTATAAATATATAATATATAACATATAGGCATAGTACATATATTACAACAATGGGATTAAACCAAAGCATTTGTTGTTCTCAATATTTATAGATTTCCATATATCATTAAAATGGTTGCATGTTTAGGGGTGCCTGGCTGGCTCAGTCGGTTGTGTCCAAACCTGATTTCTGCTCAGGTCATGATCTCATGGTCTGTGAGTTCAAGACCCTCTTAGGGCTCTACACTGAAAGTGTGGAGCCTGTTTGGGATTCTCTTTCTCCTTCTCTCTCTGTCCCTTCATGTGCTTGTGTTCTCTCTCTCTCTCTCTTTCTGTTTCTCTTCCTCTTTCTCTTTTTCTGTCTCTCTCAAAAATAAACATTTTTTAAATGGTTGCATGTTTATTACTTTGTAGTATCTATAATAGAATAGAATAAAACATATCTTTTTATAGCTTGAATAAGAATGTAAATATGGTTTAGTTATCATCACCACCAACCCTCTTTGTATAAAAAAAAGTGGGGGGAGGTAGGTATTCTTGGGCTAGAGAAGAAATAGACAAATGTATACCTGTGGTAACTGATTTCTAAGGATCTTCCTGCTATTTATAAAACTGTTGGAAATAGAATGGTACCTGTTCTCCTGACTCCTTTTCGCATTCCAAAACAAGTTCTCTTACTTGCAGAAGTCTTACAATAGTATAATAATATCTGATTCTTAGTTATTGTATTAGTGGATAAAGGAAATAGATACAAAAATTTTATTGACTACTTCTGTTCCTTACAGTTTTTAACCTTTTTTAATTCAAACTTTTCAATAAAAAGCATAAAACTCTATTAATTAATTTGGGATCCAGCAAGAGAAGAGGATTATTTTGATATTTGACGAAAAATTCCCAGATAACAAATTTTTTTAGAAAACTGTGGATTTCTTTGTTTATTTGGTTTTGGTTGTTGTTATTTTAATCCCTTGTCATGTTAGTTTATAGGAGGGGCACTTACTCATGATCTATGTTGTCAAACAGTTGATGTTACCATTAGAGCAAAATTCAGCATTCACCCCTAACCTATATAGAATTTCAGACTACTCTCTGGCAATTTTGAAGACCACTGGAATTGCTTGTCTTTAAGTGATATATTGCATTGGCCTTTCTGTACTTCCTGATGGCCACTCATAGCATTTGAATTTATGGAAAAATTGAATCTTTGTCTAAAATATGTGCCTCTGTATCAATACTGGTACATGATCAAGACAAAAAGAAACTTACTGTGTTTCATTGTTACAACAACTGAACTTAAAAGCCAGTTTTTTTTTCTTTCTTTGCAAATTTATTTATATCTTAGTTTAGTATTAGTTATTAGTTATTAGCTTTAGTTTCCTTGTTTCCTAAGCAAGAAAAAAGGGAAAAAATCATATGTATTTATATTTGGGGAGGACACTAGTGAGAACGGTAGGGAGGGGGGAGAGATAGAGAGGGAGAGAGAATGAATGTGAGAAAATGCTTCCTAAAAAATATCAATCTTCAAAACTAAGAACAAAAATGAGAAATCTCTATTCTTTAACAACTTCAAATGCATGCTCTTTTAGAGACAACCAAAGTAAGTTTTTCACCTTTGTAAATCTCTAATTTCTAAGAGAGGCTTACTAGGGGTTAGGGCCCGTTGTTTGGCAAGTAAAAATAAGTTAGAGGATGAGCTGATTCATGAATTATTCCACTGATTTGACATTATGACCCACTGAGTTTGTTTGGGCCTCTTGATAAAAGCACTCTGAAACGTCTGCCACTAAACACTAATGCATTTTGCATTAGATCTAATCAGCGGGAGATCCAGAATCTTACTTTTTAAGTGCAAAGAGGATAGTTTCCAGTATTGTTTTTAATAGCTACGTTTCATTTTGTTCTAATAATCTGTTTCTATGTCAAAATATCTCAAATAGTCTATGTTTTAATTAATAACCAATTCAAATATATATTATATTTGTCCAAATTTCATATTTAATCATTTTTCAATGTCATTGACTACCTCTTCATTGTTAAAGCCATTTTGTTCCTTATTCCACTGTCTGGATATAAAATAAGTATTTCTTTAAGTCAAAAAGCAGTTGAGTTTCTATAAACTGCATGTGTTCCTCTATCTTAATTTATATTTCCAAATACATTTTAAGTAAATTGCACTTGCAGTATCAATGAAAATTAAATCCATGATAATTAGCATTAAATAAGAATGTTACTGATGGATCTTTTTCTATCATTTGTGGAATGACTTCTCTTGAACTTATTATTCCATAATGTTTTAAAGTTCAATTGTCTTCTCATTATGTAATGGTGTTTTTGTTTTCCGATCTACATATCTATTTTAGTAGTGATATCAAAGATTCATAGAGCTAAAGAAAATATTCTTACTTGAATGAGGTGAGTATGCTGTTATATCCTGTTGTGAAAAAATTACAAACAGGAACAGAATATAGAACAAATTAGAACAAAGGGTGCTAGTTCAGTGAGACAGTGTGGTTTGTGCATAGTTTTCTCCTCTCCTTTTCATTTGTTTTTTGGGAAAGAAGAAGGAGAAGGAGAAGGAGGAGAAGGAGGAAGAGAAGGAGGAGAAGGAGGAGGAGAAGGAGGAGGAGAGGGAGGAGAAGGGAGAAGGAGAAGGAGGAGAAGGGAGAAGGAGGAGAAGGACGAGCAGGAGGAGAAGAAGAAGAAGAAGAAGAAGAAGAAGAAGAAGAAGAAGAAGAAGAAGAAGAAGGGGAGGAGGAAGAAGAAGGAGGGGGAGAAGGAGTAGAAGAAGAGGAGGAAGGGGAAGAGGAAGGAGAAGAAGAAAGAAGAAGAAAGATATCGAATGTGTATCATGGGCCTTTATCCACCTTAGCTTGGAAAACATCTGTAGTGATTCTCTCAGTAAGACCATATTCACCACCAGGCACCTGTGAGATCAAGCCCCATATTAGGCTCAGTGCTGTGCAAGGAGCTTGCTTGAGATTCTCCTTCTCCTTCTGCCCCTCTTCTCTCCCTGGCTCATGCCTTTCCTCTCCTAAAAACAGAACAACGGCAACAACAATAACAATAACAACAATCTAAAAAAATTCACCAAAGAAATGAGGAGGCCGGAGTCTTTTCTTGTCCGTTTATAGTAACCTGAACCATGAAAATTATAGTTTATTCAAATCAATTTTGCATTTGGTATCTTTACTGCTTACCATAAGCTTTCAAATGTGGCATTATTCATATTTGACAGGTCAAAAAAGAGAAAGATGAAGAAAATTGGGTTATTTGATGCCAATATCCCCTGAATAGTAATTTCCAAAGGTGGGCTTGCATGTTGACCCACTCTGCTCCCTTCCACTTCACCCCTACATGTCCCAAAGGCTCCATCCAGGTCAAAGGCCCTCTTTTAAACATGGATGTTTCTACCTGATATACTCCATTCCTGTTCAATGATGAAGTTTTATTTACAGGTTTAGATTCAATGATTTTGATATATGTACACACACATATACATATGTGAATATATACATAACATTATATTATGTATAATGTATACAATAGGTTTTTTAAAAGCGTAAATAGTAGTCAAAACATTAAGGAAAAATCATGACAAAAGGCTCAAATATCGATGACCCATGAAAATCATATAAGAAATATCAATATAGTATTTTATTAAGTAGCACTCATCAGATAGAGCAATCATCTCTGTAATGTGTATTAGAGAGACTTCCTATGAAATATTTTCTTCAACAGCATATGAGAACAAAACAACAAAGAGTCAATAGTCCCTGTGTAAAAACTGACACTATATAAATTAGAGAAGAAAAACGAATACAGGCAACTGAAATAAAAAAAAAAATCCGTAAGGAAATTTGTAAATCCATAAGGAAATTTCAGGAAAACTTACCTACTTAAACAGACAATATTTCATTTTTTATAAATCACATCTTTAGAATACATTTGATAGTTAAAATGGAAGTTTTAATATAATTTTTTAAACTTATGTCACACAAAATTGATTTCCAAAAAAATTTTTGAATTACTCTAGTTTTACATTTAGTATCTATTCTTGTTCTGCCAAATGTAATGTCAATATATAACTTTATTCATTCAAAAGACAAAAATCCCAAACTTTAATGGCATCATATCCTAAAAGTTAGCGTGATTCTTATTACTAATATGACTGATATTTATATTATATTTGCATTTATTTTTTAATTAAAAAAATTAAGTGTACAAAAAACATACATACAAGAATAGCACAGATAGCATTTTTCTCCTGTACTATATAAGTTAAATTGCTGACATACCTCAATTTTACTTAGAGTGACATTTATTTCTGATTAGCTTAAAATATATGATTGATTTTTATTCCTACTATTATAATGTGACTTTGAAGAAGCTTTTAAAGGAATAAGTACACAATTTCCTTTTTCTTATGAGAAGATTGTGTGAGGCTCAGGGAAGATAAAATAACTTAAAGTCACTGTGACATGCAAAATCCCTTTACGAAGGGTCTGAACATATTACTACTCTAAAGCATTTCTGAATTGAAGCAATGAAATAAATAACAGTTGTACCTAATATGAATGTTTCATTCCTCACACTTTGTTTTATTAAATCAAACATTATAAATTGTATCCATTTAAATCATCTACTTGTTTGTTTTTGACATACGTATATATCCATAAAGTCACTGTCATAATTAAGATACATGTTTTCACAATGCCCAGAAGGCTTTTGTGCCCCTTTGTAAGCTGATTTCTACCCCTGACTTTAGACTCAGGCAACCACAAGTCATTTATTTGCATTTTATCATATTTATAAAATTTAAGCTTTACACTATAAATTGTTTTATGTCTAAGTTTACTCAGCAAAATAACTTTGAGATTAACCCTTAGTTTATTCTATATAGTTAAGAGTCTGTTTTATGGTTTGCCTCTTTTCCTCACCCCTTATGTTCATCTGTTTTGTTTCTTAAATTCCACATATGAGTGAAATCATATGGCGTTTGTCTTTATCTAACTATTTCACTTAGCATGATACTCTCTGGCTCCAATATCATTGCAAATGGCAAGAGATTTCATTCCTTTTTATGGCTGAGTAATATTCCATTGTACACATATACCACTTCTTTATTCATCAGTTGATAGATATCTAGGCTCTTTCCATAATTTGGCTCTTGCTGACAAACACTGGGGAGCATGTATCCCTTCAAATCAGTATTTTGTATCCTCTGGGTGGATACATAGTAGTGCAGTTGCTGAGTTATAGGCTAGTCCTGTTTTTAACTATTTGAGAATACTTCATACTGTTTTTCAGAGTGACTGCACCAGTTTGTATTCCCACCAACAATAAGAGAGGTTCCTCTTTCTCTACATCCTCACCAACACCTGTTATTTCTTGTGTCGTTCGTTTTAGCCATTCTAACAGGTGTGAGGTAATATCTCATTGTAGTTTTGATTTGTATTTCCCCGATGATGAGTGATAGTGAACATCTTTTCATGTGTCCGTTAGTGATCTGTATGCCTTTTTAAAAAAAAATGTCAATTCATATCTTCTGCCCTTTTCTTAACTGGATTATTTTTGGGGGGTGTTGAGTTTGGTAAGTTCTTTATAGATTTTGGATACTAACCCTTTTTCTGCTACGTCATTTGCAAATATCTTCTCTCATTCAGATTGCCTTTTAGTTTTGTTGATTGTTTCCTTCACTGTACAGAAGATTTTAATGTGATAATATCCTAATATTTTATGTTTATTTTTGTTTTCTTGTCTTGGGAGACATATCTGGAGAAGTTTCTATGCCCAATGTCAAAGGTTCTTTGAGAAGACCTATGTTCTTCCCTAGGATTTCAATGGTTTCCTATATCACAGTTAGATTGTTCATTCATTTTTAATTTCTTTTTATGTGTGGTATAAAAAAGTGGTCCAATTGCGTTCTTTTACATGCTGCTGTCCAGTTTTCCCAAGATCATTTCTTGAGGAACCTACCTTTTTTCCATTAGATATGCTTTCCTGATCTGTCAAAGATTAGTTCACCATATAGTTGTGGGTCCATTTCTGAGGTTTTCTATTTTGTTGCCTCGATCTATGTATCTGTTTTTGTGCCAATATGATATTATTTTGATCACTACTGCTTTATAATATAACTTGAAATATAGAATTGTGATGCCTCCAGCTTTGCCTTTCTTTTTCAAGATTGCTTTGGTTATTCAGAGTTGTTTGTGGTTCCATAAAAATTTGGGGATTATTTGTTCTAGCCCTATGAAAAATACTAGTGGCATTTTGATAGTGATTGCATTAATTGTGTAGATTGATGTGGGTAGTGAAGCCATTTTAACAATATTTGTTCTTTCAGTTCATGAGCATGGAATGTTCTTCCATTTTTTGTGTCCTCTTCAATTTCTTTCATAAGTGTACTATAGCTTTCATGTTCTAGAGCTTACAGAACTTTTACCTCTTGGTTAAGTTTATTCCTAGGTATCATATGGGTTTTGTTGCAACTGTAAATGGTATCGATTCCTTGATTTTTCCTTCTGCTGCTTCATCATTGGTATATAGAAATGCACCAGATTTCTGTGTGTTGATTTCATATCCTAAAATTTTACTAAATTTATCTATTAGCTCTGGCACTTTTTGGTGAAGTCTTTTGGGTTTTTTGCATAGAATTTCATGTCAACGGGAAATAGTGACAGTTTGACTGTTTCCTTGCTGATTTGAATGCCTTTTGTTTCTTTTTGTTGTCTGATTGCTGAGGCTGGGATTGCATTCTGGACATTGTGCATATTATGTTGTGGGAACTGAATTCTTTTATATTCCTCTGAGGTAGCTGATATATTTGTTTTAAACTAATTCACTTAGATAAAATGTATACTCTGTCTTGCCTGTGGTGAACGACAACTTAGGTCTCAGTGCAGACTGCTTTTAGCTTATCACACATATATGTGGTTCAGGGGTCATACAGAAACTAAGATATTTCTAATATACAACATTTGAGATCTCCTTTTTGTCTCCTTTCTGCAATAGGCTCTCACATTCCAGCAGCACTTGTTGCTGTAGTCTCTTTCCTCCACTTCCTCTGGCCAAAGGCAGTGGAGTTTCTCTAGATATTTTAGCTGAACTGCACCATACCAAGTTATTTGGACATTGAGACAAAGCCACAAAAATGTGAAACTCTTTCTGTGGCAGTCTGTTTTGCAAAGTTTTGACAACACTCCAAATTATCCTTACTCAGGTAATTTTCTTCTTTCTTCCCTCTTTCTTTCTTTCTTCTTTCTTTCTCTTTCTTTCTTCTTTCTTTCTCTTTCTTTCTTTTTCTTTCTTTCTCTTTCTTCTTTCTTTTTCTTTCTTTCTTTTTCTTTCTTCTTTCTTTCTCTTTCTTTCTTTCTCTTTCTTTCTTCTTTCTTTCTCTTTCTTTCTCTTTCTTTCTTTCTTTCTTTCTTTCTTTCTTTCTTTCTTTCTCTGTTTTGCAAAGTTTTGACAACACTCCAAATTATCCTTACTCAGGTAATTTTCTTCTTTCTTCCCTCTTTCTTTCTTTCTTCTTTCTTTCTCTTTCTTTCTTCTTTCTTTCTCTTTCTTTCTTTCTTCTTTCTTTCTTCTTTCTTCTTTCTCTTTCTTTCTTCTTTCTTTTTCTTTCTTTCTTTCTCTTTCTTCTTTCTTTTTCTTTCTTCTTTCTTTCTTTCTTTCTTTCTTTCTTTTTCTTTCTTCTTTCTTTCTCTTTCTTCTTTCTTTCTTTCTTTCTGTCTTTCTTTCTTTCTCTTTCTTTCTTCTTTCTTTCTCTTTCTTTCTTTCTTTCTTTCTTGTTTCCCAAAATGTGTAGTAGTTATCCATGAGTGGGTAAGTTTGTTAGTTATTTTTTTTTCTTTCCATAAGAAAATGGAACCTGCTGTAAATATTTCTGTAAGGCAGTTCGTATGTTTTAAAAATACATAAAATTAAATGGGTTGCCTTAAGGCTAGTATTGTCACCCAGATTTACTAAAAACAAAATAGGTAGAATGGAGTGATCAGCTTTAGCAGTGAATAAATGCTTACAGGCTGTCAGAGCTTCACATATAAAAGGTTAACACACTGACAAAAGTAAACATTGCCAAAGAAAATGAAAATCTGTGCTCATTCATTCCCTTTCTGTCATCCATCAGTGATGACGCCAATCATCACCTCAACAGCCAACATAACCATGGCTGCTTTTGTGACTTATTTAGCCTTTACATTACTTCCTTGATTTTAGCTATGTCTTCTTATATGTGAGTTCAGTTGGGGAGAATAAACCCTACCATATTTAATTTGCTTATGACATGGGTGTTTAACTTCTAGTTTTCCTCATGTTCTGAAGTTTTAGAGCATCAACTGATATTGAAACAGAGTGATTTAAGGACTTACACCTTCAACCACAACTTTATTCCAGGAAGAAAGAAAAAGTAGAGAACTGGAAAGCCTATGTAAAATAACTATTTTTAGGCATTAGATAACAGGCTTCACAGAGCTGCAATTCCCAAGAGAAGGGAAATGTATGATATGAGCTCTACAATTGCCTTATATTTCTACCTGGAGGTATTTTTCCAGAATACTGGCTCAAGAAGAAGAACCCAAACTGAGTCCAAAAACTTTACTATGTAGAATAGAAAAATATCAGAGTTCAGGAAGGCTGAGACTTAAGAAGTAGCAAGGCAGAGTTTTGGAAATAAGCATCCAGACAGAAAAAAGAGCTATGGAAAGTCCACATAGCAGCTGCCTGGGTGGCTCAGCTGGTTAAGCATTCAAATCTTGACTTCAGCTCAGGCCATGATCTCATGGTTCATGAGTTTGAGCCCTACATCAGGCTCTGCACTTACAGTGTGGACCCAGCTTGGGATTCTCTTTCTATCTCCCTCTCTGCACCTCTCCTGCTCTCTCTCTCTCTCTCTCTCTCTTTCTCTCTCAAAATAAATAAATTAATTAAAAAAAAAAGTCCACACAGGGCTACCCTGGGTCTTTACCAAAAATCAGTGGCAAGATGGTAAATTTAAAGCCAACCATATTTTAATTGTATTAAATATACATGTTATAAACATTACAATTAAAAGACAAGTTGAAAACCTGAAAAACAAAACAAAAATAAAACAGGCTCCAGCTATATATTATCTACAAAACAAAATGGTTTGTGCCATCATCTTTTGTACCGGAAGTCATATTCAAATACCACTTCTAATCTTTGGAAAATAGTGCCCAATATTTTTTCTCATCATTATGCTACATTTTTCTGACTTTACCATTCAATTTTGATAGCCAAAGGATAGTCAAGGTGGCTTCATTATTATACTATCTCTCTTTAAGTCTATTATTTCATCATAATGAATACAGAATTATGGGCATTAACATATCCCTTTATGGAATAAATTATTTGTACATAAATCTCTCAGACATAATTAATGTTGTGTTCTAATAAGGGTTAAAGAAAGTTCAGAAAACAAAAAGTATATATATAAAGGGAAAAGAATCCACTTTACCAAACTGATTTTTTTTTCCTTATAATCTTGCTCTATTCCTATGCTTTAAGCACTCAGGCTAGTTGAATTAAAGGATCAGGAAGACGGTGGCAATTCTGTGTTGAGACTTCATCAGTATTTGAAGTACTCTCTGATTCTTATATATTGTGCAGACTTTGGGTTTTCTCTGTGAGTTCAAAATGTCTAAAGATGAGGCTACTTGTTATAGGTGAAAGAGACAGTTATAACTACATGTAGGGAAAGGTAGAAAATCGGATGTAATGAAAAAAAATATGGCATCATTTTTTTATCAAAATTTTTATTAAGTTATGAACCAAAAATTTTTTAAGGTATGCCTTACATAATTAACCTATATTAATATTATTATATCATCTAAGTAACATAAAGATTTCTAACAGAAAATGTTCCCTCTTAATTACAATGATTATTTTTTAAGAATCCTGTGTTTGACCATAATAGAAATGAATTATTTTATAGCTCATTGTCTTTTGTAGTTCATGTTCTTTTGTTTCAGCATATTTTGTATTCATTTATTTATTTATATTTAAAATAACCTCCAATTCCAGCCAGAGATTCAAACTTTCAAGAAGAATTGAATAGTTATATTATTAGCTGTGCATGACCTGCAGTGCTGAAGCAATGAGATTTAAAGGTTTGGTAAATTAATAGGAAAATAAAGTTCCAAAGCATAAGACAAAACTGTAAGTTCTAACATGTTAAGTCATTTCCTTTGTTTGGCTGCCTACTGGAAGAGGTTTGCCTTACTAGTCTTTACAGAGAAAACTCAGGGTAAAAGAGTTCCTTTTTATTTGAGTATTTTAAGAAATTAAATTATCGTCTAAGGTGCTCCCTCGGAGAATGTCCTTACTTTTTGTTAGCGTTCTCTCTCTTTCATGACCTTTGAAAACATTTTGCTTTTCAGACATACCTTTCCTCCAACTGTTCTCTAGAAAATAGATTTAAAGTTCACCTGATGGTGATCAGCTAATAAGAAATACTTTTCAATGTCAGATTGAAATTGGAGAAGCATATTAAAGTGTATTATGATTTTAGATATATTTTTTTCCTCAGAAGCTAAAGCATTTTTCTCAAGCCTTCTGTTTTTTTCTTCTTAAAAATCAAATAAAAAACTCTTCTCTCTATAGAGTTTTTGAGTGGATTAAATAAGGTACTGTGTACATTGACTCCTAATATAGGACCTGATTTATGGCCTTAGAAATAAATAAATATGGTAATCTTTTCTTCCTTTACTCAAACTGTGGTTATTTATGTGCATGCTTTATCTTCCCTAGAATCATAATCATGAGATTATATGCAACATATCTATTTTATTTGCACAATTTCTCAAAACTAATGAAATGGTACATTTAATCCATAAAGTACTCAATAAACATTTATTGGTGAATGTGGAATATTACATTTGTTATGAGCTTCATTGGTAACCAAATGGTCACAAATTCATTATTGATATTGACTATTTGATGAATCTTTTGAGGAGGGCATCTTTATTCCCATTTCACTGATGAATAACGAGGGCTTTCAAAGGTTAAGTAGTGTGCTAAACAAAGTCATACACTTAGGACATAAGTAATGTTTCAAAGTATAGAAAATATCTTCGCATTTTATCATTTTGATTACATGGCTTATAAGAAATTAATGTCAGCACAAGTGTGTAACATACTATTTTAAAATAATATGACAAGGATAAAATGTGTTTTATTTCATTATTAATAACTGTAGTCTACATTATTTTACAGTAAATCACAAGACAGAAAAAGCCAATGGACAGCTTATCCTGTAACATCAGAAGGTGGTCAGCTTGATAGGATTTTACTAAAACCACTTTACAGGAAGCACTAATAAAAGGGCTGTTATAGAGGTGGTGTTTAGTACATAGTTGTAGAATGAATGAAAAAAATGGAAATTACCCTAAATTTCATATTCTGAAGTAAAACCACCACTAATATCTACATCATTTGGTAATCAAATTCTCGAAGGCTTTCTAGAGTATGCTGCCCACAAAATATATTTTTCTTCTTTGAACTTCCACTAACTTTTGACTTGCTGTTTACTTCATGCTCCTAAAGCTATAAAGTATAAAAATAATCTAATAAATAATGTGCAAAATAATCACATTCAAGAATTTTAGAAGATAGAAGAGACAAACATTGAATACAAAGTTATCATCATTAAATTATCAAACATTGTAATACTATACCAATATGATGCTGTTATTTGGATATCCCCAAATAAATGTCACAGGGTACATCCCCACACACATACAGGAAAATCTAGGCAAGTTTACTTTTCAAGAATAAATGAGTTAGATATGTTACAAATATATGCCAATTCACTTTATTGATTGACAAAAAAAGAATGTTTTGTCTTGTTTCTATTTTGCTGTTTTCTGCAGGTGTTTTAAAACTAGAAAACATGTTAAAATGTTGGTAGCATAATTTAACCCCTGCATACCTGAAGGTTAGGGATTTTTTTCTATTCTATTCACTGCCCTGTGCTCCATATCTAAGACTTCTGGTTTCAGCTCCAATATTTAAAGAGCTTGAAAGTCATCACATTTTTACAACAATAAAAAGCTTATTAACCTCCATATCTATTACCTGATACAACATGCTTGGCTTTTAATAAAAACTTACAAGACATGCTAAAAGGCAAGAAAAACACAATCTAAAGAGACAAAGTAAGAAACCATCAGGACCAGAAGTGAGACTGATGTCGGAGTTATCAGACAGGAAATGTTAAATAACTATGTATAATATTTTAAGGCTCTATTGAAAAGTGGGAACAAAATGAAATAACTGACAGGTAATATAAAAGATAGAAGCTCTAGTAGAGAATAAAAAGTAAATTTCTGACAGAAAGAAGGATTGCTTTTAGAATGTTAAGGAAAGAATCAGTGACTTTGAAGATATGTCAATAGAAACATTTGAAATTTAAATTCAAAGAGAAAAAGAATGAAAAGTGAAACGAAGCATTCAAGAACCATGTGGCAATTTTAAAAGATATAATATATGAATAATTGGGATACCAGAAGAAGAAAGAATTGAACAGAAAACATATACTTGAAGTTATAATAATTCAGAACTTTCCAGAAGTAATCTCAAACACTAATTCAGAAATCCAGAAAAATCAGAGAATTCCAAACAGGATAAACACCAAAAACAAAACAAAACACTCTAGAGGTAGGTTATATTCAAATTGAAGTGAATCAATGACAAAGAGAAAATCTTGAAAGAAGACAGATATCTAAGGGACAAAGAGGATAAGAATTAGTGAAGACTTTTCATCTGAAACCACACAAGCAAGAAGACAGTGGAGTGAAATACTTTAATGTTGACAGAAAACAAAAAAAAACAAAAACAAAAAACCACTATTCTAGAATTGTATAACCAGTAAAGTATCCTTTAAAAGCGAACGAGAAAAACAAAACTTTCTCAGAGAAACAAAATCTTAGGAATTCATTCCCAGCATTCCTTCCCTGAAAGAAATGTTAAAAGAAGTTCCTTTTGGAGAAGGAAAATGATATAGCTTATTGACTCAGACTTACAAAAAGGAAGAAGGAGTGTCTGAGAAAGAATAATTGAAGGCAAGGTAAAATCATTTCTTATTCTTATTATTAGTTACCTAAGAGGTAACTCTTGAAAAAAATAACAATGTATTGGGGGATCATACGGAAAAGTGAAATGAATACTAACGGTAATGCCATAAAGGACAAGACGGAGGACTTTAATAATTGATACATATTGACTCAGTGCTATCAGTATCAATTTTAAACATGAGTGGTTTAGAATGTAACCATATTTGGAAGATATATGGATCCTAATCCAATATGATTGGCATCCTTATGAGAAGTGGAAAATACCATGTGACAACAAAAGCAGAGATCGGGATCATGAAAGTGCAAGCCAAGGAGCACCATGGGTCGAAGACAACCCCTGGAAAGAAAAGGAAAAGAAAGATTCCTTTCAGAGTCTCAGAAGGATCATGGCCTTGATGGAATCTTGGGCTCCAGAACTGTGACAGAATACATTTTTTCTTTCTTTTTTTTAATGTTTATTTATTTTTGAGAGAGTGAGACAGAGCGTGAGCAGGGGAGGAACAGAGAGAGAGGGAGACACAGAATCAGAAGCAGCCTCCGGGATCTGATCTGTCAGCACAGAGCCCGAGGTGGGGTTCAAACCAAGAACCGTGAGAACATGACCTGAGCCGAAGTTGGACACTTAACCAGCTGAGCCATCCAGGCACCCCAACAGAATGCATTTCTGTTGTCTTAAACAAAAACACACAAATAAAAGAATGGTTTAAATCAATTAAAAGGAATAATTTGTCAGAGTGGATAAAAAACAGAAGATTCGTTTCTTTGTGCATGAGAAGCCCACATTTAATACAAAACTCAAATAGGTTTAGGGTTAAGATTTTGAGAAAGATACATGATGCTAACACAAGTCAAAAGGAAGCTGGAATAGTTGTATTAATTACAGACCAGAAAAAGTAGGCAGTTATAAAGGTATCAATGCTCTAAGAAAGCATAACAATTTTAAATGTGTATGTA
The DNA here is from genome assembly GCF_018350195.1 of Panthera tigris. Taxonomy (NCBI): domain Eukaryota; kingdom Metazoa; phylum Chordata; class Mammalia; order Carnivora; family Felidae; genus Panthera; species Panthera tigris. The sequence continues at coordinate 22,049,443 of NC_056668.1, forward strand.
CCTAACAAGAAAGGGCCAAATTATTTGAGACAAAACTGATAGAACTGAAAGACTAATAGAGAAATCCATTAATGCAGTTGAAGGCTTCAATCAATACCTTTCTTTCAGTAATTGGTAGGCCAATCAGGCAGTTAATCAATAAAGATAAGGTTGATCTTAGCAGTATTACCAATCAACATGATTTACTTGATATTTATAAACTCTTCCATTGGAATAGTAGCAGAATATACATTCTTCTCACACTCTGATGGAGCATTCACCATGATAGACCAAATTCTGCATCATAAGACATCTTAACAAACTGAGATAAAGAAAAATCATACAAAGTATTTCTCAGTTCACAATGGAATTAAGCTAGAATTTAATATGAGAGATGGAATATCCTCAAATATTTGGAAAGTAAACACTATGTTTCTAAATAACATATTGGTTAACAAAGAAGCCTCAATTAAATTAAAGTTATTTAGAATTAAAATGAAAATAGAACAAATCCGAATTCGTAAATGTAGCAAAAGCAGTGTTCAGGTGGAACTTTATAGCACTGAATTCATATACTGGAAAAAATTGAAAATCAATAAACTAATCCTCCATGTTAGAAAATTAGAAAAAGAAGAGCAATTTAGTCTCAAAGGAAGGATAAGAATAATAAAAAGCAGAGCAGAAATGAATTAGACCTAAAACAGGAAATCAATAGAGAAAATAAAGAAAATCAAAAGCTAGTTCCATAAAAAGATGGTGACAATGGATAAAATACTAGACAAGCTAACCAAAACAAGTGAGAGTTATGAGAAGGAGAGAGAAAGGGAGGGAGTTGGGGAAGGAGGGGAAAAGAGTGGGGCAGGGGAGGAGGACAGGAGGGAGGAAGAGAATGAGTAGGAGAAAGAAGGAGGAAGAGAAGGAGGAGGGGTTGGGAATAAAGAAGAAGATACAAATTACTAACACGAGAAATAGTCAATCAGTACTGATCCCATGGACATTAAAAAGATAATAAAGGTATACTATGAACAATTCTGTGCCCATAAATTTGATAATTTAGATGAAATGGATCCTCACATAAAAAATAAAAACCACCAAAACTCACACAGGAGAAATATATAATTTAAATAGCACTCCCCCAACTTCGTATGTTGAAGTCCTAACTGCCAGTACCTCAAAATGTGACTGTATCTGGAGACAGAGTCTTTAAAGAAGTAATTAAGTTAAAATGAGGTCACTTAGGTGAGCCCTAATCCAATATGACACATGTTGTTATAAGAAGTGGAAATTAGGACACAGACACACACAGAGGGAAGGTCATAGGAAGATACACAGAGTCGATTGCCACCTACAAGTCAAGGAGAGGAGCCTGGGAATAAAACCAACCCTTCCAGTATCTTGATATTGGACTTCTAGCTTCCAGAACCATAAGGAAATACATTTCTGTTGTTTAAGACACTCAATCTGTGTACATGGTTATGGTAACCCAGGAAAACTAATACACAACCCAATTAAAACACAGGCAAAAATCTAAACATAACCACTCATCAATGAATATATACAGATGGCAGATATGCATATGAAAAAGTGATCAATGCCATTTCTCATTAGGGTATTGCTAATGAAAACAACAGTGGAATATGACCACACAACTATTAGAATGACCCAATCCCAAATACCTGGCAACAACAACACACACAATACCGCTGATTCAGTGTCAGTGGGAATGCAGGCTACCTTGTGAGACATTTCAGCATTTTCCTGAAAATAGTCTTACCTTACAATACAGCGATTGTGCTTCTAAGTATTTACCTAACTGATCTGAAAATGAATCCCGACACAAAAACCTGCATGTTAATGTTGACAGTTTTATCCACAATAGCCAAAAACTGGAAGCAACCACGATGTCCTTCAATAGACGAAAAGATAAAGAAATTGTGATACATCTGCCAATGAGCTATTATTCAGCAGTTAAGTGAAGTATCAAGCCACAAAAAGATTTGAATGAATCTTTAATGCGTATTGCGCATTAAGTGAAAGAAAGCCAGTCTGAATAGGCTACATAATGTATGACTCCAATTATATGACATTCTGGAAATGACAAAACTATGGAGATAGTATTTAAAAAAAATCAGTAGTTGCCATGGTTGCAGGTGAGGAGGGAGGGTTTAGGTGAAGCGTGGAGGATATTTTAGGGTGATAAAACTATTCTGTAGGCCACTAATGGTGGACACATGACACTGTATTTGTCAAAGCTCATAAAATTTTGAAGCATAAAAAGTTTATCTAATGTGTTGAAATTAAAAAACAAATTAGGATACCAGGGGACCTGGAGATGGAATGGACAATGTCATAAAACTGTTACAAATGTGTGTACAGTCTGATTGAAAGTGATGAGGAAGGAGGTGCTGACCTAAAGAATTCTGGAAATAAGTAGAGTCTGTTAGACTAAAGGTAAAAGGAACTAATCACTACATTCTAGTTGTTAAAGCTGTGTCCATGAGGATATTGGTTAAAAATTCTGACACTGCTCTGTGTGTAGAATGGAACTGATCAATTCAATAAATCAATGACAGATGGTACGATTTGAGTTTCTTACAGCTGGAGTGGAGGTTTACAGATACGTTAGGAGAGGAGGCTGAAAAAATCCATGTGGTAATGAATTGTAGTTAGACTTCTACTAACTCTTGTATAAGTAGATATATTTACTTATCTAAATATTTACAGTATATGCACAGTTTAGTATTCACACATATACTTCCTTATTCTCTCAGTTGAGAGGGCGTAGAAGCAATGACATCCCAGTAGCAATGAGTACACTGAGATATCAGATCTTGATTTCAAATACCATTCTCTAGTAAAAGGAGCTAGGCGTCTTAGAAAGAATGCCTGATTCTAAGAGTGAGGCGGAGATATCCAAAATAAGCCTGGAGTATCTTGTAGTGCCAGAAACTAATAAAATCCTTGAAAAAACCCTAGATCCATGCAATGATAGATGTATATCAAAGAGACACAGGACCCAATAGAAATACTTTTGTGGTGAAATCTGTAACAACTGAAGCAAAAATCAACAATGTAGTATTGTATTATAGCCCAAGGGAAAAAAAAATAAATATGGATGATACCATGCAGATATAAATGAGTGAATGAGAAAGGGAGGAGCGGAGGAAGAGAGGGAGGGAAGGAAGAAGAAGGAGAGGCAAATGTCTGATGAGTCAGAATTTCAAACAGATACTCTGCTCTTGAAAAGGGGGACCATAACTTCCATCCCTTAAGTGTGAGGAACACATAGTGATTTTCTCTCCAAGAGTACACCACAGAAAGCAGTGAAAGGAAGAGTGCCTTTCCAGTGGAGAAACTGACAAACAGTTCTTCGGCCAGATGGTCAAGGATACTATCAGCAATAATAATTCAGGTTGATAGTATGTACTCTTGATATGATATCATGAAAATGGCTCTTTTCTTTTATCATCCTCCTAGTAAAATTATATAACTCTGGACTATTCATGAGAAAAATATCAGAAAATTTCCAATTGAGGGACACTCTACAAAGTAAGCAAACCGTACTCTTCAAAACTGTCAAGGTCATCAAAAACAAGTCTGAGAAACTGTCACAGCCAAGAGGAGCTTAAGGAACATGGTGACTCAGTCTAATGTGGCATCCTGAATGGGATTCTAGGACAGCAAAATGGAACTAGGTAATAACTAAGGAAATCTGAATAAAGTAGGGAATGTAGTTAATAGTAATACATCTATATCGGCTCACTAATTGTAACAATGTATCCTACTGATATAAGATGTCCTAAAAACTTGAGAGTCTTTCTTCATCACTGCCAAACTTTGTGGTGAACCTGAAAAGTTTGCCTTTTCCTAGTTTATTAAAAAACTTAAAGGAGGATTGCCACACTTTAAGCAGGCAAAGAAGGTACTTTTTTTCTTACATTTTTATAAGTCTTTATCACAAAGCTTTAAATCATATGCCTGCTGACAGAGGTTCTTTTTAATAGTACATCAGTTAAATAAAGATAGATATTACCCTGAAGGTGTTATTTACATAATATTACATTATATCGGTGTGATGCTTGTAATATCCAAAGTGCTTTTACATTCATTCCTTCATTCAATTACAAAATTAGTATTTCAAAAAGTCAGCAGTCTTCAGAACTATTTCCATTTACATGGTGGCCTTTCAACACATTATCCCTATATACAGAAATGGTCCTTTTAATGTGGATGCTGTGTTGTGATTCTCATAACCTTCCTCCTGGGTAGACACTCTAGTCCCAGGCATTGGGAGTGTTTACTGCTGACATCACAGGGAAATGCAGTCTCCACAGGGGAGCTGTCACCCTCACATTGTGCTCCCTCATGGGGGAAGTCTACATCCTTTTAGAAATCCATTTATGATTAAAAATTCCAGGCCCATTTGCTCAATAGGAAACATTCTGAAGTCACATCACAATTTTAATTATTTCTGTAGGATTATCTGGATCCTCTTTGTAACTGCACCTTAGTTCAACATTTCGGTTCTTTCAATTCTACTTCCCTCAAACCCTGACCGTGGTTATAAGAGAACTCTGCAATAAACCCCCTGCTTCCCAGATTCATAGTCCGATGTCTGGGAAAACCCTCCCAAAGACCAGACATTCAGGCAGCACACCTGATTATCCAATTTGTGCAGGAATACAAGTGGCCCAAGGGAAGAAGAAATGCCTGTGGATAGTGAGAAAAAACTTACATGATGGGTGAAGAACCTGAATGGAAATATTTGGAGGTTAAGCGTTTATACCTGTGGAAGCAACATGAAGGAGGATCTGTGTGAGTTAGAACAAGTTATGAAGCTCTTTGAATTGCATTTTAACTCAACCAGTAAACACCCACTATAGAAAAATTAGTCACTGAACAACCACATAGAAACAATGACTTGGCGATTTCTATTTAGCCATGCTGTTGTTGGCTACCCCATAGCCCAAGATGCATACGTGGAGTAAACAAAGTATCAAACAGAGGCTATTCATAGTTCAAAAAGCATATCTTCCTACTCATGAAAGCTAATTTAGTTAATGCTGCTACTGGAATAACAAATCTCCAAGAAACAGAGACTAATAGTATCTTTGATATGGCACCATTTTTTTAAGGAGAACTTCCTGCTATATTCAATGAATATTTGATTACATTGGATACTCCCAATCTGGAAGCAGACTTGATTTTTCATTATTATAATACAGTTTTGCATTGTCTTCTATTCAAGGACTTGGCCCCTAATACTACAAAAATAATTTGTTGTAAATTTGAACCCCCAATTTGGTGATCTTGCAAAACCATTCTTTAGACCAAAAGAACTATTTTACAGCAAAGGAAATGTAACAGTAGGGATATGACCATGGGATCCATTAATCCTATCATATACTACGCTGCCAGAGATCAATAGGCAAGGAAAGGAGCCAACATATTGTCAAGAGTAATTGACCCTGATCATGGTGGTGGGGGGAGTGAGGGGATAGGGTTGCCATTATTCTACTGATCCAAGGTAGTCATTTAAGAAATTATCCTGTACCTACATTTCTACTTTACAATAAATTACTGCCATTTGTACGTATGTATTTTCCTAGAGATTCTCTTCTATTCCATTATTTTGTGTGCCTTTTTGCTAATACTACATTTCTTTATTTACTGTAGATTACAATAAACTTTGTCATCTAGTAGAATATACCCCCCACTTTGTTCCTCTTAAGATGTGTTTTGGTTTCTCTTGATCCTTTTTAATTTCTTAAATATTTTTTTTTATTTTTTTTTGTTTATTTATTTATTTATTTATTTATTTATTTAGGGGGAGAGAAAGAACCAGTGGGGGATGGGGGGAGAGAGAAAGAGGGGGGCAGAGGATCTGAAGCAGGCTCCACACTGATAGCGAGGAGCCTGATGCAGGGCTCCAACTCATGAACCACAAGATCATGACCTAAACCATAAATAGACTCTTTTAAGAGGAGACTGGCCTGGCTGGCTAGTTAAGGGTGCCCGGAATGAAAATTATTGGAACAACAGAAACAAGGAGTTCTAGGTAGACATATGGATGATCTTTATCGCCTTTTAACACTCAGCAGAGAGGATATTAACACAGTACAGGCAGTAAACAACCAAGTAGAAAAGATAGCCAGGAAAGTTCATGTCATCCATTGTCATTTTAGTCATTGGTGACACTAATATTGGCATGATGAGCACATGAACAACGTGGCATTAGTGGTAGAGATGGAGACTAAGCATGAGAACCTGTGCATGACTGTTCTGGCTATTGACCACTAATGTCTGTTCCGGCCACAAGAAAAACCAAGGTTCCAATCTCAAGAAGATGAGATGACCTTTTAGTTACATGTTACTTATACCAGTTCTTTCCACTCTGGACTGGTGAGCACTTTACTCTCATAAGAAAACACATAAGGGTGCCTGGGTGGCTCAGTCGGTTAAACATCTGACTCTTGATTTCGACTCCGGTCATGATCTCACGATTGTGAGATTGAGTCCTATGTCAGACTCTGCACTGGGTGTGGAGCCTGCTTAAGAGTCTCGCACTCCCTCTCCCTCTGCCTCTCCCCTGCACACACACATGCTCTCTCTCACTTAAAAAGAAAAAAAGAATACACATAAATTTTGCATAGTGGTTTTCTTTTCTCACATGCATATCCTTAGCCAGTACCAATATCTGAGTGTTACTAGCCTGAGATCTCATATAATAGCACATAAAACTACAGTAAATGTATTAGGACAAAGAATGAGGGGAGGGATTTTATGACTATGGTACTCACTGATCATATCACACCACCCAGAAGCTTCTACACTGATAAGCACTGTAGTAGCCTGTTGACTGCACAGATGAAGTACCAATATGGAGTTAATACTGGGCAAGGATGGAATGCCATCCTTCCGGATAAGGAATGCGCATTGAAACAAAGACATTGTGTTCTCAGTAGACAGCAACCATGGGTCTGGGGTTAAGTTACAGAAACATGAGTGCCCCCACTTATCACTCCCAGTGCCCCACTGGGTTTGTGTTACTTATTACTACATCTTGGAGTTCTGCAGGAGTAGAGGTATTAATTATTAATCTCTAAATGGGGTATATTTTCTTCAGGATACAGAGCAAAATTTCATTTAATTATATTTTATGACCGGTGCCTATATACCCATATACCTTGGGTATATGGATCTGTAAGTAAAAGAGAAATCACTGGCTTGGTAGGGATACCTGACCAATCATCAGGAGGAAATAGGGTTGCTCTTGCACAGAGAGAGCATGGAGAGATATATGTGGAAACCAGGTGATTTACTTGAAGCCTTCCCTTAGCTAAAATATTCATCACGGAAATGGACAGGTAAAGCAACCAGTAAGGATTATGGTGATAAGAGGCTAGGGCTCTTCATGAATCAAGATATAAGTCACCACACTAGGTAGGCAACTGAGGCCAAAACAGGAGCTTAAAGTGAAGAGAATCTAGAATGGATGATCAAAGAGGAAGATAAACAGAATCAGTTATAGTTCCGAGACCACCTACAGTGTCAGAGGTAAAGTTAATGTCACAGACTTCCTTCTTCTAAGTTTTCCTTAGGAAGATATGCCACCATATATGTGGTGGAGTGGATCCTTGAATGTTTATGCAGAATAGGAGATGATTGGCCCAAGGATTAGATTGCAGTTGACATGAAGATGTACTGTCATTTTCCTTCTTTAAGGGAAAACATTTTCCATGGTTCTAGGGAGTTCAGTCAGTAGAAGCCTCTAACCAACCATCAGTCAGTTCAGGATCTTCCAAAGCTGCAGATACCTTTCTTGCCTAAAGTCACATCCTTGCCACGGTCTGACCTAGGTGGTGATATAAAGGCTAGTTTGGCCTCATGGGGGATGACTGTCATATGCGAATCTCAATCCATGCTCTCTGCTGGTGGTTTGTACATTTTCCACAGCTCTGATTTGTCCTTCTACGCATTCTACTTTTTCTCACTCTTTTCACAGGTGTTGACCCTAATAAATATCTTAAACTCCTAATTCTGGCTTATCTCCTTCTGGAGATACCCACCATTAGGTATTCACTAAAAGAAGGCAACAAATCACACTTCTTTAAAGACAATTACTATTGCCACAAAGCAATATGGTCTGCTCATTTTTTTTTCTAAGATTTTTCTAGGCAGAGAGAATTCCAAACAAGCATCAGATATACTGGCTTTCTAAAGGTAAGCCCACAACTTCTACATTTTAGGAATAAATAGACTATAGATGCAAATTTGCTTGTTAACAAAACCCAACATTCACTTCTAACATAGCTCAGAAAAATAAGTGCCTGGGAAGAAAATTTTAACATATTTGATGCTTTCAACAGCTTAAATTTGTATGTGATACATTTAGCACCAAATATCAACACTAACACTTATCTGAAAAAGCATAAATACATTTCTTGAAAACTCTTCCCCTTCATTACGATTCATTTAGAGCAATATAAAAGTATTGGGCTATAGAAGAAAAATTCAAATGCTCAATTTAACACATTTAAATTCTTAGATGGTTTTAGTACAACTTACTTTATTTTTGTATAGGCATATAAGAAAACATGTTACTTCATGAAATTGATTTTGCAGTTATTAAGTGTTCTTTCACCCTTTTTCACACCAATGTTAATTACTCGTAAAGTAAAAATTTTATCTTTGACAATATTACAATTCCTTCTAAATATTTATGTCTGCCACGTGTATTTATTCTCCTTTAAAAGAGCAAGCCAGAAAGGTGCCACCAAAGTGTTGCATCTGATTCAAATGGTATATTGAAGATGTGTAAGACTAGAAGTCAACATTTTTCAACAGTACGTTCCTTTTGATATTTAGTAGTTATACATTTGTCATTGTTTCTTTAGTGTTTCCTAATGTGTTTCATCAATGTATTCCAAATTTAAAAAAAAATACACTAAAATTTGTATTTTTATTTTGGGTCAGGGAGTGAAATTATTTGAATTACATTTTGCCCTGGTTTCTTTGTCATTTTCCTATATTTAAATATGTATTTAGTATAAAACTAAAGTGAGCAGTATTTTTGTTTTATAAAGCCCAAATATATTATAAAAGTGAACATATACAAAGAACATTCATAGAACTTCAGCTCCTAGGTATAAACACCATATTGATTTGTTCATATGTGTAAGGCAACCAGATGTTCAAAACAACAGGTTTTGTAATTTCAAAAACAAAAGTCACAAAATATCAATACGCATCAATTATAGGGTTGCCAGTAGATTGAAATATACTTATAGACTTGATTTCTATGCAATAATGAAAAAGAACAGGGTACAGACATATATGTTAGGACGGATATATTGTGATTTGGGAGAAGAAGCCAAGTTGTAGGCAAATCTACAGAGTATGTTCCATTCCTAGGGAGTCCACAGAAAGGGAAAAACTAAGCAAACAAGCAAAACCTACAAAGAGAAACAGGACAGTAATTAACGTATAGAGAGTCGGAAGTTGATCCCCTCTTGGAGAAAAGGAAGGTGACGTGGTTTTAAAGGATCATGCAGGAGACTCCAAAAGTTCTAGTGTTGTTTTCTTAAGTGTAAACGTGTTACTCAGATATTTATCTATCACTTTCAATTGTGTATATATGCTTTAATATGTGAAATAAAACAATAAAAATACAAATGATGGCATTTTATTGGAAAAAATTCTGAGCACTTGTAGTTCATTTATTTAATAAATGTTTATCGACAATTTCTAGGTGGCAGGCACTGTACTAGGTGTTGGGGATAATAGTGAATAAGGAAATTAGGAAACTCGTTTCTTAAAGAAACTGATTTTAATTGGATCATGAGTCATGTAACAAGTTAATGAAATTACATTGTTACCATGACTATGCTGGGTGCTGTATAGTGTAGAGGCAGGCAAGTGAAACATTGTAAATGAAGAAGTCACTCTGTGGTAGCAGACACACTTCTACTATACTAGTAAGACACATCTTACTAATATAGGGAGACATCCCTGTAAAAAGATACAGTAAAATTTCCAGGCAAATAGGTATGAGAACTTAAGGACATTAGTTCATGAGTTCGAGCCCCGTGTTGGGCTCTGTGCTGACAGCCCAGAGCCTGGAGCCTGTCTTGGATTCTGTGTCTCTGTCTCTTTCTGCCTCTTCTGCACTCACGCTCTGTCTCTCTCTGTCTCTCAAAAATAATTAAAAGTTAAAAAAATTTTTTAAAAAATGAATAGTGAAAATGGACTTTAGGGAATGTGATTAGAAGTTAGTTTGGGACATAGAAGCCAGGTTCAGACAGTGATGATGGATTTTGATTTATTTGAAAGATCTATAAATGGTTACATTTTTGTTTTATTTTACTATTATTCATAAAAAAGGAATAAACAAAGAGATGAAAAATATCCTACTGTATTTAGATGAAAATATTGTGAGCCAATTGACATACTTTGTGTTATATTTTCAACATTTCAATTTCTTGACAACAGTAAACTCATCCAAAAGTTCTCATTTGAAATGGAGAAATACTGTTGCCTGAAGCATATTTAATTTCCTACACTGGTTTCCGCTGGGATTTGTCAAGCTTTTTCACTGACTCCAATATCTCTGATGTTCAATTATGACCAATGTTTTGATGTTCCCTTAATGTCTGAAAACTATAAATCACAAGCAAATAAATTAAGCACATTTGAATGAGGCCTAAATTTTGAAACAATATATTCATAAAACATTTATGAATAGAATAATAGTCTGCCGACCCAGTGTAATAGATGGCTACTCAAATAATTTAAAGATCTGAGAAAATAATCAGAACAACACAAATGGAATTTGTGATTTTATTGAAAATTGAAATATTACAATTAATTTTTAATTTATCAGGTTTAAGATATAAGCAATCAGATTTTTTTCCTTTATAACTTGAAATTTGACAATCAAAACCTGGTTCAAAACACATATTTCTGTCTTTGTGTGCTGTACACAGTTAGATTGGTATTCAATGCAAGCTGGCCCTAGTTTAGGGAGGATGGTTTTAACTACCACCCCATTAGCTGTTTACTCTGTAGTTTAAGTGATAACTCATACTTGGGAACTTATCTGACATATATAGACATAATTTTCAAGAGAAAAAAATAACGTAAACTTTTGTAGAATCTCTTATGGCCATCTTGGTTAAAAAGATAATTGACTTTTATGTTTGGTAATGATCTGTGATCCTATTTAGGTGTGTGCCTTGAAATCTACTTAAAATATTTTTAACAAGATTCCCAGAAATTCAAATCCAGATAAAGTCTTCTGGCTAATCATAAAAAAGAAAAAAATCTAAAATCTTATTGCCACCATTAAAAAGTTAATCCAGTAGCTATTTAGAAAAATAAACTTGAATAGGTCAAGTTGAGAAGCTATGAACTGATGTTTGTATTACAGTGTTTGTAAATCAATTTGGGTAATACAATAGCTATATATCATCTTGGTAGGAAATGATTTTTTTTTCTTTCTTCTCCCTCTACATCTTTGTCTCTTTCTTCCTATCCTCTTCCTCTTCCATAGTCTGTTATACTCTGATTCAGAGAAATAATATTCTGTGTTAATTTCCCATTTGGAAACTTCCCCTCCTCATCTGGAAGTAGTGGAGCATCTGACTTATGAATGCCAAAACAAAAATATTAAAGAAGATTCCAAAAAAATTTTAACTTACTTTGAAGTATGAAGAGATCATCTTCCAAGAAAACTGAGATATAAAAACTCAAATCCATGTTTACATCTGGTTTATTCTCTTCAGTGTGGAGATCTTCGATTTTTCTTCTGTATTTCTAGAATTTATGTGTGGCTTTTTTATAAGATATGTGACATATTGGTGAGCCGCATTGCTATTAGACTTTTTTTTTAACAGAGAGAATAAAATATATAGTCTTTCACTATAACACAGGACTAACAGCGTATGAATCACTTAATAGTTGCCCATCCCCCTTTCCATTCCTGCTCCAAAGATTACTTTTCTCCTTCCCTCTCCTGAGGTTTTTGAAGAAACATCTGAGCCAAAAGAGTTGATCATATTAACTTGGAAATTAGCATAGAATATAACTTCTCTGAATCAAAGTATAAATTTTTCCTGCTTTTCAATTCCCTGGAACCCCAAGTGTGACTTTTAGTCTAAGCTATTGGGATAATTATCTCAATCCCTCATTTCTCCTGGTTATGAAAATTCAGCCTGGGTGTTTTATATAAACGAGAATACGGAATTGAGCTGTTAAATGAATATAAGCTCGGGCCATTTAAAAATTTTAATAGAATTATTTGGTGTGTGCACTTAATACTACCAGACCCTTCTATCCATTTCTATAAGTGCAACTACGAATCACTTATATTAGAACGAACTGATATGTCAATAGCATCATCTTTAAACTCTTGGGGCTTGTATCTAAGCATATGAGGTACTTAATTTCATGCTCTAATAAAATTGTTGATTTATATTCTCTACTAACTAATCCTTCTAACTGCGTTTAATAATAATTAAATTGTATGGTGTTTTCCAAGAAGACAATTTTAAGCTGTCATTGAAAAGAGAAAAGATTTGCATGCATAAATGTAAATTGGCTCTGTTGTTTATTAATATAGCTTAACATTTCTCACTAACTTGAAATATACCAATGTATAATGTAAGGATATAGGAGCTTAGAAATTTTTCAGAGTTAGCTTATGCTCTATACTTCCATTATGATTCAAGTGCAGAATTTAAATAAACCAACTTAGAACTTCCATTATTTTCTTTGACAAAGCAAATCACACCATTTGCAAATGATGATGCATTTATATACTTTTACATAACTCCAACCAAACAAAACTGCTTAATGTGTAATTCATGCCCTCAGTTTGATCTTTTAAAAATGTTAATCCCATAGTAATATTGTGATTGTTATTTAATTACTTGATTTTTTTTCATCTTTGAATTTATAGAGTTCTAGCTCCATAATAATAATTTAATAAGACCAAAACGCATGATTTTAAGAACATAATTTCAAACATGTGTTGAGCAATATAACAAAGAATAGTGAGTAAATTACTTTTCTAGAGTGTAATTCATTAAAAAGTTTTAGGTATGTTGTGCATTTATTTCTACTTATAATTTTAATAAATTGTATTGAGTTAAGGGGGGACCTAGTAATGTCTATATGTTGGAAAAAAATATCATTTCAAATACCTGCTTTGGAAATAATTCAAACATCATGTCTACTACCATTTTCACCTAAATCAATTGTGTGAGAGTGTGTGTGTGTGTGTGTGTGTGTGTGTGTGTGTGTGTTTGCCCTTATGGCATACTGTTTTAGATACATGGGTGTGAAGACAGTGACTTTATATGTATTTCCTGCTTTTTCTTTGGACCATCTGCTGCAATTCACTTGTGATTTAGCTTAATTTGATTTTCATTATAGTCTATATTCTCCTCTAATTTCTGGTGATCTTAGCTAACAGCTCATGATAAAGAGTAAGACACTAAGCAAGACTACTGTTCACTTCTACATGCACAGCAAGGCTTTAATTTTTCTTTACTGTTTATCATTCATTTTTGAGAGAGAAAGAGAGAGAGAGAGAAACAGACGGAGCATGAGCGAGGGAGGAGCAGAGTGAGAGAGAGAGGGAGACAGAATCTGAAACAGGCCGCTCAACAGAGGGAGCCACCGAGACTCTCCAGCAAGGCCTTAATCTAAGGGTGATATTACTGGATTTTCTTTTGGGAGAACAAATGCCATTATTTAGATGTCTTTTCTTGGTACTTTTAGTTTTTCTTATAGAGAAATCTATCATTCTTCTTAATAAGGGGTGAAAGTTTGAGTGTAAGAGTCCTGGGGGCATGGCAAGAGAATAGGGATGGGAGAATGGCCACGTCATTCAATAAATACATTTTCTTCTAGTTCTTCTGTTTTCCATATGGTGTTCCCACCTCAACTGTGCCTGATTTCCTTAAGGCTGTATTTGGTGCGGAATTCTCTAGAAGTCTACCTGTATCTTTCAAACATTCCTCCTCTTTTAAATCCTGCAGCCATACTGAGGGTGCCTGGTGTGGTGAGAATCTGGGCTTAACCTAAGTTCTACAGGGCACTCAGAGAACATCTAGGCTTCCTATTCTTTTTTTCCCCTCTCTTTATATTCTAGTCCAAGTCAGTTATTACTGATCTGTTTGCTGGTCCACTTTCAAGAAAAAAGTCAGCCTGACATTTTTCTCCTATTTCCTTTGTCCTTGTGTGATGCATGCCTCCTCCCTCTTCAGATATTTTTGTTGTCTTTTTTAATAGGAATTAAGAAGACATTGAAGAAAATATATGTGATAAATTTACCATCTTTATTTGAAAGTTTTCACTTGAAACTATTTAAAGAAAAAAATATTTAAGCAAAATATTTTAGAATCCAGTATATAGTCAATATATTTCCTCAATTAAAAGGTTTTAATGCATTATTTCTGAAAAAGAAATAGTTGTATATCCTAATTTGAGCAAGGTGTGCCTTTTTGGAAAGAAGCTATCGTCTTGCTTTTCCTTTTCAAGACACTTTCATTGTTAAATAGTCAAAACTCTAGGTTCTAAGACCAAAAATTTATGACATGTTTTCCCCTGATGAGGTATGCAGTAAGAAATATACCTCTCTTTAGAAGTTTCTTTTGATCTTAATTTGGAGGAATGCTTAAAAATCATTTGGCATTCTCTATAAATTGTCTGTTTAGTGTTGGTATTTGATTGGAAATTCAGCTACTTATCAAAGTTCTAAGTAAAATTTTCAACATTGATTTTCTTGTGAGATTAAAAAACCATAGTTTAATGAATGGTTTTCCTGCCCCTAGAAATTTCTTTAATGTACTTCTTAGAAAATTTTTAAGTTTATTTATTCTTGAGAGAGAGAGAAAGAGAGCAAGCACAGCACAGACCCCAAACTCACAAACTGTGAGAACTTGACCTGAGCCGAGATCAAGGGTTAGATGCTTAGCCAACTGAGCCACCCAGGCACTCTTGCCCCTACAAATTTCTTAAGCTCTTTAAGGAGAGGGGGTTGAAGACAGTCACATCTACCACAGAAAATGGAGCTGAGCAAAATGGTAGATATTGTAGATTATTGGTCCTTCCAGGGTCCACATCTAATTCTCCATTATCTCAACATCCTCAGAAATAGCTTTTAAGATTGTGTGTGTTAGCTGCATATTAAACGGTCTCCTAATTTAAGGAAAATTCTACTTGATATCACTAGGTCATTTAAAATATTTCAGAGATGTTAGCTGCCTTGTTGCCATAATGGATTAAAATGTTTTTGTTTGTTTGTTTTGCTTTGTTTTATAAACAATATTCTTTCAGATTCGCTATATATCACCTGATATCTTAAAAATATATATTTGGTTGAAGTTTATTTTTTAAATTTAATAAAAAATTATGTTTTAAAATACATATTGAAGGAAAGAAATGAAATAAAGTAGTTCTGCAAAAGAAATGTTACAGTTCCCAGGAAACTAAGATTAATTATATATGTAGCTCCCTCTTCTTTAGTATCTCTTTTAATAGGGATTTTATGGTTAAATCATTTTTGTTAAATCACCCAATTTCTTTGCCCTTCTTTTGCTTATATTTTCCTTTTAAAAGGTTATTAAAGTAAATCATTCCCTGTAGCCATAGTGTGCTCAGGTGGCTTTAATGTATGATATTACAACCTTGTCCCCCGTGGTTTTATTGGTCAAATGTGACCTGTCTATTAAATCAAAAATAAAGAATGGGAGGCTTCTTCTTGGTAATGTGGAAGAGGTCACATCACATGAAAATTAGACTGAAATGGTTTGCTTTAGAGAGCAGGTGGCTCTTATTTCTGTTATTGACATGGAATTTTAAAACTCAAATGTCACTTGGACATCATGTTCACCACTATCCTTAGTCAGGAAATGTGAAAACGAAATGTAGAAACATTCTTGTCTAAGATCACAGAGCATGTCATTAACATGGCCGGATGATGAATCCAGAAATTGATGTATAAGTCTATTGTTCATAAGGTTTTTAGTGATTTACAGATAATATTTATGTTAAACAAAAATAAATGCCATAGGGACACTCTAGGATATAGTTATTATAACAATAACTAATAATATGTCTTGTATTAAAGATATCTTTAAGCAGATATATTTATAAAACAATTAAATAGAAGAAACAGTAAATTACTTAGAGGTGGTTCAGACCTTTCTTATAAAACTAGCTCTTAAAATGTATTTATATCTTTAAAACTGTTTTACACCTATAAGATATAGGGCTGTGTCACATGTGTCAAAGGACAACTAAAAATTTTGTATTATTATAAAAATCCATTTTTCTCTTGATTCTTTCAAAAAAATTACTAAGGGTTTAAATTATAGAGACTAAAACTTATTTATTGATTTTCTTTTATGTTTTCTCTCCATATATACAAATATTTTCTCCTAGGATGACTACCCATTGGTACTTAGAAACTGGGGGCTCATCTGGTATCTGTGTCTCTTTCTCAGAATTTATATACATATATTATATGTGTATATAATATACTTCTATGGATAAAATAGTTGACTTTATTTTATTTGTTGTCTCTAAGATTTTATTTTTAAGTAATCTCTACCCAACATGGGCTCAATTCAAAACCCCAAGATCAAGAGTCACATGCTCATCCATCTGAGTCAGCCAGGCGGCCCATGACTTTCTTTAAAAATTTGCTTTGACATCTCATGTCACATTGTTTTAATTACACATTTTTAACATACTTGATTTGCCTACATATATGTATACATATGTATATATGTATACACACATATATATATTTACTTATATTTATTTTATGTTAGTTTGTTTTTCCTTTTACTATTTAAATGTCTACTTCCTAATGCCAGTTATGCTAGTTATCTAAGGAATTTTTTAAATTTAGGTAATTTGGGCATAGTCCCTATGCATTTGGAGTATCCAGACTCATGTCCCTTTTATTTTTCCTTTATGTATTAATCCTACTACAGGTGAATGAATTTTACAAAGTAGACTGTAAGTTAGATCTGAAGATTATGATTTAGCAGTCCGTTTCAGGAGCTGAAGGTCTCCAGCATTTATTTGCATACAAATGTATTTTGACTGTATAATGTTAGGAGAATAATCTCTATAGATGTTTCTTTGTTTTTTCTTGAAGTAATACAGAAATAAATAACAAATTTTTGCCCTCAAGAGTTAGCAAATATATTATTGAAATAGTACGGCAAAAAATAGTTTCCTATTAGTTGGGAAAGTAGTTTTATCCTGAAACAGTAGTCACTTTAATAAAAAATTATTTTATCCCTTTGGGTGATTCTGAGATCTTGAGTCACTGAGTGCAAGATTAATACTCTTAATATTAGAAGTGAAAAGGATTGGAGGGATAGAATAAAGAAGAGTAAGAAAGAAAAGAGAGTGATAAGGTGAATAAGTCATCCTTCCCAGATCATTTTATATGAAGTGATCTCTTCATTCTATATCATTTTATATTTTATATATTTATATTTTATATATTTATATTATTTTATATTAAAAGTATATAACATTTCTATATGTATAACTATATTATTATAAAATGAGACAGTGCTTCATAGTCTCTCTTATTTTCTATTTCTTTTAAGTGGAGTCACTGATAGCTTTTGTTCTGGACAGTGATTACAAGGATGATTGTATAGCAAATGCTGTGAAAAGTAGAGATACTCTCTCCTTCCAGAACAGAGGACTGATTTGTTTGCTTTCCAGGATAAGAAAGGTTTCCTTGTGTTGCAATGCTTGGACAGGTTTTTTACACTGCCCCCCTCTTATAGTCATTGGCATTTCTTACACTTGGGCTTCCTTGGCTGAGGCCCAGAGCCACTGAGGGTACAGCATCCATGGTCCAACCACTGCATGACCCCAGTGGAACGAGAGAGGCAAGTGGAATTGATGCCATCATGAAGCTCATATCTCCTGCTGTGTGCTGAGCAATAAATTTCTTTTCTCTGAACCAATAAGCCTTTGTCTTCTCCTAGCACCCATGAAGCTGTGGCAAGGTAAATTGTTTGCTTACAAGTAGGGCAAAATCACAGACACGTCACAGTTCTTTAGACAGTATTCTCTTTAAAGATCTTTCCAGTTGTATGATGAATTCTAAAGTCCAAAATTCTTTTTGTTTTCTTAAGTTTACTTATTTATTTATTTATTGAGATAGAGAGAGAGAGAGAGAGAGAGAGAGAGAGAGAGATTGAGCATGCACAAGCAGAGGAGGGACAGACAGAGAGGGAGAGGAAGAATCCCCAGCAGGCTCTGGGCTGTTAGTGCAGAACTCTACTTGGGGTTCAAACCCGGGAATCGTGAGATCATGACCTGAGCCAAAATTGAGAGTTTGTCGCTCAACTGACTGAGCCACCCAGGTACCCCTAAAGTCCAAAACTCTTTATTGGTTTTGTTTACTTGAATTTTTTTGTTTTTCTCTTCTTCTTTCTTTTCTTTTTTTTAAAGTTGTTTGTGTTCTTGCTTTTAGTGTATATCACAGAAATAGTCTTAGTTAGTCTTCTGGATTCAGATGACTCAGAATGACAATACCTGGGTCAGAGTGATATGATAAGATACATAACTACCAAAGATTCCGCAAAGTAAAATTGTGAGTTACGAAATGAACATGAAATATTCATGGGACTCATAGAAATATTGAGAAGGTGTAGAATTTTCTCCTAAGCAGACAGAGCCCAAATCTATCTGATGTAGATGTTAAAGGGCAAATTCATACAACTGACATCTGTGTTTCAATATGTTAGCACAAATAATGAGACAATATGTGAAGATATATTCTTTAATAATAACTATGAAGTCAATTCACAGCAGAGACATAGAGCATTTTGTATATATTTATAATCTACAGTTTGTAACATAGATTTTCATATTTTATGGGGCTTTCACTATAATCTACCTTCAGTTGTTTTCAACAAGGCAATCAGTTAGTGCTGCAGATTTAGCTTACTTTACTTTTAATACTCTTTCTTCCCCAAAATGTATCTTTAACTTATGAATTGGCCTACATTAGAGGACAGAGAGTGAATTGCCTTTTCCTTTGTAACAACTCCCAAGAGAAATTACAACACTAGGTAAAATTAATTCAGTTACTCTCTAGGGCCTTTGCTGGTCTCCCAGATCATTCCAGTCTACTTATAATCATTGTCAGAAAAAGCTATACAAGCAGTAGATGCAGAATTATCAAAATACATATTCTAAAACTGTTCAAACTTATTGATTTATTTGCTATAATTTTTTGCAACACTTGAAATAATAAAACAATGCAAACATACAAAAAAGAGACATTTATAATGACCTAGGTGAAGTCAGATCAAATGGAAAATAGTAACTGAAGACCTTGAATAATAACAGAAGAAAAATTGTTTTATAATTTCACAATGATATTTTCCTCCTTCCATTTTTGTCATTAATGTCCTCTGGGATCACTTTAATACAATATTATTCATTTAAACTATTCAATGTAACTTGAAATAATATTCATTAGAACAAACTTTGATTTATTTTTAAATTGTTTTCCATTAAAATTACAAACTTTGTAACTAGAGTAGACCCAAGAGAAGATCTTGTCCAAATTTCTTATTGTACAGATAATGAGATAAAGGAATTGAAAGATGAAGGCATATTCCCTAAACCTTTTCTCCACTATAGAGAATACTACAAGTTGTCATTAACATTCATTACACTGCTCGTTCCTCCATAAGATCCTGCATTGGAGATACTCACCTTGTTGTGAATTCAGGAAAACAATGCTTGGTTTGTTCCCTAAAGTATTGCTTACTCTCAGGAATTTACATGAATGGTTTATCCTAATTTTTCTCTGAAGTTTTACAGCCCTGCCAGAAACATTATAAAAATGTATCCTAAAATTTTCCAGATTATATTCAC
Source organism: Panthera tigris (assembly GCF_018350195.1). Lineage (NCBI taxonomy): Eukaryota > Metazoa > Chordata > Mammalia > Carnivora > Felidae > Panthera > Panthera tigris. The sequence goes on from NC_056668.1 coordinate 22,069,354, forward strand.
TATGTTGAGTAAAAATTGCAGTGATTGTTTGGCAGTTAAAGTGTGCCATAATGTAACAGACTTGCAAAGTTAAACACACACACACACACACACACACACACACACACAGACTCAGAGGCTAGATTACAAAAACATTAAATAAATTATAAATATTTATTGGAATAAATGATGCATCAAGGGAAATATTAGGAATTTAAAATATATATTCACAGAGTAGATATAAAGACTCAAATTAAATGAAAAATAGCCTGGCACCTAATTAGCTCCTAATATAGTATTTTAGTATCACTATAATTGCCCCTGTTGTTATTTGGGTAGAAAAATAGAAATTTAAATGAAACAAATTCTTACCTTTGGGAAATTAATAGCTTCTGAACTACATGCAAACAGAATAAATATTTGATTAAGATGATTTCATATAAATCAAGTGCTATATCTATATACCAAAGTTATACCTAGTGAGGTTTTTATTTTTTAAAAAGTGTGATAAAAGTCTTATCGAGAAGGAGATGTTTTATAATCTAGATAATCTAGAAAACGGAGCTTGAAGTGAAGCTTAAATACTAATATTTAATTGTGGGCTGCAATCTCATGGCATTCATTTTTGAAATCCAGATCTTGACTGACCAAAGGATGTCCTATCTCCTGCAAACAGGGGAAGTGTCTGGACCTTCTTTGGAGAGGTGAAGAAGGTCAGTATTGCTAGAACATTAAGCAGTGGTGGAGGCAAGCAGAGCTCTACTGAGCAAGTTGCCAAAGCCCAAGGACCAATTGGGACCACACTAATTTGGACCAAATGGAAAGCAGGTGCCAGGGGCGCTAAAATTGGATCTGATACAATGTTCTTAGTTTGGTATTAGTTTTGTTTTTATTTTTTATTTTTTAAAGTTTTACTTATTTATTTTGAGAGAGAGAAAGAGAGAGAATCCCAAGCAGGCTCCGCACTCAGTGCCAAGACTGATTTGGGGCTGTCTCACTACCGTGAGAAATCAAGAGTCAGAAGCTAAACCATGTGAGCCACCCAGGCACCCCTTATTTGTTTTTACGTTCATCCTAATAGTGTTTATGTGTACCCTGAATTTGCTGGAGAATTTCTAACCAATTTAATTTGCTTCTTATATATAAGGATACATTTTTGATCAATGTGCTTTTGTTAAATTTATATGGAAGATAGTATAGTTATACCTCTGTCATCCAAGGTGTGTCCTTTTGTAGGATCCCCCTTTCATGTGCCAGGACCCAGAGTACAATATATATCACTTAGTGTGGAAAAGGATATGCAGAAATTATTCCATTCTCTCACCGTACCATGGAGAACCGCGGTATTTGTCCATCCAGTGTTTTGATGATCTGTGGGACACACAATTGGCTTGTATTCTAGTATAGGCACTCCAATCCTATTACTCTCCAATAAAGTTACAGCTTGTAGAAGCACCTGGGTGGCTTAGTCGGTTAAGCGTCTGACTGCATCTCAGGTCATGATCTCATGGTTTGTGAGTTCAAGCCTCCCATTGAGTTCTGCGCTGATAGTTCAGTCTGCCTGGAATTCTGGGTCTCCTCTCTCTCTCTCTGCCTGTTTGCTGCATGCTTTCTCTCTCTCTCTGTCTCTCAAAACTAAATAAACATTTTTTTAAAAGCTAAACCTTATAAAACTTTACACAATTTTTGGTTCTAATCTAGAGACTAACAAAAATAATGATAAAGTAAATGCCATTGAAATAATTATGTTAAAAGATGGGCCCTAGAATTTAAAACTCAAGTATATAAAAGTTATTTTATCCTGTATTATTACAAAAATATGCATTAGAAAAACATTTTCTGAGAAAATGTATGTGCCTATCATTTTCTTGCCACATTGAGGCCATATGAATAAAATATAGTGAAGAGATTATATTATGAGTTAAATAAATAATACTATCTTTTGGCTTCAATTATTTGAATACTTAATAAAACCAAAAATTCTGAGTTTTAATCTAAAAGAGTCTATTTAAGTTATTTATGTTAAAAATAATATATTTTATGTTTTGAACTAAATAATCTAAGTGGATCAGTAATTTACATTATATTGCCAAAGTAAGCTTGGCATTGATCTGGCTTATAAGAAAGAGTTCTAACTTGGTTAATTAATAATTATAGTCAAATACATAAAGTTTTTTTATTAAGATAATTGTGTTAGAAGAAATCTATACATGTGATTCTAAAATATAGTGAATATATTGCAACAATATACACCCACAAATTTAATGTATTTATGTAAAATTATGCAGACCACAAAACCTCAGTTTTTACAATAAGTGAATGAAATGATGTTTCTTTTTCTAGGATAGAAAATACTAAAGCTAAATATTAAAATGAATAAAAATAAAAATATAAATAAATATATATATACACACATATTCCCCTATTAAAGTCAAAATTTTCAAGGTAAGAAAACTTTAGAATATATTAGTGATTGATACTAGTAAATATAGAAATATGTAGGACTTACTATATTTAAACATTTCTTCTCTTGTAGTTGCATTTTTTATGTTGTTCATTAGTCATTATTTTACAAAATTGATTTTATGTGTTGTGTACCTATGTACATTTCAGATAAGTTATATCTATCTGAATGTTGTATTACAAAAAGGAAAACACATTCTCTCTGATAATATCTGAGCTGTGTTTTTGAGAAAAATTATATGATCTACAAAGACCATACAATTTTTTGTTTCAATAAGAAACTGAGGAGCCGTTCACACAATAGCCATTTTTTTTCCAATGATTTCAGTACTAACCATTCATTACTGTAAGAAAATCCAAATTACAAAGGTCAAAACTGAAAAAATAAAAACCGATCACTTCTTCTTCTCCCTTCAATTTGTAAACACATCTCTATCATCTTTGGACCTGACTTTACTCTATTTTTGTTGCAACCTGGTTTACAACTGCTAAAAAAACTACAAGAACAACCAGGTCAATGATGGAGCTGTGAATTCCTTCGGCTTTTCTGACTTTCAAGGTGTAGTTTCCTTTTGTTAGGCATAAACCCAATAGCAGTTTGAAATATATAATTTGTGATATCTAATTAGTCAATCATCTAGATTCAATTTATCAAAATTAATGCTGTAGAATAAAGGGCTGTATCACACATAACAGGGGAATGTAATAAGCTGCTTTCAATACCAGCCCAACTTGTAGGGTAGGAAATCATGACTTCCCTGAGGTGTCCAAATTAACCTGGAACAAAGGTTAGAAATTCTCTTGGGGAGGCCAGGCAGCGAGGAACAATCCGTCTCTTCCATACCTGGACTTGAACAGTCACAAATGTCCCTGGGGTTTCATAAGTCAGAAGCAGTCAATGGTTTCTCACTTCTCTGCTCTGAGACTTCTCATCCTTCACCTTCCTCTTTACTGCTACAATATGATTTAGGTATCATTACATTTATCATGATGTATTATAATTTATTTGCTTATTTGTTTATCTTGTCAACTCCACGATGAATTATTTAAGGAAAGAGAACTTGTCCCATACTGGTTTATTCACAGTATCTTGCATTTGGGCCATTCCTGGAAATGTGAGGTAGGGCAACTCAACCCATTTGAGCTTGCCCAAGACAATTTTATTTGAAACAACAGCAACAACAACAAGAACAACAGGAATTGCTGGCATTTTCAGTGGGTCCCTTAGATATGCTTAAAGAAAGAAGTTTTGAAGTCAGAATCAGAGCCATGTAACCCACTCTCCCCAGCTTTGGGTCCAGAACATTACAGTTGAGGTATCCAAAAAACCTAGCAGGGCTTTTTAAAACATACTTCCAGATCCACAATTTTAAGTTGCAATGTAAAAATTGGTAATTGTTATTCAAATAGAAGCTCCTACTCTTTCCTTCTTGTGAAAGTAATTATCAATACTTATTTTAATTTTTTAAATAGTATCACAAGTTTTTATTTTATTTATTTATTTTTTCATTTATTTATTTTACAAAGAGGGAATGAGAGAGAGAGAGAGAGTACGAGGTGGGGATAGGGGCAGAGGTAGAGAGAGAGAGAGAGAGAGAGAGAGAGAGACTCTTTAGCAGGCTCCAAGTTCAGTGTGGAGTCCAACACGGGGCTTAACCCCGTGACCCTAGGATCATGACCTGAGCCAAAATCAACAGTCAGACATTCAACTGACTGAACCACCCAGACGCCCCTTAATTTTAATTTTTGTATATTATCTGCTAGTCTCTTCTGCTGAAACTCAAAAACAATAGTTGATACATTGAAATGTTGGAATTAAAATTACTTTCTTCCTCTAAGAGTGATAGAAAAAGCTCATACCTGATTGCAGAGTGGAAAATTGTGAAGTAAGTGTCAGTGAAAGTTTCATATGGCTGTGTTACTTTGCTAGGGCTGCTGTAAGAAGGTATTACACTGTGGGTGGCTTATAAACATCAGAAGTCAATTTTTCTACTGTGCTAATGGGAGGCAGAAGTCCAAAATCAAGGTGACTACCAGTCTTGTTCCTTTGAGAGCCCTGAGGGAAGGATTTGATCTAGGCCTCTCCCCTTAGTTTGTAGATGATTAGCTTCTGTCTTCACATCATCTTTGCTTTGCACATCTGTATCCAAATTTCCTCTCATAAGGGCAGTAGTCATATGTGATTAAAACTCACCCCAAAGGGCCACCTGAGTGGCGCAGTCTCTTAAGCATCCAACTCTTGATTTCAGTTCAGGTCACGACCTCACAGTTCATGAGATCCAGCTACACATCAGGCTCTGTGCTGACAGCATGGAACCTGTTTGGGATTCTCTCTCTCTTTCTCTCTCTCTCTCTCTCTCTCTCTCTCTCTCTGCCCCTCCTTCACTTGTGCTCTCTCCCTCTCTCAAAATAAATAAATAAACATTAAAAAATCTTTATTAAAAATATGGGGCGCCTGGGTGGCTCAGTCGGTTAAGCGTCCGACTTCAGCTCAGGTCACGATCTCACGGTCCGTGAGTTCGAGCCCCATGTTGGGCTCCGGGCTGATGGCTCAGAGCCTGGAGCCTGATTCCGATTCTGTGTCTCCCTCTCTCTCTGCCCCTCCCCCGTTCATGCTCTGTCTCTCTCTGTCTCAAAAATAAATAAAAACGTTAAAAAAATTAAAACAAAAAAAAATAAAGACTCACCCCAAAGACTTTATTTTAATTTAATTACCTCTAGGAAGATCCTATCTTGAAAACAGTCACATCTGAGGTAATGGAGATCAGTACCACAACGTACACATTTTGGGAAGGACATAATACAGCTTATAACAATAGCTAAATTAGTTCTGCAAAAGCCTTAAGTAAAGACAGATCTTATTGAAATTACCAAGATTTGAAGTAGATATTCTCTTCTCTAACAACAGAGCCTCAGTTTTGCTGTTTGATTGCTAAAGAAAATAATGTGATTCCTTTCCAGGAAGATCACACCTACACAAATATATTTCAAAATGTTTATTTTGGACAGCTGCATCAGGAATGCAAATCTGCTGTCACCTTGTAACATCACGTTTTCACTTACTCATGTGGAATGCCATAAGCAACATTTTAGAAACACACTCACTTCAGGTGGTAAAAATTCACAGTAAGGTTTCCTGTTCTGTTGCCTTAAAAGAACATCTATGCAGCCCATCTTCATTCTTCTGGATATTTTATTTTGCACATTAACAACTGATAATTTGACAAGTAGTGACAATTGCTTTCTGTAGAATCACCTATGCCAGATAATATATATGCTACTAAAATTTCACAGTAACATCTGGCTAGAAGAATATGATATAAATGTCTAGACACATCATTTTGTGATTTTACTTGTATTTCACCTTTATTTGCTAGCAACATTAAAATGAAATTATTGTATATTTATTCCTTCCATCTGGGTAAAATGTACTTAAATGTCTTAGTGTATTAGTTATTTATGTCTAAGCAAATGCAATTATTTGACTAATAAAACAAACTGCTAAATAAGCCAGGCAATCATATAAACTATAAACCTATTTAAAGCTTTCAGCCCTCACCATGAGGAATCTTGCCTTAGAAACTGATAGTGAGTGGGGTGCCTGGGTGGCTCAGTCGGTTAAGCGGCCGACTTCGGCTCTGGTCATGATCTCGCGGTCTGTGAGTTCGAGCCCCGCGTCAGGCTCTGTGCTGACAGCTCGGAGCCTGGAGCCTGTTTCGGATTCTGTGTCTCTCTCTCTCTGACCCTCCCCCGTTCATGCTCTGTCTCTCTCTGTCTCAAAAATGAATAAACGTTAAAAAAAAATAGAAAAAAAAAAGAAAATGATAGTGAGGTGCTTACTCTGTGCCAAACACAGGTTGAAATTCTTGAAACATATTGTCTACTTACACGTATCATTTTTGTGACTACCTTATCAATGAGGCCCTACTAGTATCTCTTTTGCATATGAGGAAACTAAGGCACAGAGAGATTAGGTGATTTATCCAACATCACACTACTGATTATGAAATAGTGTGACCAAAATTCAAACCAAGGCAATGCGATTCCAGAATTACGACTATGAGCACACGCTAACATCTATGAGAACTGTTTGAAAAGTGCTGACGATTTAAATGCATTGACTTTAGACCGTGATACTTGAATTCGAATACTAGCTCTATTACTCATTGTCTGCATAACCTTCCCGAGTCTCAAAATATTCTTACCACCCAGTCTCAACCAAGCCAACCATATCTAGCAAATATAAATCTCCCTTGGGGTTGACAGTCTCCTTGATGTTTATTCTAGATGCATTCCTTCAAATATATTATAGATTCTCTTTCTATGATAATGTGCCCCACATATTGCTATTGGATTAAAAGTGATAATAAACTGAAAAAGCTTAGTATAGTCCCAGTCACAGAGTAGCCACCTAATTCTTAGCAGTTACTATCACTAAAACTTTTATCAATATTTTTACCAGTCTACTATGAATAATATTACTACAAGTACTGATCATACTACTAATAAATTTGAACTACAAGACCTAATATAAGTAATTAATTTTAATATTTTCTAATGTAAATCTTCTACTGGGATATAAAGTTCAATAAAATACATAACTTTTATACACTAGCCATAATGCTCAGAAGACTGAAGAACTTGTAAGTCAAAACTTTAAAAGAACTGCTATCATAGTTTAGAGACAAGAGGAGAGATGTCCTTACACTGCCTTTCACAGACACCAATGTTTCCTACATTTGTTTTCCTTGGGTGAGAATTTCTTTCTAAACTAAGAAAAAGAATAAGAGTTCAATTTGACAGGTTCCCCAATATATTATATATGAATACATTTTTTCACTGATAAATACATATCCATACACTTACTTTACTGATTCATAATCTATCAAAATTGTAGTGTAAAAAAGTCTTGTGAACTTTAGGAAATCATCAGCTACTCTTATTTTTCTACTTTTAAATAATTTGTATTGTTTTATTTTTCATAGGCAGCATATAACTTAGTTCATGATGACGGGAAGGAAATGTAGATATTTAGATTATTATCTATTTTGAATTTTAAAAAGCATAAAAATTATGTACAGCTGAAGATGCAAAAAAATCCTGTTAATTTGAAAAATAACTCTGATTATTGAGAATAATCATACAAAAATGTGACATAGAAGAATTAGAAAACAAATATGTTTTCCCATGCAGGGATAGAATTTGTAATTTAAAAAAAAGTAAAATTACTTTTTACTTAAGAAAAAAGGAAATTACTAATGTTGTTACAGTTACTAATGGTGAAATGTATTTTATAGTAGGACTACTTGGAAATTTTCATTCTATGTTCTAAACAGTGATGATGACTAAAATGATAAAAAAGTATTATTTATTAATATCTACCTGATGAAATGTATTATTCTTTATGCAAAAAAACAGTTTTATACTAATCTATATATTTTTATTTAAGTTATCTTTTTACATTACTGAGAAAATTAAAAAATAAAACAAATGTAAATTCTTCTTTAGATTGTTTCATTAGTGCATGTGATTATAAATATTTTACTTACATAAGATCCCTGTTTCCAGCACTGTATTTAAAAATAATTTTGAACAAATAAATGGTAGTGTTATGAAAATATATATACTGTTTTATTGGCCACATAAGTGGTTAATGAAGGAATCCCAAATAAACAAGATAACTTAAACTAAGTTTTTTTTTTTATTAAGTAGTTCAATATTAGAGAGTGATACAACACTTAGAAAGCAAGGATTTTTATTCCCTATAATTTCTTAAAAGTAAGTAGTATGTGAAAAATAACTAGTCTATTACTAGTTAACAGAAGAGACCCCAATGGTGGCATATTTGAGAACTATTCTAGATTGCCTTGATATATACTAAATAAAACATGCTTTCCTTTATTCTGAGTATATGTTTAAGAGCAAACTAACTGCATTCTAAATGTGGAATTAAGAATGGTGTCGGGGCGCCTGGGTGGCTCAGTCGGTAAAGCGTCCGACTTCAGCTAGCGGTCCGTGAGTTCGAGCCCCGCATCGGGCTCTGGGCTAATGGCTCAGAGCCTGGAGCCTGCTTCCGATTCTGTGTCTCCCTCTCTCTCTGCCCCTCCCCCGTTCATGCTCTGTCTCTCTCTGTCTCAAAAATAAATATAAAAACGTTAAAAAAGAAATTAAAAAAAAAAAAGAATGGTGTCAATGCCATTAGTATCCGTTTTGTAACATTACAATGTATAGACCAAATAAATTCACTAGTGGATCAAATATCCTCGTGAAATAGGTAGAGGGCCAAGAAAGAAATATTTGAAACCTATGCATGCAAGCTTCATTTAGAGTATATTCTCATACAGGTCTACATCGTAGTTAACGAAAATCTCTCATTAAGTTTGAGACAAACATGAAATCCATCAGGGGACAAGGTGAAAAATTGAAGTTAAAGAATAAATCAATTGATTAAACTAGCATTTCTGACTTTTAACAAACTGTACCCTTTCCTAAATATAGCACCCATCTGCTGACAGGTTAGTGCCATGATAAATTTGAGGTTTTGACCTAGTCTGTCAACAGAGTTTTTCATGACAGTGGCCTGGACAAATTCTTCTCAAACTGTCTGGGAGAAGAGCTATACCATTAATTTCTAATTCCACATGTGTAAAATATGGAAAAAGTAAATAACTAGAAAAATTAAACTAAAATCATAAATATACAACCCAGACTCCATTAAAAAATTATTGGATCCTGTGGTCATGAATGACTCTATTATGCTACTAAAAATGTTCTGTTTTTTCTTAATATCTGTCCTTATATTATCACAGACTGATGACAGATGGAAATTGCCTGGGTCAACTGACCACACCATGAGTAGCACAGGGCTAGATCAGGTAGCTGGAATTGCACCGAAAGGTTAGAGATTCTGATTAACAGAGTTTTATGATTCACAGAACAGGTGTTTTTACTGTTGGTAATGGTGGCAGTAGCTTGTTTGTTTTGATGGTTGTTTAGTTTTGTTTTGAGGTTTCTATAAACCCAAGCTTCTAGGGGAAAGACCTAAAATCAAGTCACGCTTTTCTTCTGTCCCCTTACCAGTTCCCCTCCTCATTGTCAACTTTGCAACCAAAGACATGCATGTGTGCTGTGGTCGATCAGAAACATGACGTATAGCATGTAGAGAGTATTTTCCTCTGATGTGATGATAGCAGTCTTGCGTGGGATTGGAGACATACCTGGACCTCATTAACTCTAGTATTTATCCAGTCAAGTTGGGAAAACATTATTCAAAGCTGCACAGATTTTTTTCCACTTTAATTAATGTGACACATCCATTGAAAAGCTGTGTCAGTGCTATGGAACAAGGAAGTTATGCTTGGTAAATTACATTGTCCAAGAAAATGGGAACTTCATCTCATTCTCTTAGATGCAAGCTGTATCTGCATTATAACTGTAGTCAAGTACGGACCGATACCATCAGTTCACTTGGCAAATATTTGCCAAAGTTGCAGCTTTGCAAATGCTTTAGACAATTCATGGAAGTGCACTGATGAAAAGTAATTTTAGTTTTGGCATACTTGTTCTTTTAATGTAGCCTCTTTTTATTTCCTTCTTATAATACCTAAGCAATATCTACATTAGGATGCAACACAGAGGAAAATAGAGAGAGAGAGAGAGAGAGATCAAGGACAAGCCCCCGTGGAAACTTCATTCTAATATAGTTAACTTTTATTAATTTTTGGAGCAATATTCTAAGTCAGATGGTATGTGGATAGGGACAGATTTGGGAAAGGTCAAACATTTCAAGGCACCAAGTGAAATATCCACTGTGAGGGGGTTTTACTGAAAAGTTGTCTTTTACTGCTTTGATTTAAGCACTTATTATTTCAATGGCATTTTTCCCCTCATTAATGGTATGAGCAACAATTTATGAAATTAGACAGATCACCTCATTCCACTAAATTACTGATGGTACTTATTTTAAATCACTTAAAATGTTCTCTGTTCCCGATGCCATGCTCGGAAAAATGTGAAAAGATGTAAATATTCATAAATTCATGGATTTTATATATATTATTGAAAATTAAATACATGAATAGTTCATTTTTACCCACACAGTGATATCAGGAAGGATATCAACCAAAATATTAACCATAGTTAATTTGTTTCCTTTGGTTTACAGATTTTCACTTATTTTACTTTGTCTTCATATTTTTGTATCATTTTAATTTTTCTATTGAACAGTTATAAGAATTTTAAGTCAAGAAACATCATGCTATTTTAATTTTGTAAAACACAGATATGTTCCCAACACGTTGGGTAATTATGACAGGTTAACATCAATCCTAATTTCACTCAGGGAATATAGTAAAGAGAATATTTGTTAATCATACTCCATTATGTCTCTGGACAATTACTGATGACCTCCACTGGTAGATAACTATGCTGTCCAATACAGTGGCTACTAGCCACAAGTAGCTAATGAGCAATTGAAACATTGCTAATCAGAATTGAAATATGCTTCAAGTATAAAATATACAATTGATTTTAAAGGCATAGTATGAAGTAAAGAATGTGAGTAACTCAACAGTTTTATATTTGTTTCATGTTGAAATGATATTTTGTTTATATTGGTTGACAAAATGTAGAATTAAAATTCATTTTAGTTGCTGCTTTTTCTTGCTTTTTAATTTCTTAATGGAGGAATTGAAATATTTAAAATTGTATATGGTTTCTATCATATTTCTATTGGACAACATTGTTTTAGGGTATATATTGAGAATTGTCTCATTCTTAGTGTCATGCACCTACCATTGCTGTGCTGCTGAAACTTGACATTGATTCAGGGCAGTTTACCATTCATTCTCCCTTCCTTTCCACAAAAGAGATGGCCCCAAACTATAAAACATTTTATATCCAAAAACATATCTAACAATATATGTAGAAAATGTATACACTGAAAAATGCAAACATTATTTTGAAATGTTATATAAAACATAAATAAATGGCATGATTCATGAATTGAGATGTTGCATTTTTACAGATCTCAATTGTTTTGAAACAAATCTCAGATTAATTCTAGACCAGTTCTCAACAAGCACTAATTTAATCCACTATATGGACTTATTAGCTATTTTACTATATGTAAAAGTACCTTTTATCTAAAAGATGATATGTATTTTTTAAAAAATTATAAAAATATGAAGGATCTGATTTTGTGATTGAAAAATGAACTCCACCTTGCTCTCAGCCCTATTTCATCTAAGCAGTTTCATGACATTTGAATTTCTACATTGATTTCATTTCTCTAGTTTAAAACATTTCTTAGTTTACCAACCATTTGTTACACCCATTCAAATCCAACAACCCCTGAGAGCTGTAGCTATTTGAGCTATAATAATTTACAACTAATGAGGAAAATGACTTCAGAGAAGACTTTTTATGAGGAAATTGGAAATAGGGAATTTAAGAGTATAGGAAAGGATCCAATGCAGTTGATCCTGAACTAAAGCTTTCATTTATAGCAATGTAATTAAAATGCTGGTGCACTAAAGATAAACTTTGACTTTTTAACAATTTTATCCAGTGACAATGTTTTTTTGACACCCATTAATTATAGCTGTGGAGTGTATTATTAATGTACTCTATCAAATACAGTGTTCTTCTTTCTTCTGGAGAGTTCAAAGCATGAAAAGGAAACAATTGATCATCTTTGTGGTAAAAGTCATTATTTTCACTCCCACAAAACTGTAGAATAAAACTCATGTGTACTTTCACTTATAAAGTAATAAATCATTACCATTCATATTTGATGATGTTTGACTTTGGTCTCCTCTTAACATCAGTTGCACACATTTGTCCATTTTCCTCCTTTGTAAATACTATTTATTATTCTACATTAATACCATTGCTATATCTTTGCATCAATCATTAATTGAATATGAATGATTGTAAAAATAAATAAACATAAAACAGATATATAATATAAACATATAAATATAAAAATAATTATAATTTATTCACCATTAACTTATGCAGGATTTCCAAAGTTAAGTACTTTGGCTTCCAACAGAGGTACCACTATACATAGATGAAAATATATGAGTGAGTGTTGGATTTCCCTGTATGTGTGGGATGATACCAAAGAAACACATTTCTTTCTCTCACTATCTAGAAAGCTGAGGTTTGATGCATGACTGGAGGGTGGGGAGGAATGGGGAGAATAGGAGCCAGGGCCCCTGGAAAGTATCAAAATGGCACAGATCCTAGGAAGCCTGTCCATGAGATGCTTGGGATGGTATTTTTTGCAGATTTTGAAATTAGCCCACAAATACCATCAATGCTCTACAGATCTCACCTACACACACCCTACCCCAGTCCATGGCCAATTACTGGTGCACACTCCTAATGGCATTGAGTCTGAGCCTTTGCAGATTGCTAGTGACCATCCCCCAAAAGCCAGCCTGACTGCAGAATTGGGAGCACACAAATGAGCATTCAGCACTTCCCTAAGGAAAGCAAGAGAACAGGAGGCTATCTGAACTTGGCTTGGCTTTACTGGACTGAGAGAAGGCATGCAACCTTAAGAATTGTGGAGAAAGGTATATACAGATAAAGATATGTGCAGAAGGTATATACAGATGAAAATTCCTAAAAAGGCCTCCAAATCTCTAACAAGGCTGATGAAGTTTACTTCCCTCTCAAAGTCTAGTCAGTAAAAAACTGGAGAAGGTTACTCCTTCTTGAAATGTGAAGGCAGAAATATAAGATTTAAAGGAACATGAAAAATTAAGGACACATGGCATACACTACCAAAGAAATACAATAATTTTCCAGTAACTGACCTCAAGGAAATGGAGATCTGTGATTTGTCCAATAAAGAATCCAAAATAACTATTTTAAGAAAACCTAGTAAACTACAAGAAAAGACAGACAATTCAATGAACTAAGGAAAACAATACATGAACAAAATGAGAAGTTTAATAGAGACATAAAAATTATTTACAAAAAAGAATCAAACACCAAACTAACTGGAATTTAAATAAAAACTTTTAAAAAGTAGAAATTTGAGGGCAGGAAGCTTATATAAATAAGTAATGGCTGAGAACTTTGCAAATCTGGGGAGAGATCTGAACATCAAATTCATAAAGTGTATAATTCTCCCCAAAATTTAAAACAAAACAATCTTCTCTAAGAAACACACCAAAACTGTCTAAAATCAAAGTCAAGGAGATAATTTTAAAAGCAGCAAGAGGAAAAAAATACTTCACATACAATGAAGCCTCCAGAAGACTATGAGCAGATTTTTCAGCAGTAACCTCATGGGTTAGGAGAGAAAGGGAGGATATAATTAAAGCACTGAAAGAAAAATAAATAAATAAATAAATAAATAAATAAATAAATAAAACTGCCAACCAAGTCTACCTTACTCAGTAATGTTGTCTTTCAGAAATGAAAGAAAAATAAAGACTTTCCCAGAGAAACAAAGTTGAGGGAGTTCATCATCACTAGACGTCCCTACAAGAAATGATGAAAGTTTTCTCAGCTAAAACAAAACAAAACAAAACACCAGTGAATAACAAAATATTAAAATACAAAACACACTGATACAGGTATGTGTATAGTTGAATTCAGAATACTCTAATATGGTAAAGTTTTAATCATTTAACTCTAGCATAAAGGTTAAAGGATAAAAGCATTTAAATAACTTGAGCTACAATAATTTGTTAATGGATACACAACACAGAAAAGTGTAAATTGTGACATCAAAAATATAAAATATTGGGGGGGTATAGTAGAAGAGTAGAGTTTTTGTATATAATCAAAGTTAAGTTGTTAGCAGTTCAAAATAGACTGTAAATATGTTAATATCTATAAACATGTTTTATTTATGCATCATCGTAGCTACAATGCAAAAGCCTACAGCCTTAATCTAATCAAGTGTTGGTTCAGTCTTTTAAATTAAGCAGAAAGTTTTCATCAGCTAGTAGCAGAAGAACTCCCGAGATAAAGAATGAGTGGGAGTTGATATGAAGCTGGTTTTACGTGGCAGAGATGTCAAAGTCACATTGACATGTAGTGCTGACATGAAATATTTGAGAGTATCTTTAGAAAATGAAAGTGGTCCTTGACTCACCACCAGCAAGAAAACCAACATCTCAGCTCCACAATTAGAAGAGACTGGCTTCTTCCAACAACCTGAATGAACTTACCAGTAATTTTGCCCCCAGAGTCTCTAGAAAGAGTTTATGTTGGCCTATACCTTGATTATAGCCTCATGAAAACCTAAACAGAGAACCCAGTCAAGCCTAGACTTCTGTAGTGTGGGCCCGTGAGCTAATATATTGTTTTAAGCTATGAAGTTTATGATCACTTGTTATACAGCCATGGAACACAAATGAAATTTGTCACCAGAGAAGAGTTGTTACCTCTAAGTAGAATTTTGGTTCATTAACTGTCTTATTCCATGGCTTTCCAATGAGCAAAACAATAATGTTTGTAATTTATCCACTTTTCCTTTTATTGTAGCAGCACTATGGTCTACCGCTAACAGCAACATTCCAACTAATACCCAAATCTGCGCTCTTTTTTTTTTTTTTTTAATTTTTTTTTTTTTCAACGTTTATTTATTTTTGGGACAGAGAGAGACAGAGCATGAACGGGGGAGGGGCAGAGAGAGAGGGAGACACAGAATCGGAAACAGGCTCCAGGCTCCGAGCCATCAGCCCAGAGCCTGACGCGGGGCTCGAACTCACGGACCGCGAGATCGTGACCTGGCTGAAGTCGGACGCCCAACCGACTGCGCCACCCAGGCGTCCCTTTTTTTAAAAAAAATTTTTTTTTTCAACGTTTATTTATTTTTGGGACAGAGAGAGACAGAGCATGAACGGGGGAGGGGCAGAGAGAGAGGGAGACACAGAATCGGAAACAGACCAAATCTGCACTCTTAAACATAGACAGCTAGGAGTAAAGAGAAATGCAACTACTATCTGTAGAATGAAAGAGCATTTTTTAAGAACTGAGTAAAAGTCTCCAGGGGAAACAAATTTCAAAGAACTGAAAAAGAGTAATAATGACAACAAAAATAGGACAAAGAAAAAAAAATAAACTCTTGATTGGTGACCTTGGAATTATAATAACTATACAAATACGTTGATTTTATTCATAATGCTTTCTAAATTTTTATATGTATGCATTCACTAATTACTCACAAGAAACTTATCAGATAGTGCCTTATCTGTTTTATCAATATAGAAATTAAAGCACAAACAGAAGTCAAATAAGTATTTTGCACAAATCTAGGTATGTAGGTAGAATCAGAACTAGAACTTGAGCTGAAACAGTTTAAATCCAAAGCCATGAAGGACAATACAGTACAAAATAAGGAATATTTAGAAAAACAAATGCATGCATATGTCTATGTATGTATGCATGTAGAAATTTTAGAAGTTACAAAATATTGTTGAAATGTTTAGAGTAGTAACTAGACATAAGAATCATAAAAAAATATAAGGGAAATATGCAAAAACAATAGGGATATAAAGTAAGCTAAGGATATATGAGTCCTATGAAACTGCAAATATAGAAATCATCAAAAAAATTAACTGAAGAAATCTTCTTAGATTGGAAAGTGATAACAGCTGCCCAACAAACATTGAAATGGATAAATTCTGGACCCATGCCTACATATACTTCTGTAAAACTTTAGAACATTAAGTAAAAGAACAAAAATGAAAAATAGGATTTTGAAAGGAAAAAAAAGAAAAAAGCCCAACATGGCAGAAAAAAATGCTCCAAAAATTTGGAATCAGACTATCATTATTGGTCAAGCAGAGACCATTTTTATTTAAACAGTCCATGCATTGCAATAGTAGACTAATATTCCTTTAGCTATGTAGTGAATTATATGTATACTGCTACGATAATGTAAGTGAATTTTACTTTTTTTAATTTTTAGAATCAACTGTACCTAAGACCCAGAAAAACTATTGCTATAGAATAGAACATTTCATGAATATGAAAACATTTACAAAAAGAGAAGAGAATGACAGCATGAGGGAATGGATGCTTCTCTTTATCTTTATTTTTCCTAAGATGAATCATTATCTAAAACTCATAAATAAATCCATATTGCACGAAATTTCACAAAAGGCTTTCAGCTGAAAACTATATATAATTACGTATATATCAAACTATGGGATGGGTATATGAGATAAACAATGGATATTACGTTAGTTGTACCATTATGTTTATAGCATAAAGTGAACATGTTGGGGCGCCTGGGTGGCTCAGTCGGTTAAGTGTCACACTTCAGCTCAGGTCATGATCTCACAGTTTGTGAGTTCGAGTCCCACATCAGGCTCTGTGCTGCCAGCTCAGCTTGGAGCCTGCTTCAGATTCTCTGTCTCCTCTCTCTCTGTCCCTCCCCTACTCACACTCGGTCTCTCTGTCTCTCTCTCAAAAATAAACATTAAAAAATATTTAAAAATAGTTATGTGTTAATCTGAAATATTAAGAAGTAGACATTCAAGTTTATTGTTAAAATTATGGATGTAACAATCCTGAGGGGAAATGAGGGCTAGGGGAAGAAGCTATTGTTTCTGATAGTAAGTACTTATGTATTCCTTTGAGACAATACATGTTACTTCTTACAGAAAAGTTTCTGAACAGCTTTCATCAAATCACACCTCTCAACTCTTTTCTGGATTCAAGTGCAAAATTGCAATCATAGGTGATGTATTCATGATTAAACATATATTAAGAATGTTGAGTAAAAAGCTACTTGGTTTTTACTGTGAACTATTTACTGTTTTACTATTTACTCTTTACTATTTACTGTTCTACTATTGCTGTGAACTATTTACTGTTTTACTAGGCTTTTCAAGATCAGTAGAATGTAGTATTGCAAAATTATGGTATGATTTTATGTCATATTCTTTTAAATTCAGCATAAGTCTTCCATTTATTATTTTTAAATTGTTATATACAGGTACCCCAACTATTTGGTGTCTCAACACCCATCTATGAAATAGAAATAATACCTTAGCAACCTATCTAATAAAATTTATATTCAAATAAATTCATATCATCTGAAATATAGCATATAGTTAAAAACTAATTTTGTGTACTTTACTCATCCATTTGAAAGTTTGTGTAAGTGACAAGATTGTATAATGTTAAGTAATTACTAATACAAATTCCACCCAAATTTGAGGATATTGATTTAAGAATGTCTAACATGCAAAAAAAAATAATATATGGAATAATTTACTAGGTATGACTTGACAACATTTCATTTAAAGTCCAATTAAACAGGGGCGCCTGGGTGGCTCAGTCGGTTGAGCGTCCGACTTCGGCTCAGGTCACGATCTCGTGGTCCGTGAGTTCAAGCCCCGCGTCGGGCTCTGGGCTGATGGCTCAGAGCCTGGAGCCTGCTTCGGATTCTGTGTCTCCCTCTCTCTCTGCCCCTCCCCCGTTCATGCTTTGTCTCTCTCTGTCTCAAACATAATAAATAAACGTTAAAAAAAATAAATAAAGTCGAATTAAACAAATTAAAGGTATTTTAATTGTGAAAATGTTGAGGGTATAGCCAGTCCCGAATTCTAGAATTTGGAATACAGTTAGAAAACAATTTTCTGTACAATTCAAGTTATATGACAGAGAATAAAGGCAATATTTTTTAAAGTGTTATAAATAGAGCCTAGAGGAAATTTTATAAATTTATCCTAGAGAATTACACAGGCATATCACACAAGGTATTTTATACTTTAGCAAAAGGGGACTGCTTTGTGTATCATTAGGATACTGTCAGTGAAAAACAGCTTCCAATTTATGAATCATGATTAGTGATGTTTGTCCTAAAAAACTAGGCAACCAGTATATTAATTCTATACCAACTTACCCTTAGTTATAACTGTGTAGTATGGCTGAATAATCATTCACGTTTAAAATACGTTTTGAATTATTTTACTATGTATTTCAAAAATACACACTTTCATTGACTCTGGCATCTAGGTACGTGCAAAGTAACTCAACTTTAAGGTACTTGGAAATGAAAGAAAATATAGTATGTGACAAGTGCTGAATATATTCTAAGTACTTTCATATCTAAAACTATAATTTATTATCACAGCATCTTGAAGTAAATCAGATTATGGTCTGAACATTACAATTGATCAGGCAGGAGATTGAATCAAATATCACTGTAATTGGTATTGACACCAATGAAGCTGACTGTCTTCTAAAATGTGGAAGCTGTGACAATAATGAAAAGAACATCTATATCTGAATGTTTTACATACAACATCTCATCCTCTCCTCATTCAACAATCAGTTATGTGGCAGTTCGGAAGCACATGGAATACTTAACACTCAGATCCACATTGTATGAAGGAGAAACAAGGTCAAAAAAAAAAAAAAAAACCTGCAGCGGTTACTCTAAATCCAAATAAGCCCCTTGTGAATTTGTGTTTCCTGAACTATCAGATACTTACTGATAGATTATTTATCTCAAAATATAAAGGGAGAGGCTAGTTAAAATTCCTTTTCCACTGTGGAGGCCTGTCATATGCTCTGACTCGGAAATAAGATAGCACCCTGCATTAGCTCCAAGTAATGTACAGATTACTTAAGGATTTTTCAATAAGAGTTGCCATATTCTAGGAAAAAGTAGCATTTATAAAAAAAAATCAGTAGAAACAAACCATCCCAAAACCAATTAGATTAGTGTTTTGTGACTTATGATATATCGGCTTCCTTTAGAACAGATTTCATCCATTTCAAGTCATTCGTTCAGCCTTGAAAATATAAGCATTTTGTGCCATTGTTTTCTAAAGGGCAGATCATGCCTTTTCTATTTGGTATACTATTTTCAAAATGTCACAAAATGGCAAAGAGTAAAGAATCCTAGAGACCAAGAGAAACAAGTTTTGCATATTTAATTACAAAAGAGAGCAGAAAAATATTTCCAAGGCTTGCAAGTACTTTTAATCTAAAATATCCGTGAATACTTCATTTAGAGATATATCAAATAAAGAAACAATCATCTCCTAATTACTTGTGCACAGATATCATGCTTAAGTGTATTCATGATTGAAAACATTTAGGAAAACTATTCTGAAAAAGCACATGTTTGGTTGGCAGTTTCAAGTCTTTGCTTCTGTGTCTTCTCACCTCTATGTCTGTTAGGATGGGCGATAATGACACGTTCAAAGTTATGATCATCTGAATTTGGGGAAGACGTTGCACAACTTTCTCTCTTCTTGTTTAAAAATACCATGGAAAAAAACAAAATAATAAAAGTACCATTTTTTCCAGTTATGATCAGACTGAATTCAGGGAAAACGTTTTGCAACTTTCACCCCTCTTGTTTAAAACTACCACTAAAAAACAGAATAAAAATAAAAATACCATATTTTCTGTGATCTCAATTATTTTCATGCTTTCCAATAGTTGTGTCATTTCCTAATAATACCCAAATTTTAAGGCCTTTTGAAAATTCAAACATGTAGGTTAAAACATTATACATTGTTAAATTATCATCACTCATTTACACAAGTCAAACATGGCCCAAACTGAACTATTTATGATCTTGGCTGGATTCTGCGCTTTTCTGCAATTCATTACTCTATCTATGGCATAATCAGTTACTTTCAAACTGAAGCTTTTGGAGACATCATTGGTTCGTTTGTTTCCATCACTTCCTTGCGCATTAGTCTGTAAATTATGCTAATTCCCATCTCAAACTGACCCTTTTTGGTAATAACTTGTGTCATTGTCTAAGCTCACCTTTCATTGTCTCCTAAGTAGGATTTTGTACTATTCTGTTAACAATATTAAATTTCTTTTTCCAATGCTGAAAGACCTTACTTTTTACCCCCTACCCACCTTACCCCTCCTGCCCTGGCCACATACATACTGGAGTCATTTTCTGCAAATAGACTATATACTGCAACAGCAATTACCTATCTTCTTTAACTTCGTTTTGCTCCTAGATTTTATTACAAATACCCTGACATGATGTAAATTGTTCATCAATATCTGGTCCCAACCATGCTCTCAGGTTTCATTTTCTGCTTTGCCCACATATCTCAGGAAAATTACACTATAGGCATAATCAACTGCTCACCTGTGATTAAGTGTATACATTATTTTATTATTGTTGCTTTCCTCTGTCTGAAATAGCCTTCACCCAACAAACTTCTTTTAAGTTCAACTTAGTATATCAATTTACCTTTCTCTGGGCTTTCCTTAAAATCCCTTAAACATTCAAAATTTACACTAAGTGTAATAGAGTATACGGTATAAAGTATACTAAAGTATACAGTAAGTGTAGGAAAACTTTTTTTTTCCTGAACCATTTGAACCGTAATGTATCATTCAGAGTACAGCCAGAGAAGCAGAACCACTAGAGGATAAAGATATTGGGAAATACATTCCAAGGAATTGGCTTTGTGATTTTGGAGGCTGCCTAAAGTTGTCTGAAATCCACAGGCAGGTAGGCAGGAAGGGAAGGTCACAGGGAGTCTAGAATTCTATTTCAATATTTTGTCCAAAGGTAGTCAGAAAGGAATTATCTTCCTAGACTTAAGTCAACTAGTTACAGACTTCACATTGAAATATTCTTTATTACCTTAGTCTAGTATTTGATTGAATGACTGGGAAAAGGCATATGTTGGCTACAAAGTGATTGCAGCCCTCCCTTCCAACTTAATAGTTTGGCTTAAACAAATTGACTCAAAGAAACCATCACAAGTAATGACCTATTACCCCGAATACTTTAGTGTTTATATCTGACATCAACATTTATAAATTAACTTTACTACTACATTGCTATCTTCGAATTCTCAGATCCTACTCCCGTTAATTTTCTTAATAATGACTTATGTAGCTTCTTTGAAAGACAATTTGGTAGGGTGTTACAAAACTAAGAACAGTCATCATACGGTCCAGCAATTACATTCCTTGATATTTACCCAAAGGAGTTGAAACCCTATATTCACACAAAAACCTTCACACATTTGTTTATAGCAGCTTTATTCAGAATTCCCCAAACTTAGAAACAACCAAGATGTCCTTCAGTAGCTTAATGGATAAATAAACTGTGGTACAACCAGAAAATAGAACATTTTGGTGCCAAAAAGCAATGAGTGACCAAGCCATGAAAATACATTGACAAATATTCAGTGTGTATTATTCAGTGAAAGAAGCCAATTTAAAGAGGCTACATATTGTGTGATTCCAACCGTATGACATTCTGTCAAATGGTAAAAGTATGGAGGCACTAAAAGGGCAGTGGTTGGCAGGGACTGGAAAGAAATGAGTTTTAGGACAGTGAAAATACTCTGTATGATACCATAATGGTGGATACATATCATTATACACTTTTCCAGACCCATAGACTATACAACACAATGAACATTAAGGTAAACTATGGACTTTGGGTAATTATGATGTGTCCATGTAGATCTATCATCTGTAATAAACGTACCACTTTCTTGGGGAATGTTGATAATAAGGGAGGCTATGCATGTAGGGAGGCAGGGAGAATAGGGGAAATGTCTACATCTATCTTTCAATTTTTCTATGAACCTAAAACTGCTCTAAAATAATGCCTTTAGGATACCTGGGTGGCTCAGTTAGTTGAGCATCTGATTTCTGTTCAGGTCATGGTCTCACAGTTCGTGAGCCCTGCATCAGGCTCAGTGCTGACAGCTTGGAGCCTGGAGCCTGCTTCTGATACTGTGTCTCCCTCTCTCTCTGCCCCTCCCCTGCTCACTCACTCACTCTTTCTCTTTCTCTCTCTTTTTATCAAAGATAAATAAACATTAAACAATTTTTAATAATAAAAATAATGTCTTTAATTTAAAAAGCATGAATTCACATCAGTGCTTTTCATCTAAAGACAAAGGGTTCATTCTACTTTTCTTCTTCTTCATATTTCCAGTGATAAGTATGACCTGATGATTTTTAATAAATTTACTTATTTGATCAATCCCCCTTATGTAGTCAATATATCTCTGACTCCACCCTCCTCCTTGAGCAGATTACTTTACTGCTGTTTGTACTCTGACTCCCTATTCACTCTGCTCAGTTTCCAATACCTCACACCAGGCCTGCCATGAAAATCCCCTCCTCATCCTCCTGGGGACTTAACTACTCACTCAAAGTTATCAGTCTGTTTGAATAGAGGCTCTGTCCACCTTGCCTAAGTCTGACATCTTGGGAAGGTCATCTCCTTAATTTGTTGCTACACCTATGCTCTTCTCACTCTAGTTAGGCTTAAACCCTTCCCTGAGTTACCCTCACTGATGATTACCTCCTCTCACTGCTTTGGCTCTAACACCCTACAGCTATGCTGTCCTATCTCCATGTGGACATCCTTCTGAAACTACTCAGGTTGTAACACACTACACTTCCGAGCTCTAATGCATGGATACCTGGCTCACATTTAGGTTCTGCCTCCCAATGCTGGACCATCCTCTGGGTAGAAGCTCTCCTCAGCCTCTCTTCTGCTTTGATTTCCCATGGTAGGTTTCTCACTTGAGATGCCTTAGCTGTCCCACTCAAGCTCACAATTCCCACGTGGGAAGTCCCCCTGCATGGAAACCCTTTATATTAGAGATCCCTTACCACACTCAAAATCACACCTCTGCACCGTGCTTGGGTCTGACTCATCAGGCCAACCGTGGGGATACCATGCCCAGCCCACTTGGGTCCTGACATTCTGCTCTGGGACACGACAGCTTCCTTAGACTCAGAAATTGATCCCTGGCTTGTTCTGATCTAACTAATAGCTTTAAGACTGAATTATTCATTAATAGAAGGGAAGATAATTGGAAAATGAAGAGACTCAACTCTATAGCAAATTATTTTCCTATGTATTTGTGCAAGTGTTTTTGCTAGATTCTCTTGAAATTACAATATTCACTTTTAAGAAATCAATACACACTCAAATAATCTTAAGCTATTCCATAAAAAAGTGGGTATTCCACTCACACTATATGCTCCTGCTACCTTATATTTTAATTCTACATGTTATAAACTTCATAAAACATT
This sequence comes from Panthera tigris, assembly GCF_018350195.1. NCBI lineage: Eukaryota > Metazoa > Chordata > Mammalia > Carnivora > Felidae > Panthera > Panthera tigris. Next base: position 22,092,835 of record NC_056668.1, read on the forward strand.
GTAATTATCTTGCTTTAAACTACCAATAATCCTTTGCATAAAATAAAGATGAATAGAAACATGATAAAATGAACTTTCATTTATGCCCACACATTTACTGTTTCTGATATTCGTTGTTATGAATATGTCATTTGATATATTCCCTTAAACTGGAGAGCTTCCTTTAGTTTTTCTTGTGATATAGGTATGCTGGCAACAAATTATTTAAGATTTTCATCCAAAAAACCTGCTTATTTAACACTTGTTAAAAAATCTTTTTCTTGGATATATGATTTTGGGTTCACATCTTCTTTTTCCCTTATCATCCACTATCTTTGTATTTATTAATAAACTTATTTAGCTTCTTTTTATTGACCCTAAGTGGATTTGAGAACACATGATTGCTTTTTCATTTTCCTGGACTAATCCCATTCTCTCCTCACTCAGAAAATTCCCATAAAAAATTACTTGTTGAAAAGAGTTAACAGTGTGCTTGGGATTCCTTTAAATTCCAACCCAATATGTTAGCTCAGATTTGGTCAAAATGTGGCTATTATTTCAAGTGTTTTCTTAGGCGTTTGGCTCTTATATCTGTTTTTAACTCAACCTTAGCAACTGGACCTACATGTAAAAGTGTCTCATAACCCTATTCACCTAGGAAGGGCACCCCCTGCTGGAATTTAGTTCTTTTAATTACCCTGGGTCCACAGATCCTTATTATAGCTTTAAAGAAAAGTATGACTCCTTGTGATTTCTTACTGGTTTTTGTAGGAGTGAAGTTTATCCATGGCCTTCTATAACCTAACAGTAAGTGAAATGTCTGAAGTCTCACTTTAAAATGTATTTCTGCAAAAAATAAATAAATAAATAAATAAATAAATACTTAATGTTTTTGTGAAAAAAAATAAAATGTATTTCTGAGGTGGAGTTCTTGATGCTATGCAAATAAGATGAAAGTTAAAATAGACCACAATTCCCTTTGTTAGAGGAATTTGCTGTTAATTCCCACATTCTTACATATATTACATGGTACTCATATACCATGGCATCTACCCATCAGTTTCTAAATACCTAGATACCTGTTGATCTTCTTGTATCTATCTTTCATATATAACAGACTATTTCTTATTTTTACATTTAAGGCCTCTACTACTTAGGATATGCTTGTGAAATAATTATTGAATAAGCAGGTGAATGCATGAATGAATGTCTTAGACATATGCTTGCAGGGGCTACATTAAAAAAATTATACACAATATTTTACCTTTGATTAACACCCAAAAATCATTTTATATCATTATAGAAAAGGCAGGATAGAGATAAAACATCATCAAATAGGAAAATTTAGTATTAATGATTGCCTTTAGACCCCCACATTTGTCTCCTCAGGATGTCATCTCTTGGGATCTTGCCTCAGCATACTCATTTTTATCCACGGATATTTTGTGAAATTAACTGGACATGAATAGTAGTCTTTTTTTTTTCTTTTTGATAAAGACGTTTACTCAATGTTAAAGTCTTTTTTTTTAACTGATGTCCAAGTTATTTATTTACTTATTTTTTTAATTTTTTAATGTTTATTTATTTTTGAGAGAGAGAGAGAGAGAGAGAGAGAAGCAGAACACAAGCAGGGGAGGAGCACAGAGAGAGGGAGTCACAGAACCCAAAGCAGGCTTCAGGCTCTGAGCTGTTAGCACAGAACCCCACATGGGGCTCAAACTCACAAAGTATGAGATCATAACATGAGCCGAAGTCAGACACTTCACTGACTGAGCCACCCAGGTGCCCCACTGATGTCCAATTTTTTAATCTGACTTGCTTATGTAATTGATCATTGATACCCTTGCTTTGTTTTTGTCTCTGGTACTTGTATGGTCCCTGCTTTTTGAATACACGAGTTCAGACTAATGTGTAAGTGGCAACAGGTTAGCACTGCTCAAGATGAGTCATGGTGATGAGCTTGTTAAGAAAGGAACCAGTGTAATCTAAAGTAGCAATAATGTCACAATGATAATTTGTATGCAGTTTCTCAAATAGGAAGATAACAAAAATAACCATATTTTTATAACAAATATAAAACAAATAACAAATAACAAAACAAATAACAAAACAAAAAACAAATAACAAAAAATAACTATAATAATAAATATAATAAAAATAATTCAGGAAAAAGAGAATATCAATGGTATGGCTTTCTAATTCTGGTGAAACCACTGTTGATAATTAATATTGGCCTCATGCCAATGCTTCTGAGACCCTGGCATCTATTCACCGATTAGCTTACCTCATGTCATTTCTGACTAGTTTTGAATATGCAACTGTTTTTGTATTTAGGTGTTTTGTATCTTTCCACATCTATTATTTTCTGCCATATTTTGGGTAAATAAAAATCAAGAGCTGAGTAGCATAAAAGAATGGAAGGATCAAGTGAAAACTGCAGGCAGGGCTAGTGAGGGCAGAGGTCAAGTCCACCTGAGACAGTTGAGAGCTGATGGGAAAGAGGATTGGGTGGCCCACACGAATGAGGCATACGGGTCAAGCACAGTGAGCAGTACTAAACAGACATCACTAAACTGACCATTGATTCTCAGGTCACGACCTTGCTAGCTTTAGCCCCATCTGGGTGAATACGTTTCAAATTTAACCACAAAACGTGTTTGAAGCTTACAGGAAACTTTTGCCTCTGATTAAGACCAGCATAGATGCTGCCTGATATTGAACTGTATTTCTAACCTCGTAATTTCATTCTGACAAAACTTCTGGGCGCTGTTAAAGATGGAAGGAGTGTGGTTTGTGGCTTTCATTTGCTGCACTGCTTCCATGTGCAAAGGCTTGGCTTAAAACCCTATTTTAAAGCTCCCAGCGCATTTCTTCATCACAATTTCCAAATGGGTTTAAGAACATGTCACTAGATGAACAATAAGATTTAAAAGGTTCTATTAGAGAAAAACATTAGTACCATTAAGTCTACAAGGAAGAATGCTAGGAGTATCATGGCAACTCTTTCCTTGCACATGCAAAATTACTAAAAGGGGAGCATCACCCTAATCAGCTATTTTCCAGTTCCACCAGTGGACTGAGATGTAGAAAGGCTATTACAACAGAGAATGGATGGAAATTAACTACGGAAGAAAAGTACTCTAGCAGTAAGTGTCTTTTTTTAAATGGAATGAGCTAATACATTTTCCTTCCCGAAGAAAAAGCTAACATCACAGAGGTATTGGAAGGTCTTTTCTCTGAGAGTTTGATTAGGTAATCATGGGAGATCCTTCCTTAAGTGCAATTCTCGCCCTTGTGAAAGCAGTAACTAATGAACTGAAAGCAAAGAGAAAAATAGCCTAATGCAACTAGAAAGGAATCCTGCCAGTGCTACACACATCTTGAGGTCCTTTTATTTTGCAAATGACTACATGTCCAAATGACAAAGAAAAAGTTTAAATGTTATATTTGGATATTACAAGACAGTCTTACTTTGTATTTTTTTCTTTAGAAATAATTTAAATTTTGTGACACAATATTTTCACAAATGTCATATTTCACATTTGAACATCTATCATCAAAATAGTAAAATTAATATTTGACTTTACCAAGATCTTTACAGATTTAAACATATAGCATTTACTAGGAAAGTGTAAAAATATTTATTAGCTATTTGTTTCTTACAACATGTGATTATTTATGTGAAATCAAGATACTCACAAAAGTAAGATTATTTTTCAAAAGAATAGAGAGTACAAAAAACCAAAGTGAACATTTTTACAAAAAAATTAAAAGTTATAAAAGAATATAAATATTGTAGTTAGACCAAATTAAAGTTTTACTATAATTAGGACAAATTGGAAAAGCTTGTTCTTTTGAATGTTATTCTTTCTGCTCTATAACAATAACTCAGGCTTATCAAAATAGGTCAGCAACTGTTTTCAAATTCAACATTATTAACCACATGATGTGTGAACATTTATGTATTCATTTTCCTTCTGTGGAATAAAAGTCACATTCTAGTTACTTTATTCCAAACTAATAAAAACCAGACTATAGCATTCAAATGAAGAAGGACTTCACACTGAAATCACATTGAATAAGATAGAGGGAAATTAATATTTGAGGATTTTCTTATTTGTCGTATTCATAGGAGGCTAGTGGAAAAAAAGGTATTCTATATAATTTTTGATCAAGTGAATTTATTCACAAGTCTCTTGTTATACAGATAGCAGGAGAAGTGGAAAGAGGGGTGGGCTAGACCCTACTAAGTTAGGCCATGATATTTGGTTCCTGGTACAACGCATACCAAATATCAAATTGAGGACAGGCCAATTAATGTGCTGAATCTTAATTTGGGATAATAAATGAGTAGGATAAAATATTTCCTATTTGCCACATAGGATTGTTGGTAGAAATAAGTGAAACAGTAGTGTGAAATCTTTTTAAAAAGGCAAAACCATCAATGAATATACAATGTCACTTTTAAGTGCCTGCTGTCTAGATATTTCTCATTTGTGACTCAATAAATATGAGATCAAAGAACAATGTTTAAATTTAAGGTAAGATATATTGTGAAAAATATGTGGTATAGAAGAATGATAAATGTAAGAATAATGAAAGCATTAGTGTGGTGTATCAGATGACCATTCGAGAAAAAAAATTGAAAAGTGTACATTTGTACATTCATTTAGAAATTAATTTTAGGGGCGCCTGGGTGGCTCAGTCAGTTAAGCATCCGACTTCGGCTCAGGTCATGATCTCACGGTCCGCGAGTTCGAGCCCCGCATCAGGCTCTGTGCTGACAGCTCAGAGCCTAGAGCCTGTTTCTGATTCTGTGTCTCCCTCTCTCTCTGACCTTCCCCCATTCATGCTGTCTGTCCCTGTCTCAAAAATAAATAAATATTTAAAAAAATTTAAAGAAAAGAAATGAAATTTATATGATGTATAACTACACTGAAAACCATATTATAAAAAAACAAATACAACATTTTCAGATCATTAGAAATAATAAGTATATGTTAAAATATTTTCTAGGTTTCATGTATCAAATTTGTAAGTTGGAAATCAAATTATAGCATTTTAAAATTTTATTTAATAAAAGTAACAACAATGCATTTAATGAAAAATTAAGATATCTGCAAAATATGACTGATAAATAATATTTGCTACAAATTTTAAAATATGTAATATTTAAAATTTAATGTAAAGTAATAAGAAAGTTATTCAAATTACAAGTATAAATAGACAAGGATAGTGAAATATTTATATAAACTGTTCTAAATAATTAGAAATTAATAAGCAGAGATAAAGACATGGTAATACAAGGTAGGAAAAAGTACATGAGCAAACTAAAATAAGAAAGAGTAGGATCCATTTAGGAAAATTCCACCAGTTCTGTGTAATCATGTGGACTTTAAGGTTGTATAATGGTGAGAATTAATATTAAAGTATAAGCAGTTGAAGCTGTTTGTGTTATGGTGCTTATATGTTCCTCGGTATGTTCATAATTTACAGTGTTTAAGTTCAATGCCTAAAAAAAGTGGAGTGATGTGTCTAACAAATGAGCATGAGAATCATGTTTGCTATTTTAAAAGATCACCAAGGAAATGTATGCCAACCCAAAACTCAGGAAAATATGATAACCCAGAAAAATGACTAGCATTAAAAATCAATATTGTCCTCAGGGTACTTACCAATAAGAAAAAACACAGTCATAAAATAGCTGAAAGTTAGCTTTGCTACTTAAAAGGGACAGAAGTTGTAGCCCAAAGCACTCCTAGATCGAGACCCCAAGTCTCCACACACCCACATTCACATATGAAACACAAATCTGGGACTCTAGAAGACTATATCCTATGGATAAGAGTGAATGGGAATGAAGTTAGTCTTCCATGGGCTTGCAGGTCTGATTAGTTCTACAAGGTCTGAGGAGCTTCAATTCTTGAATTTGGGTTAAAATTGCTCTGGTCTAGTAGGAAATGGACTCCTGGTAGATGCTGGATTCCTGACTAACAGCACATTCTCTTCAGCAAAATATTATTTTGTACCAGACTTCAAATTATTTCTACAAATGATTTTTCGAATAAATGGCTGGTACAAGGTCAAAGATAACCAGAGGCTTGAGGTAAAAAAATCAAAAAGAGAAAACATTATGATCAAGAAGTAGCAGTAATAGTCATGCATTGGCTTCCAAATTAGAATTATCATACACAGAATATGAAATAGGTCAAAGGGACTAAGAGTATACTCATCATGATGATCACTGAGTAATGATGTATAGAATTGTTGAATCACTACATTATACACCTGAAACTAACATAACACTCTATGTTAACTACACTGGAATTAAAATTCAAAACTTAATTTAAAAAGATGATAAAAGAACTGTTTATAATCCATAAAAAATAAAAACAAAACTAAAATATCTTCATGAAAGAGAATACTATAAAAAAGTATGTAGCATATTAAAAATAAGGATAACTACATAAAAGGAAAAAATATAATTAAAATTAAGAATCCAATGACTGTGATTAATAACAATTTAAACAGAACAAAAGTGGGAATTAACTATAACAAAAAAATAAAAGATATACAGGTTTGCTTTGGCAGAATAACCAATATTCTTAGAAAAGAGCAATAGTTTCATTTCACATCTTTTTATTCATATTGGTTTATATGTGTATGTGTTAAATATACTAAGTATACCATTTACATGGATATCAGATATCTAAGATACTTTTTTCAATACATGATAAATATATAGAAATTTAATAAAACTAAAATTCAAAATGCACTAAATTGTCAAGATTTTCGTTTCATAATTTCAAACAGTTAGAAAGTGGAGATGAGAGCTTATTCAGAAAGAAAGAAAACTACGAAAAATGTTGCATCTGGCATTCCACACTGCCTATTTTCTCCCGAGAAATAAAACAAGAATTAAAACACTAGTATTTGTTTCCCTTGTCAAAATGTCAAGTTCTATAGTACTGCAGATTATATAAATAACTCGAGTTTAACAAATAGATATAACTTTATGTTATTGATCAAGCTTGCAAAGATGAATTTAGACTCATGGTATATATCTGGGAATTCTATGAAACTCTAGCAATGAACTTTGCTTGTTACTGATCACACTCATCGTCTTCCTGCCATGTGTAGGAAGTTTTATGACTCTTAAGTTCTGGGTCATTAATGATAATTATCAAGACTCTCAAAGGTGGCGTGTTATTCTCATATTTGTGTGTTGTTCTCTCATACTAGAAGAGATATTTTATAAAGGATCCCATGAATATATTTTCTCTTCTCATGCCCTTCTTCCTCTAGCACCAATGCTCCAATAAAAACAGGCTTTAATATCAATGTTTTGGTGACTTCCTATATATAAAAGAAGCCATATTCCAATATTTATTTGTAACTCTAGAATGTAATTTTTCTTAGATGGTAAAGACATTTTATAAAAATTTTCCATTTAAAAATACTTGTTAAAAGAAAAAGAATAAAATATTGGACTCCTGGAACAAAATGTATTATTACATATTTCTTTAAAAAGATGGATTTTCTCCATTTTCTCTGTTCTCTCACAGTACATGTATGTGTACTGGGAACAAGCCATCACAGCACCCTTATATAAGCATTATTCTTGAGTTTTCTGTGGATTCATGAAGTAATACAAATTTGAACACTTTAAATACTTTTGAGAGATCTGATCTTTTGTCTTGCTGTCAAGAACTTAATTATTTAGAAGTATGACTGGTAAACATTCTGGTCCTTCCTTACTTGACTTATAAGAGGAAAATCATGAAGAAGAAAATATATTGTGCTACAGCTTCTGTTTTACACAAGATTTTTGTGCCGAAGAAGACACTGTTCAATTCCCTATGGTGTGTGTGTGTGTGTGTGTGTGTGTGTGTGTGCACATGTGTGTGTGTACTGCAAGTAGAGAGTAGACACAAGGAAGATTGAACAGGCATAAACTTTGATTAAGAAATATCCTAAAAGCTAGAATTCTCTACCTAATGATGATAACTGTTCTTCATATGACCTTAAGTTGGAAAAACAAATGATTTTTGTTTGAAAAAAGTGAAACATTTTTGCAAATTTAGCATAGTTAATATACTTGAACGTGACTGTCTTGTGACTGCGAAATAGACAAGGTCACTCTACGTTGGTCATGAAGGTAATGAGCTATATTTCTCAGACATACTGCTCCAAAGACACGGTTAAAAGATTTAACAGAAATTGATCTAACAGTGCAAAAAGAGCAGTCAGATTCTGGCTCTGTCTCCAAGCAGGACATATCCCTCTGTGGCCAAAGATATTTAGATTCCCTCTAGACACAGCTTCAGGATGAGCAAGACCTATAACAGTAGTCACAAGGAGTAATTGCATTAAGCAAAGCCCTTTTGAATGTTGATTTCAGTGGGTGGACAAAGACTTAGAACACTTTATGAGAGTTGAGAGCAGATGGGAACCGGACCAAGTAAGAACTAGAGCATAAGCCACATTAGTTCAAGAGTATAAAATTATTTATTATAACATCATTTTTAAGATTTTAACAGAAACTGAAATCTTAAGCTACTATTGTTCTATATAGAAAGGATGTTAAGAACACTGGCTTTGACATCAAACTGGTTTTGGAGTCAAATCCATCTAGTCACTTACATCTGTGCTCTTTTTAAATGTCAACAAATAAACTATATAAATTGCTTAAAACAAGATTTGGCACATTATAGATACAGAACGCCTATTATTCATAGACAGCTAACTTAGTTGCTATTTTTACATTGGTTCTTTTCTATGAAATGGTTTATAATACCCTCTCCCAAACCACATAGGGGAAGCACTATTACAATGTCTTTTGAAATTATAGTAACACAAAGAAACTAATAAATAGTTCATGTGACTTGCTCAACTCTAATAGATTAAAAGTGACAAAGCCAGGATTTGGACTCAAGAGTTTTACTATGTTGCTTGCTAATGTAAAAACTTTTCCATGCTGTGGGATAAGAGATACTCAAACAGACACAGACAAAAACCAGGTTAGCTGATTAAGGACTACTGAGGAAAGTAGAATAATATTGGGAAATTCACACTAAGCCTTCAATTAGCAGTCTACCTATTGTCCCCACAGATTTTAAGACCTTACAACAAAAAGTTTTTACATTGCTGAAAATTATGAAGTGCTTGCTGTAGCCCTATCTACTAAGTTTATTACCTTCTCTTTATAGTTTAGTCATGGTGTGACTTTTTTTGGTTATTTGGCAAAGAGCAACTGGAAATACACTGACATTACCGTTAAATTACTTGTGATACTGACTGTGAATTAATACAAATGTCTTTTCCTCAAGGACATGCTTCTGAAAATTTAACACCAGGAATTAAAAGTTAAGAATTCTCTGCGATATAGAAGGAAATATAAAAGTTGATTATGTTGGCACCACTGCTATTAAAGGTGGTGCTAACATTTCAGTTAAGAATTTTACCCTGTAAAGATTCAGAAATGATTTAAAAGAAAATTTTTGCTCCATTTGATTTTATTGAGATCTTATTAAACCAATAGGCATGAATTTTAGTGAAATGTTTAATTTTTTTTATATTTTCATGTATTTTCCCTATATTGAAATAGGGACTATTTCAATTTCAAATAGGGACTATTGAATAGTCTTCTGGAATTCAATGTTAGAGAACATATTTGCAAAAACAAATGATAAAAAAAAATGATCAAACTAGTATTTAATTTTTACCAAATCATGTGCACATGAACAGCTTAAAGAATAAAGAATTGAAGATCTGGTGATGATGCATTCAAATAACAATCCAAATTTCCTTTCTTGAAATTTGGGTTTTTGCTATCATAAAACCATAAAAACACTTAAATGATATAAAGCTTATATTTAAGGGCATTACATAAATATGGTGGGGCCAGTCCAAAATCATCTTAATCACAGACCTCATTTTTGTTGTTTTTTATATGTTTTGCTGTGGGTTTTATTATTTGTTTGTTTTTTAGGACATTCCAAGTGTATACCTGTTGGGGTGGAACACTAATAATGATAATAATTATTATTATTATTACTAATTATCTGATTAATAACAGAGTTCCTTCCTTTCACAAAAGTGCCTATTTCTAAAATAAATTGTGTGATCACCCTTATTCCTTCCTTTTATCCTTTCTTCCTTTCTATTATCTGTCTGTCTCTCTCTTATCTATCATCTCTCTATCATATCTCTATCATCTATTGATTTATTTTATAAATTGCTTGTAGAAACACATTGCTAATGATTTCTAAAATAGAAAATCAAATACTGCATATCATTGAAGACTATCCTAAGGCTGTTTCTAAAATTTTCAAATATAACAAGAAACATAAAAATATTCAAGAGAACAATTGTTAAAACAGGTAAAACCTGAAAATAACCTATGTACTCATACATAGAACAGTGGATGTTTAAACTATGATATATTATCGCCATGCTATATTATATAATAGTTAAAATGAAAAATTCATAGCAAAATAATTTTAAAGCTGTGTCATAGTATATATGAGCTAAAATAATTTAAAAGAGAACATTTTACCTTGTAAGTAGTATGAATGCTATAAATTTCATTTAAAAAAACAAAATAAGATTATTAGTATCAGCTTTCAGAAAATGATCTTATCAAAAGTTAGGGTGGGATAAAGACACAAGGAATAGAGTGAAGATGTATCTATAAATTTTCCACATCCCAACACTTTAACTTGTGGGTGTGAATAGTTTTATAGGTTCTTATTGCATCATGAAAATAATTAACAATAAAGCAGATTATGCATAGGATGAGTTGTTTTGATCAAGAATTATGACAAATTCACTTCCATGGACAGGGACTCCCCCCAACACACACATGCAGACAAAAGACACACCTACACATCAATACTCAGTGCTGGGTAATACTAACAACACATTCAAAGCAAATGGGAGTCAATTACAGTAAGTGTGATTATCGTGAGAGCTGTTAGTATTATCAGGCATAAAATATTTAAAGGTTATATTTGACAAACAAATTATCTCTCTAAATTGCAAAATATTTCTAGGTCATGTCTTACACTGAGATTATGAGAATGAAAATTCAAGTTCAGTTTTAGAAGTGATAGATATTCAAAAGATTGACTTACCTATAAACGTAATTGTAATGTTCCACTCTAAAACAAGCAGTATTGGTCATATTCACAGTAACAAAATCGGTGATTTTGCCACTAACAGAAACTGATCTCTTTTAATATATACTATTTGTATTCTTTTTAGAAATATGTATTGAATTTGACAGTTGTAAACCTTCACTTTTAAAGCATCCGAACATACGCATCTCTCTCACATAATCAGTAGTCTCTCACGGGAGCAATTAAGTCGCATAGCCTTTCCTAAGCATGAGATATACAACTGGCTTCAAAAATATGTTTTTCCTTTAAAGCTGAGCACACAACCAAATGTAAAAGATGTTTTATGTAGGATACTATGTCCTTTAATAACAGAAGTCACTAAAACTATGAAGCATTAAACACAGGAATGAGCAGATAACTAATTCAAATGGATATCTGAGATGCAGGTCATTTTTAATTGAACTTCACATTATATTTATTCAACACTGACACTGATATTTTCAGATTAGTATATTAATTTGTTAGCTACTTAATGAAAAAAATGAAATATACAACCTGATATATTTTCAAGTGGTGATCAAAAAAAAAAAAACTCAAAGAAACGAACAAAGTATGTCTTGGATGAACTCACATTTTTTGGGGTTTTTTTAATTGTGATAAAATACATGTAAAATTTACCAATTTAACCATTTTAAGTGTACATTCAACAGTATTAATTTCATTCACATTGTGTATCACCATCACCACCATCCATCCCCAGAACTCCTTCCATCTTAAAAACCAGAACTCCACACCCATTAATAATAACTTTGCATTCCTGGGGACACCTGGACGGTTAGGTTGGTTAAGTGTCTGACTTTGGCTCAGGTCATGATCTCATGGTTCATGAGTTCAGGCTCCACACTGGGTTCTGTGCTGACAACTCAGAGCCTGGATCCTGCTTCAGATTCTGTGTCTCTCTCCTTTCTCTCTGCCTTTCCCGTGCTAGTGCTCTCTCTCTCTCTCTCTCTCTCTCTCTCTCTCTCTTTTTCTCAAAATAAATAAGCTTAAAAAACAAATTTATAACTCCACATTCCCGGTCCCCCAGTCCCTGACAACGACCTTTCCCAATCTTTTGTAGTAGCTTTGCCCACACCTAATGATAGCATTTATTCATTTTGTCTGCATGTTTGTTTATTTTGCTCAAACAGCATTTATTTCTGACAGTTCTGAAGGCTGGAAAGTCTGAGATCAAAGCACTGGTAGATCAGGTTTATGGTGGGAGCATTTTTCTGGTTTGCAGATGGCCTTCTCCATGCATCCTCCAAGGTGGAGACCAAAGAGAGAGGAGAGCCTTTATATTCTCATTTTATCAACCCCGCCCCCAGCTTAACTGAAGCATCATTGACAACCAAAATTTGCACATGTTTAAGGAATACAATCTGATGACCCAATGGTACTGAATTCACAAAGAAACATGGTCCCTTTCCTTTAATCATGTTACTCTATTCTCTGCCAAATAAGTTAATACGAATTTTTTTAATGTTTATTTATTTTTCAGAGAGAGAGAGAGAGAGAGACAGGGAGAGAGTATGAACAAGGGAGGTGCAGAGTGAGAAGGGAACAGAGGATCCAAAGTGGGCTCTGTGCTGACAGCAGAGTCTGATGGGGGACTTGAACTCACGAACCATTAGATCCCAACCTGAGCTGAAGTCAGACACTCAACAGACTGAGCCACCCAGGTGACCCAGATTTTTAAAATTTCCATACCTGTGGATATTCTTTTTACTTTTTGGGGCACAAGTAATATATGCCCATTTATTTCCAAGGTTTTTATTCTTTGATTCCACACATACTGTAGTTTCATCTAACCACACATTTGTGAACTAATTTTTAATGTTGACTGCAGGATGTTACGGCCAACTTTCAGTTATACCAGACTTTGTAAAATACTTTGTATTTTTTATTATTATTTTGTTGAGTGTTGTATTAGACTTCCAGGAAGAGTGAAATACCAGTTATCAAATAAATTGTGGGGCAATAACATATAGCCAGAAGGAATATAGTCAATAATATTGTAATAACTTTGTATGATGACAGATGGTAACTAGAATTATCAAGGGGGTCATTTCATAACGTATAAAAATAAAGAATCACTCTGGTGCACACCTGAAACTAATAGGATATTGTGTGTCAATTATACTTCAATAAAAATAAATAAAATAATCATTTTTTAAGAAGAAAGTGAAATTGAAATGAGTCAGACTAATTTTTTTCTAGTTTCAAACTTCTTTTTAAATTCCAGTTAGTTAACATACAGTGTAATCTTGGTTTCAGGAGTAGAATTTAGTGATTCATCCCTTACACACAACACTCACTGTTCATCACAAGTGTCCTCCTTAATACCCATCACGCCTTTAACTCATCCCCCACCACCACCCCTCCTGCATCTTTGTTCTCTATTTAAGAGTCTGTTTTAGGGTTTACCTCTCTTTTTCCCACATGTTCAACTGTTTTGTTTCTTAAATTCCACATATAGGGGAAATCATATGGTATTTGTCTTTTTCTGGCTGATTTATTTCACGTAGCATAACACTCTCCAGCTCCACCCACATCGTTGAGACTTATTTCTGAGAGAAAAAGGGGTAAAAATATCACTAAGGATATCCTGCCTCATTTCTGTTTAAAACAAATACATATTTTATTCTTTGAAAAGGAGCCTTGCTGAGCTCTGACAGTCTCTTACAGCACCAAGATTTCCACTCACGTCTAAACTGACATCAGTGTTCTGTCAGTGGTAACACTCCCCCATTTATCATTTGGATCACCTTTGCATCAACAATTTTATAAACAATAATTCTTATAGTTCTTTAATGACCACTTCTTTGTGCCAAATATCATACCTTTGCTACTAGCTTGTAATAGAGTTCGTATAGTAACTACATGCACGTTCCTTATATCTTCATTTTATGCCTTCAAAATAAACTTAACAACCTTTTAATAGATAAAAATAAGCATTTCTTACTCTATTGCTTCATGAAGAATTTCCCTGAGAAGACTGTCTCTACCATAAATTCAAGCTTTAATTAGGATGCCATCGGTCTCTTTTATGTGTTTTGATGGATTTATGGCTCCCGCTATGGAAGTGAACCAAACCATGCAAAGCTAATCTCCCTAGCAGGAATAAGCCTCTAGTACAGGACAAATGAAAGACACCTGAGTAATAGAGGTTCCCTATGTTCTTCATCAAATGTGTGGAGAAGTGCTTAATCAAAGAAAAGTACCACATAACATTAAACAGAAGTATTATTTTATATACCAAATAATGCCTCAAAATCCTACCGCTTATAGGAGTATGTGTATAGAGTAGAGAGACATAGCAATTCAATGTTGGCATTTAACTTTTAGTTAATTAATTTTTTCAGAATATTTTTGAGTGTACCATTTTTACAACTTTTATAAAGCAAAATCAAAACAGCCTAGCAGGATTGCAGTTTGTTAGCATTTCATATTTATCAATCACGTTAAGGCATTCACAAACATTCTTTTGTCTTCCCCTACATAACAAGGTATACCTTGTTTTTATTTTTTCCCTAAATTTTATTTGAAGAATTTCAAATTTATGGAAAAGTTACAAGAATATTTGCCTATATTTTTCTGCTTTCTCTCTTTCATATATGCATATTTTTTTTTCATTTTGCTAAGCCATTTACATATAAGTTGCAGACACCATTAAATTTTAATCCTAAATATGTTAACATGTTTTTCCTCAGAGGAAATAATTTTTCCTATGTAGCTGCAACAAACCCCACTTGATCGGATTGTATAATCCTCTTTAATGTATTGTTGCCTTTGATTGGTCAGTATTTTGTTGAGGACTTTTGCATCTATGTTCATCAAGGATATTGGTCTAGAATTGACCTTTTTTTATGGTTTCCTTATCTGGTTTTGATATCAGAGTAATACTGGCCTCTAAAACAAGTTTGGAACGGTTCCATTCTCTTCAGTTATTTGAAATTGTTTAAGAAGGATGGGTATTAAATCTTATTTGAATGTTTGGTAAAATTAATTGGTGCAATTGTCTTCTCTTGGACTTTTGTTTGTTGGGAGTTTTTTGATTACTGTTTCAATTTTCTTACTAGAAATCACTCTATTCAGATTTTTTTATGATTCACAAAATCATAGAGGATTGTGTATTTCTTGGAATTTATCCATTTCCTTAAGGTTGTTCAGTTTGTTGTTTATAACTGTTTATAGTGTTTTTTTTTTAAGTTCGTTTATTTATTTTGAGACAAAGAGCAAGAGCATATGAGTAAGCAGTAGGGAGAGAGTCCCAAGCAGGCTCCACGCTATCAATGCAGAGCTTGACATAGGGCCCAACCTCAGAAACCATGAGACCATGACCCGAGACGAAATAAAGAGTTAGGCACTCAACTGACTGAGTCAACCAGTCTTTCCATTTATAGTAGTTTCTTATGATTGTTTGTATTTTTCCCAAATCAGTTGTAACTTGTCTTTCATTTCAGATTTTATTTACTTGAGCACTCTTTTTTTTATTGATGATTCCAGTTAAAGGCTTGCCAACTTTATCTTTTCAAAAAACCAGCTCTTAGTTTGATCCATCTTTTTTATTTTCTTTTCAGTCTTTATTTAATTTTTCCCATTCTATCTTTATTATTTCTTTTTTCTACTAACTCTGTGCTTTCTTTGTTCTTCTTTTTCTAGTTCCTTCAGGTTTAAAGTTGATTGTTTACTTGAGGTTTTTCTTGCTTCTTGAGGTGGACCTGTGTTGCTATGAAATTCTCCTTAGAAATGCTTTTGTTGCATTTCATAGATTTCTGTATGTCACATTTCTGTTTTTATTTGTCTCTAGGTATTTTTTTTATCTCTCCTCTGATTTCTTCAGTGACTTATTGGTTATTCAGTAACATGATGTTTAATCTCCACATTTTTTACCCAGTTTTCTCTAAAAATTGATTTCCAACTTCATACCATTGTGATTAGAAAACATGCTTGATATGATTTCAATCTTCTTGAATTTATTGAGATCTTGTTTTGTAGTCTAACATGTGATATATGCTAGAGAACGTTTCAAATGTACTTGAGAAGAATTCTGCCAAATTATGGAAAGAGCCTAAATGTCCATCAACTGATGAATGGATAAAGAAATTGTGGTTTATATACACAATGGAATACTATGTGGCAATGAGAAAGAATGAAATATGGTCTTTTGTAGCAACGTGGATGGAACTGGAGAGTGTTATGCTAAGTGAAATAAGTCATACAGAGAAAGACAGATACCATATGTTTTCACTCTTATGTGGATCCTGAGACACTTAACAGAAGACCATGGGGGAGGGGAAGAAAAAAAAAAGGTTAGAGAGGGAGGGGGCCAAAACATAAGAGACTCTACAAAACTGAAAACAAACAGGGTTGATGGGGGGTGAGAGGGATGAGTGGGTGATGGGTATTGAGGAGGGCACCTGTTGGGATGAGCACTGGGTGTTGTATGGAAACCAATTTGACAATAAATGTCATATTAAAACAAAAGAGAAGAATTCTGCTGCTTTTGGATGAAATGTTCTATGATCTATTAAGTCTATTGGCCTAATGTATTGTTTAAGGTCACTCTTTTCCTATTGATTTTTTTATTCTATCTGGATGATCTATCCAATGATGTAAGTAGGATGTTAAAGTTCTCTATTTTTATTGTATTACTGCCAGTTTCTCCTTATAGGTCCCTTTATATTTGCTTTATATATTTTGGTAATCCTAAATTAGATGCATATATATTTATAAATGTTATATCTTCTTGTTGGATTGACTCCTTTATCATTATGTAGTGCCTTTCTTTATCTTTTATTATGGTCTTTCCTTTAAAGTCTATTTTGTGTGCTGTGAGTATAGCTACCTCAACTTTCTTTTCATTCCCATTCACATGTAATATCTTTCTTTATCTTTCAGTCTTGTGTGTGTCCTCATTCCTCATTTCTGAAGTAAGTCTCTTATAGGCAGCATGTAGATGGGTCTTGTGTTTATCTACCCATTCAGGCATTGTGTTTTCTGAATGGAGAATTTATTTCATTTACATTTAAATTAATTATTGATAGATATTTACTCATTGCCATTTGTTAATTGGTCCCTGGCTTTTGTGTAGTTTCTCTCTAGTTCTTCTCTTTCTTTATTCCCTTGTGATTTGATGGCTTTCTTTACTGGCTCAATTATTTCACAAAGAAAATGGAGGCCTTTATTACTTTCTGATAATCTATAAATTTTGCATGATAAAACAGGAGAATTTATAGCATGTCTGAGTCAAACCACAGTACTTGATAAGCTTTGCCTTCATTCTGTTTTTGTTAGCATTTTTTAAGACACATCATTCATTTGGTTTCTTCAGAATTGTTTTAGATTTGCATATAAGGGTTTTTGCTTTTTTTTTTTTTACTTATTTCAAACTAATGCTCCAGAGAGCAAAAAAAATTTGAAGCCCCTAATGAAAATTTATGTGAACAATCTGCCATAAGTAGAATAAACACAATGGTATTATACTTCTCTGGGGTAGAGAAAAAAAAATACTTCACAATAACATTGACTTTTTAATAGTGTGTTTGAATTTTCTACATTTACTTTATGTAAACTTGGCTGTGAACTCTGTTTATTTTTCCATCATTTGAATTACAGATTTTGTGTTAAGTCAAAATATGGGATAATTTGCCTTATAATATTAAATCCTCTTTCATTGAATGATACCCAAAACGTTAATATGTATTAGGTGATGCTTCCCACTGTGAGCATTAAAAAGTAGGTAAAAGTACAGGCAGCTTAAGAGATTTCCACCAGCTTTACACAGAAATCACTGTTCTTATTCAGGCACGTCTGTCATTTATCCTGTTGTTTTATACTTGATTGTTTATATGACTTACATTTTATTCATTAAAGAGGATATCTATTTGTGTATTTATATGCAATTACAATTAATCACATTACAAATTAGTAGGTAATATATAGGTAATCTGTGGTTAAACAGTATATGTAGTCTTGATATTAAAAGAAAATAGTCTTTCAAAATATTTATAGAACACATGATTTGATATCTGGGATTTCAAAATAATGCAGTAGAGAAGATTGGGTGGTAATAGGGATGAAACAATATTAAGCTTGTGCTGACGATTGTTGAGGCTGAAAGGTAAGTACATAAGGATTCACGTAAAGTTGCTCTACTTTTTTGTATATGTTTTATGTTTTCATTTAAAAAAAAGGTTTAAAAGAACGAGAAAGAGAGAGAGAGAGACAGATGCTGTTGGTTGGAGAAGAAGTTTTTGTCCAGTGAAAAACCACAAACGCTACTTGGGGTTTTGATGCCGCCTCTGAGTCCAAGGCTTTATTTTTCTTAATATGCAAAATACTTACAACAGTTATTCTCAAATAAGTCTGTTTTTCAGTGCTGTTGCCTGATGTGGTCATCTTGTTAAAGTAAAGAAATGTGTGGGTTAGTGGGAGCCTACCTTCCATGACAATAGTATAGCATGAAGTTAGTCAATGAGGGAGATCAGGAAGGAGCGGAACAGTAGACAAATAGCCAAACACGAAGATTAGATGAAAGGGGTGCAGAGGAAAGACAGAGAAAGGAAAAAGTATGTCCCCACAACCCCATGCCCCCCACGCCAGCTGACCAAAAACCAAAAATTAAGGGAAAAAGTAAGATGGGGAAAATTTTTGATTTTCTATCTTTCTCATGTAATAACAAGTGGTTCTGTCCTACTTGGCTTGAAGACTTGCAAACAAAGCTCGTTGAGTTACATGAGAGACTGCTCAGAGTAATTCTGTGAAAAAGTAGGCAGAGGGAGTTCAAATTCTTTAGTGTAGAATTTTGAGCTAAAGTACAGCTTCTTAAACTATAGCTTGCTTCTATTAAATGTCGAAGTAGAAATAAAACATCCTTGGGTCTAGTGGGAATTTTTAAAAATGGGCCCAAAGAATTCCAAAGAAATTGGCCCAAAGAATAAGAATTTCATCCTATTTTTGTCGTCTCTGTCACTATCTTGCCAGTTTTATGCTTGCCCCATGGGACCCTGCCTCCTGATTTTATGCCACGTTCAGGCTCAAACTACTTCTTGACTTTTAGTATGGTTTGACTGTTGAAATACGGTCGTGTCCATTTGAGAGTATATATGCTATAGCTATTAAACTGAAGGCTAATGTTCCAGTCTTTCCAAGACATCTGCTCATTTTATTAGAAATTTCTTTATTTCCTTGCCATGTTAATAGTTGCCTTGGTCCTGATCAGTATACTTCACAAGTCCAGCCTACTCAATTTATGTTTAGACATTATGACTCCCATGGTAGTGTCCTGGCTGCCTGCCCAGAATGTGTTATTGGTGACCCTGTTGTTCTCTTTTTTAAACACAAAGTTAATTATGACTTGTTGGAGCCTCTAATGATATCTGGCGACTTTTGAGACATCATACACTCCCTTGCTAATCTTCTAACAAGTAGATCAGATTCTGTGTGAGAAAGTACCTTCTAAAAAAGTTCCAAATCTGACTAAAGCAAAGCTAAATGGTCCTTTCTGATGAAATTATGCTACATGTGAGGATGTACATTCTTGGAATAGGATTCAATTATTTGGTATTCCAAGAGAATGGAACTTCCACTCCCTCACCTCTGACCAGGATGTGCTGAATTAAGTATGAACTAGAGTAATCAGGCTAGGGAAAGAGGATTTTAAAATATGGGTAAATTTTTCCTAAGAAGTCTGGATTTTTATAGGTTTATGTAAAATCCCAACCCTAAATTAAATTCATTTTATTGGTTAATTTTGTGTGACTTGAATCTAGATGTATTAGATATCAGAAACAATTTTAGGAGAAGATTTAAATTTCATTTTAGAATCCAACATAATAGCAAGTTTAGCAGATAGGTTCATATTCATGTGATATTTTGCAAGTATATGATTAGAAAAATTTAGCAAAATGTATATCATTTCATTTAATATTTTCATATAAATATACCATTTGCTATTAGTTTATGAAGATTTCCTAAAGTGATGCAGCTTTCCTTTGTAGAATAAAATTGAATTCATTCAACAGGAATATAAATTCAGTTATTAAGATATTCCTAGATAATGGAGTCTGACTATTTTGTATTAAAATCACGAAAAACATAGGAAAGTTATTTTTGACCTCTCCATTTTATTAAAGGGTAAACAAACTTACATGTATTAGAAAGGGGGTATAACTTCATCAATCCATAAATATATTTACATTAACCTTATATTCATAACATTGATAGTCTGAATTTGGGATGTCATGGATAATGAACAAATATACACTTAGTTATTAGGTACTGTAACTGTACTATCATTATTTGGACATGCGATCTGTAAAAATTATTCACTTAGTTATTAGGTACTATAACTGTATTATCATTATTTGGACACACTATCTGTAATATGACTTTACATTAATGACAAATTAGTTGAAAGATCGGTTACTCCAGAATATGACATTTATTCCTAAAAAAAAAATTAAAAGAATATATATAATATTTAGAACATGCCTGAAAGGAAAAATAATGCAAATTAAATGATTGTGTTATGAAGCAATTAAGGGCAGTAAACAGGCTGATAACAGTTGAGACAAGTGGAGGATAAGACAAATAGATGCTTTTAAAAGACAAGGGAATATTGAGCTAATGAATACTGTCATCCACCTTTCTCTTCCCAAGTAACATGACACTTTCTACTTCAAGCAGTTCCTTGATTGGACACAATTCTCAGGAAAGAATTGATGCTATGTGTTTTTCAGAGGTTCCTAAACTAAGTCAATTGTAGCAGAAGTAGCAGAGAAAGCAAATCTTCAGTTTGCAATACTCACCTGTCAGCTGGCAACAGGATGCCATTGCTTGTAGCAAGTAGGACCTGTTAACCTAGGATATGTCATAGCGTTATGACCCTGAGGTGGTCACTCTGGAGGACTGGAATGAGACACAGGTAGGAAATGAACGATTAAGTTATAACTTGTTCTAGCCCTTGAACAGAGTGAAGTCAATAGTAAAGATAAAGACTTAAGAGGTTGATTGGTTTCTGTGGTCATTGGAAACCTGAAATCAAAAAAGGCTTATGTGGGCCAAATAACACTCAAGCTATACTGTTGGAAGCCAGAGGCTCTGAAAGCATCTTAAGTTTGCAATTATTTCTGAGAACCACCAGAAGAACCACTTTTGTATTGCAGACTGAGAACCTGTGCTGAGGTTTGTCATGATAATGACTGCGTAAAGCAATAATTCTCTCCGCTCAAGACTTTCCTGTCTGGAATACATAGAAGGGCTTCTCATTCCTGATAGAATGTTACAAGGGGGTAACTGCCAAAAATATATTATGTCCCCTGTTGTGAAATCTCATTGTTTTATTACAACTGTAATTAAGTTATTGCATCTGTATTTCTACAAAATGATTATTAGTTTCCTAAGGGCTCAGTAAAGACAGAGGATGGAGGAAGAAGAAATATAGATAGC
Organism: Panthera tigris; assembly: GCF_018350195.1. Classification (NCBI taxonomy): domain Eukaryota; kingdom Metazoa; phylum Chordata; class Mammalia; order Carnivora; family Felidae; genus Panthera; species Panthera tigris. The sequence goes on from NC_056668.1 coordinate 22,114,428, forward strand.
AAGGTGAAGAATTGGAATGATGTGCAATAAAGATGTTTGAATAAAGAAATGAGTGAAATAGTAAAAGCACATTATATATAATTTTATATTTTTAATTGTCTGATGTTTCTGACGTTGACTATTTTGCTTTTTTATTTTGAGATCCCTCAAAAATGGAATTAGGAGCAGACAGGAGCACCTGGGTGTCTCAGTCGATTGAGCATCCAACTCTTGATTTCAAGTCAGGTCATGATCCCAGAGTCCTGGGATGGACCCCTGTGACAGGCTCTGTGCTGAGTTTGGAGACTGCTTAAGATTCTCTCTCTCTCTCTCTCTCTCTGTCTCTTTCTCTCTCTGCCCCTTTCTCACACTCACACTCTCATTCTCTAATATAAAAAAAAAAATTAAAATGCTGTTATAACTCAAGCATCGTAAGAATATTAGTTGTCTATAAATCACATGTGTTATAGCAAAAAAGAAAAGCAAAAAGAATCTGCTTGATCATTGTTTTTTGGGTTTTTTTTAGTTAAGTTTTATAAAAATCCAAAAATAAGAGAAAATGCCAAATGAGTGTCAGGCCAGACTTAAAATAAGTCAATATAAATGGATTTAAGAGGTTTCCCATCCCCTTGCCCCCCAAAAAGTGATTTACAGTTTAAGGCAGTTTTGGAGACTGTGAGGACTATGTAAGAGGCAGCTTTGAAATCTGTGTGCATCTTCTCCCCGCTAATAATAATAGCAATAACAATAGCAGAAAGACGATACTCTGTCACCCATGGCTTGACTTTAATGACTGAAACGCCGGGTGTATCGGTTGGCCCCAACTATTAGTCTGGGCTCCCTTCCTTTTTCTAAGCTTCATCTACGAAAATGCACTAAACCTTATGGGGAAAAGATAAATTACCAAGTCTTATTTTAACAATTTTAAATGATCTTCCGTTCCTGGAATGCTCTTAAGTCAAGTTAATGCTACCTTATAGTTTTGCACAGAAGAATTCTTGCTCACTGGTTTCTTTTTATTTTGATGTGTGGTTTCACTAACTGATATTGCACATCACTTGTGACCAGGATCAATGTTGTATGCATGTTGAACTTGAATTTTGAAATGGCAGCAGGGGTACATTTCTAACAGAAAAGGGAGAGAAGGATAAAAAATCCAACCGTATGTGTGGGAAATAAGACGATGTTTAATAAATAAATGAACAGTCATACAAGTACTGATTCAGGAAAAAAGGAAAAGAAATTTCAGAGTAAATTTAAGGTGACAAGAGTTGGAGACCTTCTCTTTACTGACCATTACAGTTTCATTGCAAACTAGAGGAACAGCAGCAATTTATTTAGGTCTTTTGAAGTTATTTCTTAAATAGATAAGATAAAAGGATGAAAATTAAATTGTGTCGGTTAAGATGCAACCAATAAATAAATAAAGGTACAGTATTTTTTAGTAAGAACCAAGCCTGTGATTTTATTCTCCTCCAAAGACAAACATTAATTTCTTAACTGTATTAGTTTCCTCTTACTGCTGGAAAAAATTTAACCACAAACTTGGAAGCTTAAAACAATGAAAATGAATTATCTTACAGTTCTGAGGTCAGAAGTCCTACCCGCATCCCAGCAGGCTAAAATCAAGGTCTAACCTGTGTCCTTCTAATGTTCTAGAGGAGAAACTCTTTGCTTGTCTTTTTCACCTTCTAGAGGCTGTCTGTATTCTTTGGCTCATGCCCCTTCTCCATCTTTAAAATATTCACATTCAAATCCAGCAAGGTAGCATCTTCAAATCTCCCTCTGATTCTGCCCCACCTGCCTCTCTCAATCACTTGGAAGGACATTTGTGGCTACATTGGACCCACATGGATAATCCAGGATCCTCTCCCTAAACAAGACTCTTGGCTTAATTACATGTAAAGTTCCTTTTGCTATGTAAGGCAAAATATTCATACTTCTGAGAGATAAGAAGATGGATATTTTGGAGGATTGTTATTCAACGACCTTACCATTAGTTATTTCAAATTATGCATGCTTTCTCAGAAATATAGGAAATTGCAATTAAAAGTGCATTCCTCTTCAGTGTACTCTATCTTCACTGGTCTTTTCAGTACCTTAATCAGTCAGTATTTTACCTCGCAAAATATTCAATATGGAACTCATTCAACAGGAGCATCAAGAAAAAGCGTAACAGAAAATAAAGCATGAGAGTTAGGATGGTTAATTTGTGATGTGTTAAACTTGGCTGGGCTAAGAGATAGCTGGCAAAACATTGTCTGTGAGGGTGTTTCTGGAAGCGACTAGCATTTGAATCTATAGAATGAATAAAAGAAGATGACTCTCCCCGGTGTGGGCAGGCATCATCCAATTTGTTAAAGGCTGAAGTAGAATCAAAAGGTGGAGGAAGGAGGAATTTGTTCTTTTTTGCTTGAGCTGGGACATCCATCTTCCCCGGCCTTGGACATTGGCTCTTTCAAAATTTTTTTTTTTTTAACGTTTATTTATTTTTGAGACAGAGAGAGACAGAGCATGAACGGGGGAGGGGCAGAGAGAGAGGGAGACACAGAATCGGAAACAGGCTCCAGGCTCCGAGCCATCAGCCCAGAGCCCGACGCAGGGCTCGAACTCACGGACGGCGAGATCGTGACCTGAGCCGAAGTCGGACGCTTAACCGACTGAGCCACCCAGGCGCCCCAGACATTGGCTCTTTCAGTTCTCAGGCCTTCAGACTTAGACTGACTTATACCACTAGCTTTTGTGGTTCTCCAAGTTGCAGGCAGTAGACCATAGGACTTTGGGGCCTCCATAATTATGTGGGCCAGTTTTTTTTATAATAAATCTCCTCATATATATGAGAACCTATTGGTTCTCTGGAGCACACTGACTGATAAGTAAGCTAAAATAGAACATAATTTCATGTGAATATGATTGTATAATACAAATAGTTTCCTACCATCACATATACTTATTTTATATGTCTGTTGAGTTATACTGATAAATTGATCACTAAAAGTAACACTAATATTGCCCATTACATTTATTAAGCTCTAAATTTCTTTTTTTTTAATATTTTTAAAGTTTATTTATTTATTTTGAGAGAGACAGAGACAATATGAGTTGGAGGAGGGGCAGAGAGAGAGGGAGAGAGAGAGAATCCCAAGCAGGCTCCACACTGCCAGCACAGAGCCTGATGTGGGGCTCGAACTCACAAACCGTGAGATCATGACCTGATCTGAAACTAAGAGTTGGACACTTAACCAACTGAGTCACCCAGTCACCCAATTGAGCTCTAAATTTCTTAAAGGTATTGTATTAAGAAAGACACCATGTTCTTTTATTCCAAAGGGTTTTTATGCATTTGTTTTTTAATATTGTAGTCTCTAAATATTACAAATTTAAATAAAAATATATTTGAAATCTACAATAAAAACACTTTAGCTTTGTCAAATTTGGGGCAAAAGGATTAGCTACTGAAAAAGAATGCAAGGGGGAAAAAGAGAAAAAGAACACAAGGTCAGTGAATTTTTTGGGAGTTAGAAGTGTGAAAACTAATATTTGATGGCAGGCTGAGACTGCTGTATCCATATGCTTCTGGAAATTAAAAGAATAAAATATAAGCTTTACACTGCCTTTGAAAGCATAGAATTAACCAGTGGAAAAGGTCCAGTATGGAAAGGTAAATATTTATGAATGCAAGTGAAAATTAAAAGAATAGATTATTTAAAATAATGTTGTAAAAATAATAAAAGTCACACATATAATCTCTGATTATACATTTTCAGTTTTAAGATAGAATACTAAGGGGGTGCCTGGGTGCCTGGGTCGGTTAAGCATCAGACCCTTGATTTTGGCTCAGGTCATGGTCTCCCAGTTCATGAGTTTGAGACCTCTGTGAGGCTCTGTGCTGACAGCGTGGACCCTGCTTGGGATTCTCTCTCTCTCTCTCTCTCTCTCTCTCTCTTTTTCTCTCTCTCTGTCTCAAAATAAATAAATAAACTTAAAAGGATAAAATAAAATAAAAGAGAATATCAGGTAGGCATGTTCTTACCAGACTATAATTTGTTTGTTCAAAAATTATTTCAACTCCCATGTATTGATGGCTTACCTTGAAACACACATTGTGTTAGATGCCAATAGACACCAATAAAATAGGCTGTTTATAATCCAGTGGAGACATCATCAGACTTTTCAGTGCGATTCTATGTAAGAAGGACTATGAGAAGTTCAAGGAGCTATATATGCTTATAGGTGGGAAATCTGATCCAAACTTTGTGTGCCATGAAGGCTTCTCATAACTTTCATTTCAAACAGTTTGTTCAATAATTTCTAAAGTAAAAAGATGAAATCAACCCATTAAATGTAATTAAACCAATTATGAGACTTGTATCTATATATTTTTTAGTTTGAAATCTCAAAGCAGAATTTTAATGTATTTTCTTCTGATATACCTTTCTTTATTTTAGCCCAGAACTTCAAGTAGTTTATTATAGGAAAGTTTGTTTGTGATCTTTCTGAGTTCTGGATCTGTAAAAGTCTTCACCTTACTTTCATTCAAGTTAAGATATCTGCTCTGGGTGTAGCATTTTTGGCTAACAACATGTGTCAGATTTCTGAAGACTTCCCATTGTCTACTAGCATTTAGTCGTGAAGATATATTGCAGGCCAATTTGATTTTCTTCCTTTTTCTGTACCTGACTCTTTTTATTTTTTTGGTCTAAAAATTTGTGGGTTTTCTTATTTTTAATGTTTAAAAATTAAAACAGGACTTCCTTTCCTCCTCTGTGTCGACTTCTAAGATTATAACTATAGTAGGAGCATTTTCTGTTACAAATATTGTCTGTCCTGTTATCTCTGAAATCTTAATTCTCCACAGGATAAGTGTCTTAGATTCATTTCTCTTGACTTAAATGTTTACATTACTTGTTAAATCTATTTTTCTTACTTATTTTTATTTAAGTTCTTAGAATAATTTTGAGTTATTTTTAATGTGATTGTATTATTGGCATAAATTAAATCCATTTTTCCCAGTTTCCAAAGTGAATTTAATTTAACTCATTCATTTTTACTCATATTAATGTGTTGAATGTGCCTTTTATGTTCAACTTACTTTACTGCATTAAAAAAATCTCATTAGCATTTTTCAAGGCTTTTTAATGTTTTTGATGGCTTATTAAATATATTAACATTTTAGTGGTCTGAGTCATGTGGCTTACATACTGAAATATGTTACTAAATATTTCATCTGAAATATCTTGCACAAATAGTGGAATTTTTAAGTAAGAAAAAAAATCAGAATTATGCTCAACAACCACAAAAGCTTCATCCCACACTTGGGTTAAAACTCAGTCTTTAACTGACCTAAAAGGTCTGAATGATCTTTGCCTCTCCTAACTCAGCTACCTCTTTGAACTCACCCATAAAAACTCTCACTTCCCAAAAGCTCCAGCCATACTGGCTTCCTGCTAAGCTCACACCAGCTCAGGCTCATTGTACTTAATATTCCTACAGCATGGAACTTTGCTGTCTGATATCTGTGCTTTATTTCCCTACTTTCTTTGGTTTTCTGCTTAAAGTTCACTTTCAGAGGGGTCTTCTGACTCCACTTTCTAAACTAGAACTCCTTCTTCTTGACCCATCAAAATTGTCACTTTCTAGCTCCTTGTTTGTTTTTATTTGGAGCTCCTTTCACAAGCTGACATATACCATTTTCTTTGTTTATTTGTCAAACCCACAAAAGCATAAACTAGCTTTAAAACCACTCTTATTTTTAATATCTAGTGTTTCTCCAATGCTTAGAATAGTATCTGACATAGAAGAGGCTTTTAATTAATATCTGAATGGTTGAATGAAATAAGTTGCATTTTAATTTGTATTCTTAATATTTAATTACTTTTTTCAGAATGATATGCCAACATATTTCAATATTCCTTAATTTATTAAAATATATTAAAGAAGTTACTGAAAAAAAATGTCTTCTCTGGATAAAAGCAGTTTTTTTGCTGTGAGATAATAAAGAAGTTATGACTTCCTAGTGCCTCATTGAACTGCCAAAGGGTAATCATGGTTACAAGAAAATAACAGAAGCTTGTTTAAAATTAAACATTGTGTATTTTATAAATTGAGAGAGCTGCAATAAATTCCATATCCTCTATACCACAATATAGTAAAGAGGCACTCTCTAAATCAAAGCTTTTACTATGTAAGTGGTAAAATAAATCAAGCCATTTACCAACACAACATAAGTTATTGAATCTTTGTTGAAGAAAATGTCACTTCAGGTAGAAACCTCCTTTGTAAACATGGCAACATCAGGGTAACTTCAACCAACACTAAATAAAGACTTTCAGGTACACTGAGTGGATTTATACACAGTATTCTTCCAAAGGAAAATTTCACTTTATGAAAATGACAACACTCAGCAAAGCGGCAGCCATTCTGAAATGCTAGTCATCTAAGGAAATAATAGAATTTAAATGATGCGCTATTCAAGGTAGAAAGAGAATTAATGTGACATTTTTTATCAAGAGAAATACGACAAAATATCAGAATAAAGAAAATGGGCAACAGCAAATCAAATCCTTCCATCTTGACTGTAAGATGAATGTTGGTGAATCATTAATCTTTTAAAACTGTCTTTTGGGAAGAAATTACATTGTCAAATGCATCTGTTACACAACTCAGTGTTGCACTGATGCACTATTAATATACCACACATTGGATTCTCTCTTCACCCCAGCAACTTTAATTGCTGCTTCTCATTTTCTTACTATGGCTGAAACCAGTAAACTGATGAAGGTGTTATCATAGGAAAGGAATATTTGTATATAGAAATGACAAGCTGCCCCAATACATCACAGTACAAATACTCTACTCTAGAGTAGCATTACTTAAGGCCATAAATAAGGTCTCTGCTAAACAAGAGAAGAACATCAATGACACTAACTGTCCAGTTGGAAAAATACGTAAGGATTCCCAAAGGACATCTTAGATGATAAAAAAAAAAGCCACTTCTTAAAGACTGTAATATGAATTCAAAACACATCCTTACAATTGTCAAGGTCAATACATTTTCCCTATGTAAGTTTGTTGTTTAGATCATGCAAGTCAAGAATGCAAAGTGATATTTGCTCATTGCTTTTTTTAACCTATGTGGTACACTTCAGAGAGCTCTATTCCTAATCATAAAATCATATATACTTTCAATATAGTGGTTGTGTCCATCTACTCACTTTTTTTTCTTCAAATGACATTTGCCAAGGTGAAAAAAAAAATGTTGTCATTGGATACACTGCCACTCTTGCTTTATCCATCTGTGTGATTTTCTCACCCAGTAAAATATAGGGAGGTCTAATGCTGCTAAACTAACGCAGCATTCAAATGCTTATTGCATTTTCCTTTTACTTAATCTGATTTTTTGATTTGTACTTCACTTTCTGTAGGGAGAAAATATAAAAACATGAGAATAAAATTTGGGATGATTTTATATAATACTTCACCTATTTATAAACAGTCCTATTCCACAAAGATTTGGAGAATGATAAGAACAAAAGCAGAGGCCAAAAAAAAAGTAAAATTATTAACAGAAATACACCATTAGTGCAAGAAAAAAGATAAATAAGGACAGAATATGAAGAATGAGAGAAAGTATATCTATAAAAATATTGCAAAATTGATTAAGTGAACCTTGCTTGAATTTTAGCTTCCCAAAAGGCAAAGTGAAGTGGAGTTGTAACCATTTCATTGGTTTTAGTAAAAAGAGAGGAATACAGATATCTTAAAGAGAGTAAATAATTAACCTATTACAGTGATCTCAAATACAATTACCACACATTATCTCATATGTTGACAAGGAGGAGTATATTGAGTAATGTCATTAAAACTACTGTTGTGATAAAGAATGGATTTTACATTATTCTTTATTAACATGATTTTTGATCATGTAAAAATCACTGCAAGGTTATTTTTGGGAGAGTGCATAACATCATTTTAGTAAATTGCTTTATTGTCTGAAGAAAATTCTTATGGTAGCCTTTAGATAAAGAGATAGAATCCTTTACTGCAAAATATTTTCTATTAACACCTTATCTGTATGTCTACTTATGCTTCTTAAGAAGCTGGGTGGGAGATCATTTTTAAGGAGCATGCTCAGAACTGGAGCCTAGAAGGAGAGCTAGCCCAAGTTCCGGGCAGGTTTGGCTAAAGATACACTGTCAGACAAAGTGAGGGTTCTTTTTTCCCACAAAAGAGATGTGAACCTAGTTAAGTGCACCAATGACTGGCTAAATAAATACCTAAAATTATGAACCATACAGCATGTTAATTTTAGCTTGAGAATTTCAAAATTTGGGTTATTATCAGTTGCTTATACTGGCATGAGGGTAAGAAGATCAATAATTCCTCCATGAAAATTTAACTTTCTGTAACATTGTGTCAGAAAATTTAACTTTCCGTAATTCGAGAAAAGAAAAATGTTGGCGAGTTACATCTGATATGTATGTGAAAAATGTGGACTGCTCTAAACATCATTAGAAAAAAGTGAACATGGAAAGCATGTCAAAAAAGAGATAACCGGTTTTTATAGTTGATAATTAGAATTTTGGGATGGTTTTGTAGACATTACCAATTTTAACTCAGAGCTAACTGTACTAACTAGTAGTTAATGACTACCACAATACATAAGATTTATATATCTTGGTTATTTATATTGGACAGCAATAACTTCTGATAGTGGTGTGCTGGCAATTACTCTGAGGAAGGAGGGGAGTAAGCCCTGATTTGTACGTTTGCTAACTTCACAGTATAGATACTCCCACCATAGCCAATTTCAAACTACTGACATGATGTCACTAAAAGTGGAATTGGGAAGAGATCATAGCACAATATTTTATAGTATTTTCAGCATACAGATTTCACCACACCAGTATATTTAAATAACTTTGAGTCAAATAGTAAAATCTGATAAAAAATTATAGATAAAGAATTCTTAGTGTTATTTATTTGTAAGCTTATATTGTTTAATATTTAATAGTGGCTATGTTTAACTGGTTAGCAAAATGCCTGAAATTTTTATAATTGACTCTTAGGAGTCTGTACGAACAGGTTCTAGCACACACAACACCAGCAAAAGACAACAGAATAAAAAGAAATGTTTTTAATTAGTGGGAGAACTAGCTTTAAAAAAGCCAAACATATATTGATCCTGAATTTGCTACATAGAGTAAAAATACATATAGAATATAAGCTCTAATGAATCAGATTTTACATTGCATGCAGGCAACAGAACTACAGACACAGAACTATTCCTAACCAGAGTCAAAAGTCAAGAAAAAGCTTAGAAACAAATATCTACATGTATGTGAGAGGATGTGGAAGTAAATTCCTGTTGTCTTAGAATTGTGGCTGAATCCACGAAACTGAACCAATTGCAGCTTAGTGCCTCTACATTTTAAAGAGAAGTGCAAGACACATTTCTCTATTATTTATAAGAGTTAGCAGAACCTGCTTTGAACTTCATGAAGCTACCACTCACCAATTTTGCAAGCAGAAAATGGAGGAACTCATGATTAGGGTTAAGAGTTGTAGACCTAAATAATTCAGTGATCCTCCAGTAACCTCAGCTACCTCTTGCTCATTTTCTTTTTTCTCCTGGACCAATAGATATGTGGGGCAAACCAATCAGAGACTACAGAGGCAGATGTCAAATACAGGAATAATTTGCCAGCATCCTTTTTGCAAGGACCCCTATTTCCACAACCCCTTCCATGGAGGACATAGAAAAGAACTCATGTATTCACCCATACCTGGAGGTGATTACAGGAGCAATAGTTAGATAAAACAACAGTTGTATCCCCCCATTTTCCCTCTTTGCTTTGGACCGAAAGTTTGTGCTTCCTTTCAATTCATATATTTTAATCCTAACCCCCAATATGATGGTATTTGGAGGTGGGGACTTTGGGAGGTGTTTAGGCCCTTATAAAAGCGACCCCAGAAATCTCCCTTATTCCTTCTCCTATGTAAAGACAATGAAAAGATGGCCTTTTATGAACTAGGAAGCAGGCCTTCACCAGACATTGAATCTACTGGCTCCTTCATCCTGGATTTCCAACCTCCAGAACTGTGAAGAATAAATTTCTGCTGTTTGTCAGCCACCCAGTCTACGGTATTTTTGTTATAGTAGCTTGAATGGATTAAGATACTCCCATTCTCCAATACAATAAAAGAGAAATACCCAAAGAAAGAGAGAATGGTACAGAGTAAAAAAGTCAAATTTTTATCCTTCCCATTCCAGATTCCTCAAATCGAGGTAGTAATGGGCAAGAAAATATAAGAATGTGAACCCAGAGTTAAAAAATTTGAACTTTATGGACTGTTTCATACCCAAATTGTCAGAACCTCTATGGTACCTGTCCGATATGTAGCAGGAAAAGAAGATCTGACAGCTCATGCTCAAACACAATGATGGGGGGTAGAGAAAACAAAACAAAACAAAGTACATATAATTGATATGTATTAAGCTAGTATTGCAATTAACAACTTACTCTTCCAGAGATTATAAAGTGATTAGTTCTGTTAAACTATAATAAAACTCATATTACCCACATAATAAGTTGGTTTGATAAAAACTAATAAATACTTAACATATATTAGGAAAGAGGCATGTAAAATTGAGATGTAGGAAAGAGGAATGAAGGCACACTGCCTCATGAAGATTAGAGATGTATACATTTAGCCTCTCCAGTCTAGATCATATCATGGGGTTATTTAGTCTCAACTTGCAATAACCATATCTCCTAAACACATACAGAAAGAACTTCCTTTTTTTTTTTTAAGTTTATTTATTTATTTTGAGTGAGAGCATGAGCCGGGGAGGAGCAGAGAGAGATAGGGAGAAAGAGTCCCAAGCAGGTTCCACACTGTCAGCATAGAGCTCTATGTGGAGCTTGAACCCAGAACTGTGAGATCGTGACCTGAGCCAAAATCAAGAATCTGATGCTTAAAGAACTGAGCCACCCAGGTGCCCCCAGAAAGACCTTTTTATCTATAATTCCATTTAAGACATTCTATGATGAGAAAACACATATTTAACAGGAATTCAAATGAAGTGCTTTAATTTGTAGCACATTGGTCTCATAATCAAATATAAAACCCTAACTCAAATATTAATAATGTGCCTTTTACTTCTGAAATAAAACATATAGCTGTTCACTTACCTAAGCGTACATTTAAAACTATCAACAAAAGTTACAAGTGTAATATAAAAAAGAAATTATAAGGAAAGTAATTTACAATAAATTAAGGCTCATTTTAGTCTGTAAAAGAACGGGAGTAAGTCACCACACGACACAAAGAAGATGCCAGGTGCTTGCAGTTGTATGTAGAATTGCTAAGAATGTTACAGCTCTATAGACTGACGTAGGTGTCATAGGTGGCTCAAATTGCACAAGCAGCATTGCCCTTGAGGATAAGAGTTTCCAAGATGGTAAGCCGCTCTTGATAAAATCTTGAAATTTTTCTTGATTTAAAGGGAATTTTAATTTGTAGAAGATTTTGCATATATTAGAACTTCAAAATATATCTTACGCTGATATCTGTTTTAATAGGTTCTAAATTAGATCATTATAAAGGGGTGTTTCACTTCACTGAATAACCGATGATCATTTGAAATGCTAGTGGAATACAAGACATGAGTTTCTTGCAGTCTTCAAACTTTCCTTCCAATATCTAGGACAACTGGAAACAACTCTATAAATTTGCAAGCTATTTCTTACTAGTAACACTACAGCCACTGAATATCATTGTTAGTGCGCATTATAAGGGAATCAAAGTAGCTGGGCTGTGGGCCTGTCTGTTAAATAGCAATAAATGCCTTTGTTAATCTCTTACCTAAAAAGTAGGTCCTGGTGTCCAAAGTATTATTTCAATAATATCCAGTTAATGAAAATAAGGGTATTGACAAATTATCAAGAGGTCAATTCTTATTTCCTCCTAGTAACTCCCAAATTCATTATACTTGAAATTTATGTGTGAACGTTATTCAATAAAGACTAACTTTTACCTGCCATGTATTGCTTTTATTAAACATAGCCGCAATGTGCTGTGGGGATTGTATTTCTACAATTTGTTGAGGTTATATTCCATAAACCACTTAGAGGCAAAAAAGACATAGATATCGATTTCTGTAAGTAAATTAGGTTTTGATTGTAAAGTGTTTGTCCATGTGATTGCTCACCCATTTAAAAATGACATCTTGAAGTACCCTAATTGCTACCTTGGTTAATATATCTCACGTAGATACACCGTTAACCACCTAAAGAAACCAAGAGAAGTGCAGGACATAATTGCGTCTTAAAAATATAAGTATAACCTTCTGTATCATTCTAAGCTTCTTTTGAGATTACAAAGTAAAACGTGTAATTTTCAATGGCTTTTAAAGCAATGGTGCTTTCCAAATAAACAGTTACATTCTAGTGGTATTTCCAAAGCTTCATACAAATTAAAAAAATAAAACAAGCTATTTTCTTATTGATGTATAAATTATTTCTGTTTCACAAGTCTAAAGATTTTTAAACTGTGCAGCTGGATTGTTTTTACAGATTCATTTGATATAAGCAGGCAAAATAGTTTAGCCACGTAGATTCAACCTTAGATATTACTCCCATTTATGCTTTACAGATCAATGGATACTTCCAGATGAATCTCAGATACCAATCTTTTTATCAAGATCTCATGGTCTTATGGCTGGAACAGGTTCATAAATAGATCATTTGAATACAAAATGTGAAATGTTCATAGGGCATTATGGACTTTTAAATTAAGAGATTATGTAAATTAGAGTAAATCAAGCGTCTACAAAAAGTAAATCCCGGAAAACCTATGTGTTCACATAATACAAGTTTTCTTTTCACTCACGTAAAGTTCAAAAATGGGATTCCTGAGCAGTGCCCGGGGAAGCTGGGAATGGGACAGTGCTCTGCTCCACTGAGTCACTTAAGAACCATAGTTTTCACCAATGTTTCTGGAGTCAACACAGTGATGGTTTCAGGTTAGCATAGCATAAATGAGTAGGGGTGAAAAAGGCATTACTTTCTTAACAGCCTTGTTATAAAGTTATATATAAAGGTAAGTAAATAATCTACTTACCTTTATTTTTGAAAGAGAGAGAGAAAGACAGAGTGTGAGCCAGGAAGGGACAGAGAGAGAGGGAGACACAGAATTGGAAGCAGGCTCCAGGCTCTGAGCTGTCAGCACAGAGTCCAACATGGGACCTGAACTCGTGAACTGTGAGATCATGACCTGAGCCGAAGTCAGATGCTTAACCAACTGAGCCACCCAGGTTCCCCTATAGTATATATATTAAACACACACACACACACACACACACACACACACACAGAAGGAGAGAGGGAATAGAAGCAGGGAGAAAGGGAGAAAGGAAAGAAGGAGGAAAAAAAAAAGAAAGAAAATAAGTCCATTTTGGAGACTATGTAGCATTCTCTGCTATTTTTCTGAGTGTTAAAAAAAAGTTCAAAAATCACAGCTGTAAGCAATAGGAGATTTTAAAGTTTCAATCAGAGAAGTAACATGATCAGTTGTGCATTTTAGATAGATCGTTCTGGCACCTGTGTGTCTGAAGGAATCTGGGGGTGGTACATTTCTGGAAAATTATATTTTTAGCCATCAATTAACACCAAGCCTGAACAAGGAGAAATTAAACATAGCATAAGTATCCTCATCTAAATATTCTTCAACGGAAGAAGTGGGGTGTATAATAGAAAAATCATTTTAATGAGGGTCAGATATTTCAATCAAACTCTGCAACGTTTTGTTGTTGTTGTTGTTTTTTGTCTTTCAAGTATAACTCTCTGTACCATAGATAAATGTGAAGATTTTGACCAGGTAAGCCAGCAGATCCCAGTAGTAATCCTGCTATTCTAGTGAATATTTTTTCAATGTTTTATTTGAAAGCACAAGCAAGGGAGGGGCATAGAGAAGGGGACAGAGGATCAGAAGCATGCTTCTTGCTGACAGCAGTGAGCCCAAAGTGAGGCGTGAACTCAAAAACTGTGCGATCATGACCTGAGCAAAAGCTGGATGCTCAACCAACTGAACCGCCCAGGTGCTTCTATTCTAGTGAATCTTGAGAAGGGTCATTAAAGATGAGTTAGGGCAGCTCTAACACCACCCACTGGACTTTTCCAGGAACATGCAACCCAGTCATAGTGGAAGGGTTCTGATTCCAGCTAATTCCCATGTGTGTGTGTGTTGGGGGGTGGGGAGTCCCCATCAACAGGCAATTCTCTATACACCAGCTGGGTGTCCTACAATTCGACTCAATTCTGACACCAGCTACCCAGAAATAGGATCAGATTCCACAGGTCATGGGTTTGATTCTACAAGACCAGCAACCTCCAGCAGACTCTAATCACAAGTCCATGTTGTCACGTGGACTTTGGACCAAATGGCTCTAAATCAGAAGTTCCCATGACCCCCTCCTTGGGTTCCATTAGTTTACTAGAGTGACTCGAAGAATTCGGAGAAATATTTTACCTTCTAGATCACCAGTTTATGTAAAAAGATATAACTCAGGAACAGCCACCTGGACGAGATGTGCAGGGCAAGCTGCATATGGGCTTGGAGCTCCAATGTCCTTTCCTAGAGTACCACTATCACTATATCTCCACATGTTCACCAACACAGATGCTCTCTGAACCCTGTGCTCTTGCGTTTTGATAGAGTCTTCACTACACAGGCATAATTGATTAAATAATTGGCCATTGGCAATTGATTCATCCTCCAGGCTCTCTCCTCTCCCCAGAGGCTGGGGGTGAGACTAAAAGTTCCAGCCCGCTAATCACATAGTTGTTTCCCCTAACAAATAGCCCCCATCCTCAGGGAATTTCCAAAAGTCACCTTGTTAACTTACACACAGTTGCGATGAAAAGGAGCTTGTTATAAATAACGGGACACCCATTTCACCTTTTATGACTTTGGAGTAATTTCAGGAACTGAGGACAGGAGAACAGATATGATGACAATGCTCCCTTTGCTGTTATGGCTTAGGAAATTCCAAGGGTTTGGGGAGCTATAAAACAGGAAACATGCAAGACCAAATAAGTATGAAAAAATTATTTTGGTCATCTGAATGACTAACTATATTTTATTTATAAATCACAATATCACAGAGAGTAATTTCACAATGAATGGCAGCAGAATTTATGGTGGTCATACAACCTGAATTCAAGATTTGAAAAATAAATTATTTTACTTGATTTTAACGTATATAAAAGTAAGAAAGCAAGGTACTACATTAACCATATTACCTGAAACAATCATTTAATATAATGTCATGTCAGTTTCTGTTGTAAAATGGGGCTTACCAAATCGAGTAGTTGTTTTGATTAAATCAGATCATCCATGTAAAGCAATCTACATATTTCATAGTGCAGAATAAGGAGTCAGCGAAGGCTACTAACTATAGTCATTACAAATTAGGTTATGTTTTACCTCTTAGTCCACCAGACCTGAAGGTGGAGTATAATTCAACTCAGTCCTGACACGATCTAGAATAGCATCAGATCCCACAAGTTAAGGGTTCAGTCCTTATAAGACCACCCCCTGTATACCACCACAGACTCTAATCACAAGCCCACGTTGTCACCCAGGCTTCTGACCACATGGGTGTTAATTGTCAATTTTGCTCCTCCCGGCTACTTCTAGACCAATCTTCTAGACCCTGCTCCCACCATCTCCAGCTTCCTATCTCTTGTCATCACACTATCTTACTGATCCTCAAATTTTGGCGTGCGTCAGAATCACCTGGAAGACCTGTTAAAATAGACAGCTGAGCCTGCCAGAATTTCTGATTAGCAGTCTTGCATGGACTTAGAATATTGCATTTCCAATAAGGTCCCATTGATGCTATTGTTGCAGGTCTACCCTTTGAGAACCACTGTGCGATACCTTACGCAACCTCTCATTGTCACTAACATTCCTAAACCTCTAAGCCTCTCCTCATTTCTCCCTTGGCTCACTGTCACTCTTTCCAAAGTACTTTGACGTTAGCTTTAGTGATTTCAGTTAACATTTACATGGCCCTTTTACAAGTCTCTAGACCTGAAGCTTGGGCAACTGCTCTCTTGCAATAAACTATTGTTTCCACTGTACCCCAAACTGTTTTTGTCTGGCCAACCCTACACGAGAACGCGCCATTAGCAATAATAGGTCTGTCTCACACATCCCTCTCACAGATCAACATCTCTTGTATTTCTGCCTCCTTCTCACTGATGCTTCAACTCCAGAAATCTTCCAGACCTTCGTGCCACTCATCTTGTCATGTATTTGTGGGCTTCCTCTCAAGTTTTATTTCATAGTAAGCTATAATTGTATAAACTATCAATTTCATTGCTTCCCTTGCATTTAATCTTATTTGCCTAGGAAAAACAAACAGGATTAAATATAACTCCCCCATATTACACACTACATTCATAACTCAGAATACAAAAGGAGGGGAAAATTAATACAAAAGGAGGGAAAATAGGGATACACTGACTTGCATTTTAAATTCATGATCCCTAATCTGAAAGTGCCTTTAACATTGCTTGACAATTAAATCTTTCTCATTCAGTTGACTCTCAGAATGATTATTTTATATTTTCTCATGTCTCTTATAATCTTTTCTGCCCTCTCTCCAATCTTCGTAGTATTTCTTCACTTACTTGTAAGTCATCAGAAGTTACCCAAACTAACATGTATCCTTTCATGCACCAAAGAGAATCTACCTATGTAATCTGACTCCTAAGACCCAGTTTCATCCAAAGGGAGCTCTTCATTCTTGGCATTACAACTTGTCTGCTCTTGGCAACTCAAGGACAATGCTAACAATTTGCCTGTATCTCTCCTAATCATTAACATTTCCCCACCTCTGGGTATTACTAACTTTAACATACAAACAAGTCTTTATCTCTCCCATTTTAAAGGAAGCAAAAAAAAATCTCTCTCATGACCATTCTTTCCCTCCCAGTTACTGCTGTGCTATTTCCCTTCTCCTTTTACTCCAAACTTCATTTAGAGTTGTCTACTCTCACTTCTTCTAAGCCTTTCTAAGCCTATTTCATTTAGATTTTCACCCATACTATTGCACCAATCCTGCTCTTAATAAGGGCAATATGACTCACATTTCAATAATGTAATGGCCAAGTCTTGGTTTTATCTGACATGTCCTACCAAAAACAGAGAAAAAGATGGTCAAAATTTCATTATGCTTATAGAACACCATTTTTAATTGGTTTTCCTGCTTCTTCTTTGGCAGCTAATTGTCAGTTCTCTGCTGGTTTTGCTTCATCTACCTAACGTCTTAATGTCTGTTTAATTGTGTTATATTACTAACATCTAAAATAGAGAGTGGCACATAATTAGTGATCAAAAATACGTATGTTGAGATCATTATTTGATTTGGCAGAGGATCAATGTATGCCTTCGACTCTGAAGGCAGACTTGGATGGATTTGGGCGTTGCCTATATTCACTGATAGCTATTTGATTGAAGCTACTTAATCTCGCTATGATGCAATTTCCTTGTTTGCAAATTCCTATGCACATATAATAAAAATTTAACAGCATTCTCATAAGGATTAAGTGATATAACATAGGAAAAGAACATAGTGCATTAGCCGTCATTATTATCAAGAATGACATTGGATCCTGTAGTTCAGAGTCTCGTATCACAAGGCTAAAATCAGGAGTTGGACAGGGCTGAGGCCTCAGCTGAAGTTCAGCTGGGGAACCAGCTTACGTGGCTACTGGCAGCATTTAGTTCCTTGTGGAGAGCTTCAGCTTCTTACTAGCTGTCAGCAAAAGGCCATTCTCGGTCCCCTGCCATCTATGTCTTCCCAGAATTCCCTTTTGTTTCTTCAAAGCAGTCAAGGGAGAGTCTCTGTGCAAGAAGGCAATTATGATTATACACACATAAATCCTGTTCAAGTGTGCTCTATTCTACTGAGTGTGAGCTGGGGAGGAACAGAGAAAGAGGGAGACACAGAATCTGAAGCAGGCTCCAGGCTCCAAGCTGTCGGCACACAGCCTGACGCGGGGCTCAAAGTCACGAACTGTGAGATCATGACCTGAGCCGAAGTCAGATGCTTAACTGACTGAGCCACCCAGGCACTCCTAGACCCCTGGTCTTTTAATCTGGTCTATTCAATTTATTTATTGAATATTTATTGTATATTAATCACTATCAATACCATTATGTGAGGCACTGGGAATGCATCATGAACAGTTGCACCATCTGAAGTGACTAGTGTTTCCAATATT
This sequence comes from Panthera tigris, assembly GCF_018350195.1. Classification (NCBI taxonomy): domain Eukaryota; kingdom Metazoa; phylum Chordata; class Mammalia; order Carnivora; family Felidae; genus Panthera; species Panthera tigris. Next base: position 22,132,703 of record NC_056668.1, read on the forward strand.
CCTAATATATTAATTACTTTTGATTTTTGCTGGACAGATGGACACCTAAGCATTTCCACTCTTTCTTGCAACTAGCACTGGCCATTGACTCAGTTCGTATCTGAATGATGTCAGTGGAAATACTATGTATAAATCCTACTAAGTGTCTGAAAAACAGAGAGGTCGTAAACCATTCCTCCTCTTTTCTCCTTGTTGCTGGTTGAAATATTGAAATAACAGCTCCAGTTGGGGTAACTGTCTTGGACCATGAGGTAGAGACTGCATTCTGTGAATGGCACACCAAAACAAAAGAGAGTCCAGAATCACTATGGTTCATAGAACTTCAGTACATATGTGAACTTTGCTTATGAGAGAAATAAACTTCAATTTTGTTTGTTACTATTAACTAGGTGTCTTCACTTATCAAAGCAAAACCAAACTGATAGCAATAAAAAGAAAAAATAATGAGTGAATCTGATATTGTCCTTACCTTCATGGATCCATTAATTCTCATTTACAACATATTTTAAATAATATTCTATAATTATTCTATAATTAATAATTATATGTATTCTATAATTATATAATTAAGATGTAGATACTTCCTACAGGCCCTTTAAGCAGGTATCCAATTTTTTTAAACTGTTGAATATATAACGACATTCCAGTAGATTGTATCTATACACTGAATATAAAATTAATTTTATGTCAGCAAACTGCTGTTTTTAACAAGTTATACAATTCAGAGAACCATATAATTGTCTTGCTCTCCAAATATGCTGTCTTTCAAATAGAGATAATGAAGATAGCTAAAGAGCAATGCAAAAAAAAAAAAAAAAAATCACGTCTGTTCAATGAATTCTACTTTACAGGTGGTTGGCTGAAAAATTAGCAAGCCCTATTTTCTGTGGTAATAAATCCTAATATTTGAAGAAAGGAAGTGTAGATGAATTACCAGTTCATTGCTACTTGCCACAGTACAATGAAGATTTAATCTTTATGGTGAGAAATCCAATCTTTATACAACTGCTGTAGTGATATTATTAATATAAAATGCCATCATTTCATTTATAATGTGGATATCATGCTCCTTCATAGTTTTGCACAATTACGATATTGACATTTTGGATAATGTTGCAATTTTAAGTAATTGCAATGGTGTTTGTATGTGTGCTATACTCAAGGTTTTAAAATGGAAAAAGGGAATTATGGTTGTTACATAATCACACTATGTTTCTAGTGTGTTTAGATGAAAATGTGTAAACCATTTAAAAGGCAAATACATTGAGGTCAAGTCAAACAAATTATTCTATGAATGAGATTTATGGAGTTGTTCATGACCTATCAATTTTCAATATATAAATAAATGTTGCTTACTCCTTCAAGTAAACAAAATTTTTAAAGCTATTTTCAATGGATGACTTTTCAAATTTACAAATAAAGAATAGTTTCCTAGGTATAAAGTTCACTTATAAAGATGAAAATTAAAATAAATTCAGGAGGTTGAGATGTTGTACATATGTGGGTTGGGAATGGTGAGGAGACATGGTATTATGGAGGCATGGACCACAGCAAACATTTTTATACAATGTATGTATAAAATGAAGTATTTTTATACAATGTATATTGTTAACAAGTAGAAAGTGATTGCTAACGTGGATTTATCAATACTGTGTAACAAATGAGAACATTTCACCTCATCTGTACACAGATAGTAGATCAAATTCTAAAGTTAGTTGTTTGGATGCTGTATTTTGCAATATGTAAATGGGATATGTTTTTGTATTTATCCCATCGGTCCCTCTCTCTCTGTCCCTCCCTTCTTTATTTTCTACCCCTCTTCTCTACTTGTTATACCGCTGAGATTTCCAGGTAATCACACAGTCATTATTTAAATAGTAAAAGGCTGCATGGGCACCTGGATGGCTCAATCCCTGGAGTTTCCCACTCTTGATTTCAGCTCAGGTCATGATCTCAGGGTTGTGGGATTGAGCCCCACATCAAGCTCCATACTGAGTATGGAGCCGGCTTAAGATTCTCTCTCCCTCTCTCTCTCTCTCTCTCAATCTCTCTCTCTCTCTCTCTCTCTCTCTGCCCCTCCCCTGCTTGCTTGTATGTGCTCTCTCACTCTCTCACAAGCTTTTTTAATTAAAAAATAAAATAAAATAAAACATAAAATTTACTGCAGTAAATTTGTCCAAATAATATTTTTTATGTTATTTCCTCCCCAAGGTCTGTTTGTTACTCACACATTGCTGATACCTGCTTTGTGGATGTTTCTTAGGACATCTGCTTCCTATCAAAGTCATGGTTTATTTTTGTTACTGTTTTTCACCCATTGTGTGAGGAATTATTGGGATCTATTTAATAACTCCACTAAAAATATACATTCAGAGTATATACTTAGTTTTCTGGGCCAGAGGACATCTCACTCCCTTTCTCTATCTTTGCATTACAGATGGTTGGCTACTTGGTTAGAGTATTGTTTCTTTATCAAGTGAGATAATCAGCTGAGGCTCTTTGATTGACAGACCATGCTCTAGTTTTATTCTTAGCACCCATTCTATATTAATATTATTCTATAATATATATGTATATATATATAATTGTATACATATATATTGTACATATTATACATACATTATATATTATACATATATATATTATATTAATATAATTTTATACATATATATTATATAAATATAATATTATATATATAAAATCTTTAACTCTCCTTTGACTTGTTTCTTTGTTTCATACCAAGTGTAATCATTCCAGTTGGTTGGCCTGAGGCATTCTCAATCTGTTTCTGTTTTTCCAGTTTTTTCCAATTTAGCTTTCAAGTGATATTTTCATTTTTAATAAAATAATCTTACTAATAGTTCCATTAAGTTAAGGCAACGTGGATTGCTTTCTGCATGTTTGTTTATTACAGATTCTGCCATGATCTCATCTATTAGTGATTGAGAGGCATGTGTAGTAAACAGTTCTCATTTGAACATGTGTTATGAAAGATGTGTATTGATAATTTCATCTCTCTTTTCTCAAAGCTTTCTGGACTCATCTTAATGAACATTTCTTTTTCAAGCATACCATTCAGAATGTTCAGTGAGTAAAGGAAAAAAAAACAAAAAGCAGTTCTCAGGCACAAGTGGCAAAAAAGCAGCCAAGGCCTTCCTGGTGATAGACGAAGAATTATGCCACACAACTGTCCTTACTAGTCACTAGTCCAAGCCAATATGCCAATGGTTTATCCAAAGCCTATAAGCTTTAGGCTGCCAGTTGGTGAAAGCCAGTGAGAAACAGAAAAAAAAAAAAAATCAATTAAGTAAACATAAAGTATGTACTGCAAATAGAGGATGAGTTTTGTATGTCGAATGTGAAAAGATTAGTGTGAACACTCATTGCTTTGTCAGTTGTTATATATCCTAAACCTTCAGTATTTTTATTAGGAATGCTTTTCAAGTTTTTTTTTTTTTTTAAGTCCTTAGGCAGCAATTAATGCAAATAAAGGTAAAGTGCATATTAAATGGAAAATTGAATACAAAATTTGTTTCCTGAGAAAATCAATGTTGAGCATTTAATCTCCATAGTATCATCATTGATATTTATGATGCACTTTGAGTACCGTGCTGATACCATAACCACATGAAAGTCCAAAGGAACAAGATATAGCAGTTTCTGCTTGAAAAGTCAGTATTTTCCCAAGCTTATCCTTAAAAGGGGAAATTTTAAAAATCTAGCCACAGAAGATATGTTTACATGTCACCCTGTGAAGCAAGAATTTTTATTACGATCAAATGATTGGCTTCCTGAATTAATTTGTCTCATTTTTAAAATCAAACATTCTGTTGTACATGAGAAATTAAGTGACATCCATTAATAAGCTAGTTTGTGTTTTTTTGTTTTTGTTCTTTTTTTGTTTTGTTTTGTTTTTTGTTTTTTTGGCAGTAAACTTCACAGGTAAATGATGCTCTCACCATCATCAGGTGCTTTAATGGAAAATGAATTAAGTAAATTCCAATAATGGATTTTTTTACACAGTTCAGTGAAAGTAAAACCTTTGAAATATATTCAGTCACATATATATTAGAAATTATATTGAACACTATGGTAAATTATAAACAATGTTGAAATTTCAGGATTGGAGATAAAATTATTAGTCTCTGATAATAATACAAATTCTACATAAAGAAATCTATGCAGGAAACTTGTACTTCAAATTCATTGTGATGAAAAACATTATTTATATTGTATTCAAACATGCATCAGTATTTTGCCAATCGAAACTAAGGCGATTTTTCATTTTTTAAATTTGTTATATTGTTTTTAAATATACACATATAGAAGATTGATACAAAATTTTTTGTGATGAAACTCATGTTGAATGTAGAAAAAGTCTTTAGCATGCAAATATACTTTACTGTTCATTAGGAAGCAAATTTTAGGAAATCTTTGAAGAATCACTTTATAATCAACCTATATGTTCTATTAATGGTTTTGAACATTATCACAAATGAGTCCAGTAAGTTTTTATTTTATGTTTCTAAACTAGCTATGAATCTTCAATCGAAGTATTCAATAAATGAACACCTCAAAATCTTCACTTTTGAAAGTGATAGAAAATGCAATTACTGAAAATAATTGTTGCAAATGAAAAAATTCAAAAATATCTATTAAAGCAAATAAAAGGAGAATATCTAGATTTGGGGGAAGAATTATTGCCTGGAGCTCCTATTTTTATCTGCATTAGTTTATATTGTAGTTTTGGAATGAAATGAAATTGGGAAAATTTCTTAGCCTCTTCATTTAGCAGTATATCCAAATACTAGAAGTTATTTGAGAAGTTTTGTCTTCAAAAACTCTTTCTTGAAAAATGGCCCCATGTGTAAAGGCAAATATTTGGACTGAAATATTAATATTTAAAATAAAATTGAATAGAAAATGTCTTCCAGCAGAATTTTCTGTGAGTTTACCAGTTATCTCAGTTCCTATAAAAAATAATTTCTCAGTTAAGTTTGTTACGTTGCAAAGAATAGAGTCAACTGAGTATCACAATTTTAAATTTATTAACCAAAAATGCAACTTTGAAGCAGATTATAGGAAATTATATGAAAATAAAATAAAAATCACACCATATTTTAAAAATGACATTCTTTAAACATGAAGGTGATATAGACAAACACAGCTAAGAAATTGATTAAAATATATGGCAGTATATGTAGAATAATTATTCTGCTTATGAAATATTTTAATGTTCAGATAGTAAATTTAAAATTCTTTTTTTTAGGGGCGCCTGGGTGGCTCAGTCGGTTGAGCGTCCGACTTTGGCTCAGATCATGATCTCACAGCTCGTGAGTTCGAGCCCCGCGTCGGGCTCTGTGCTGACAGCTCACAGCCTGGAGCCTGCTTCTGCTTCAGTGTCTCCCTCTCTCTCTGCCCCTAACCCACTCACATTCTGTCTCTGTCTCTCTCAAAAATAAATAAACATTAAAAAAATTTTTTTTAATTATTTTTTTAATTTTAGCTTTAGGTGTATACATCTATTCTATTTATTTAAAAGGAGTTTTTACCTAAAATATTTTCAATACAATTGTAACTCAGGCCCACTAGTATCATGAAAACAATTTGTCATTCAATAAAACAATTGCGTGTAAATACTTTCAAAAATTCAATATATCATTTTAATTATTTTGCCATCCTGTCCCACTTTCAAAAGTTTCCAGTGTGGAAAAAAAATTGTATGATATCTTTATTCACATGCTGCATCCATACGCAGTCAGGAAATTTCTGCATCAAGAAATCATGTTGGTTAAACTCTGTGTCTCACTCCTTCTCTGCATCTCTGATGTCCTAAACCATTCCAAAGCCAGTATACTCTTTCACCAAAATATCTAACACATCTTCCTCTATTCTGGCTCTGCTAAATGCTGTTGTCAATACAACAGGTAGAATGAAACTTTTTAAAAATGTAAATCTGTTCAAAAATTTGTAGATGTTCTTTATTTCACTCATAATAAAAGGTCAGTCTTAATTATAACCTTCAAAGGCTCTATTAGAGTTTACCCCATTACCTCTTGGACCTTATTCTAATCAGGTCCTTGATCACTCTATTTTGGTTACATTCACCATTAACCTGCTATTGCTCTGACTCGAGAGTCACCTTCTTTATGTAAGAGTTTTGCTCTAGCTGTTCTCCCACAAAACCCTGTATGACTAACATCTCACATCCTTCAGATCTTGACTCAAATTTCACCTTGTCAATGAGTAATCACACCCTCCATGCATTCACCCTTCATGCTAACTGTTCTTTCTTGGGCATGAGAACTTCAGGTTCACCAAACCCTGCTTCCTTCTCTCCAACTTCCCTCTAATTTTTTCAGCGTGTAGTAGGCCATATGATTTACTTATTACATGTTATGTTTATGGATTCTCTCACCTTCTAGAATGTCTCAGGGTGGACCTCTATTTGTTGTTCTTCACTGAGAAGTCTCAAGTACCTCTCAAGACTTCACTGAGAAGTCTCAAGTATGCCTGAACATAGTAGGTTATCCTTAGGAAATAAAGCTCACATTTTTGAGCACTGATTAGAATTTATTATGAATACAGGGCACCTGGGTGGCTCAGTCAGTGAAGCATCCAACTTCAGCTCAGGTCAAGATCTCACAGTTTGGGAGTCCAAGCCCTGTGTCGTGCTCTGTGCTGACAGCTTGGAGCTTGTACATGCTTCAAATTCTGTTTTTCTCTCTCTCTCTCTGTTCTTCCTTTACTCATTCTCTGTCTCTCAAAAATAAATAAATGTTAACAAAATTTAAAACAAAAGAATTTATTATGAATATATAGTAAAACTATTTTATAAATCTCTCTCTATATATATAACTACACATATCCCTTAAAATGTATGTGTGTATAATATATATACACATGCAATATATTATATTCGTATACAATATACATTTTATATATATATATATATATATATAGCCATTTTTATTGTGATTTGGTGGCAAAGGATTGTTTGGGAGATATATAAAGATATATCTAACATTTACCTATCTATATATGTAGATATCTCATCGCATATGTACATATGATTAGGTACCTATATATATAGATCTGTATTTATATAACATATCTACATAGATACATGTAGATATATTTGTATGTAGGTACACAAATCTATCCTTTTTGCCACCAAATCAAAATCTGCTATCCAGAAAAACTAATTTGAACAAAACTTGGAAAATTATCAAACATCTCCAGTTTGAAAAACCTCACAATTCAGCAAAAGCAATATGTTTAATGTTATAATAATTGAGAAACAGAATAAAGACTTGTCCTTTTTGGAATAAAATGCTCTATTTACCTTTTACATACTAGGTAAGATAGTTCAAAGTATTTTGTTGTTTGTTTGGTTTGGCCGTTGCATTTTAACACCTTGAAGAGTGTTTAGATTTATGATACAGTAATTGGAAGATTTTACATAAACTATAAAAATCAGAACTAGAGCCCAAGAAACAAAATGGTTAGAATGTTTTTATTTTTCTATCCGTAAACACATATGGCAAAAAAAAGACAAGGGAAAACCACAACCATAGTAGGGTGTGTTGTGGGGTGTGAACAATACATTCGACTACTTTGAAGACCTACTATTATTTGTCAAAGATTTTAGAAACTGAGTGTTAAGACTAATTGTTCTTAATAATTTAGATTGCTTACCCTATGCCTTGCTCACATATTTCTTAAATTATAATTCAGAAAACATTGAAATATTTTAAATACCTGCATATTTTTTCTTCATATGTAAAGAACCACAAGCATAAGCAACAAAAGACATTGTTTTGTTATTATTAAGGGATAAAGTATATTTTAATCTTATCTATTTTAACGTAATCCACTTAAAATTTCATTAGATTTTACTAAAGTTGTCTCCAGTGAGTAGAATTTTCCTTTTCTAATTTAAAACGATGGAATTATAAGAGAAATAGTGTCCTAGAAAAGTTTACCTAGATGTTTTTTATCCCTCAGAAGAATCCACCTTGGGATTAAATGGGCATTTGAGTGTGATGAGATAGACATAGTAGTAAGAATGTATTTTATCGTACACAATTTTGTTTTTCCCTAGTGTCAAAACTACTCCTGAGGTATGGAGAAATTCAAATTTAAATTAAGTATTAAATACTGTAGTCTACTGGAATATGGAAACAAATGAATTATAGTGAATAAAATAGGTAAATTAGAAATATATTTAGTTACGAGTAGGGGTGCCTGGGTGGCTCAGTTCGTTAAGCATGTGACTTTTGATTTTGGCTCATGTCATGATCTCATGGTTTGTGAGTTCAAGCCGCACCCGGGACTCCTGACAGTGCAGAGCCTGCTTGGGATTCTGTGTCTCCCTCTCTCTCTGCCCCTTCCCTCCTTGTTCTCTCTCTCCCTGTCTCAAAATAAATAAATAAACATTTTTTAAGAAGAAAAAAAATAGCTACAAGTAGAGAAGAATTTCAGGAAATTTCTCAATTCGGGGAGGATCATTTCTTTTCTTTTCTCCCTGTAGCACTGTGGAGCATTATGTTAATGCAGTTCATAAGTATTCATTGCAAAAATGTAAAATTATAAATTTGCATGTTTATTTATATTGGTAAGAATACAGAGAAATAGTTTCAAAATCTTAAATCACTCAAAATATAATAGAGTAGGGTGGAGTAGCCTCAAAGGTAATTAATATTAGCTCTAAGAGCAGATAAAACTGGTCTGTTAAATTGGGAGTTTGGGAGTAGAAAGAGAGGAATTTGTGAATCCACAATCACATGAGGAGAGCAGACTTCCGCGCTGGACAAAAGACAAGAACGGTCAAAGCTCCGTGAGCAAACACTTCGGGTCAGTCTTCACTTAGCTCAAACCATCCCAAGATGCAGAATTTCCTTGGCCTCCTCCATCCAAATATTCTTCAGGAGACTTTTATTGACCATTTGTCTCCAAATTCAGAGCAACTGCAGAGAACTCTCCTGTAACACCGACCCTTGGCTCAATCCTGTTTTCTTTTGGCCCCCAAATAGCCTCAGAGAAACGTGTCTGTTATTGTGAGCAAGATAAGGCACTTGAGATTTAAAATTCAAACCCAAAATAACTTTCTTACAAGGAAAGAAGGAAGACAGAGCTCATCACTAGGAAGAAACTTTTTATTATCTATCAGAATTCATTTTAATTTTACATGAAGTAAAGTCACATGCACACAGATGTAACCACGGGGCTGGGAGCAAAAGTGAAACTAGCTGATTCAGATATGTATTCAAAAGGCAGAGGGAAAATGAGTCCCTCAACAGCCATTGTCCTGCTTAGCATCTGAAAAGAGGGAGCTAGGAACTGCAAAATGAAGATAAAGACTGAGTAGGGTAATATTGAGGAATAATAGCCGGAATACATACATATATAAGACTGAGCCAAAATTGTACTCACTTGGCAAATATATATTTGACATTGTTCTTATTATCGATACTACTAAACTCGAACAAGAGGAACAATATTTATCTCAATATATTTGGGTGTGTCTGTGAATTTATATCCATTTTATGAAAGAAATGGGAAAATCATAACAGTGTTGTAATTTTAATTTTGCCCGTTTCACTAAGCAGTTTATTTAACATAATTGCAAAAATCCCTGAAAACTTGATAAGTATGATTTGATAAACACATTAGTTTCCTAGGGTGGCAGTAGCAAGTTTCCCCAAACTGGGTGTCTTAAAACAACAGAAATTTATTTTCACAGTTTTGGGGGCTAGAAGTCTGCCTGAAAGGCAGAGCTGTGCTCTCTTGGAAGGTTCTAAGCCAGGGGGTCATTTCTTACCTCTTTCTAGCTTCAGTGGTTGCTAGTAATGCTTGGTGTTTCTTGATGCATCTTTCCAATCTGTCTATCTCATCTGGTCTTTTCTCTCTTTGTCTTTAATGTTAAAAATGTCCTCTTCTTGTAAGGACATTAGTCATTGGATTCAAACTCACACTAGTGCAGTATGACCTAATTTTAACATCATTAAATCTGGGAAGACTCTCTCTCTAAATAAGGCCACATTTACAGTCCCCTGGAATCAGGACTTAAACATATCTTTTTGAGAGACAAAATTTAATTGTATAACAGGTAAGATAAACATGGATGAGTAAAATAAAGAAAAAATACTTTTGCAAAGCATATGGTAGGAGAGGTGAAAGTCACCATAGGCTGAAGAGGACAGTGGAAAAGCAAGAAAGATGGATATGCCAGAAAACATGAAAGGGAGATAAAAACTGAGATAAAGAAGATGAGAATCATAAGATTCATACATTTCATATATATGAAGACAAGTAGCAGAATTATAGAAAATTTAAAGTCCATCTTTATTTAAACACAACAACTTGAAATAGATAAGCCAGTAGGAAGGCAACTGTGTGCCTCTCTCCAGACTCATGTCTCCATTACTATTAACTGAGAACTTGGGAACCTGAAATTCTAAAGCCACACAAGTGGTTCTTGCTTGTTGAAATCTATTTGGTTAATGAGAAATAAGCCAAAAGTGTATTTTTTGTTGCAAACTTAATTGTGTCTCTTGAATTAAAAGGCATCTATGCGGCCGTGTGTAATATCAGAGCCCGTGCATTTTTCCACCCAGCTCTGTTAAATCAATTAAGTTCATCCAGTACAAGACAGCTCGTAAAAAGGGGCAATGTTTGCATACAATGAATCTTTCACTCCTGATTCTTTTATAAAAATTCAAGTGTCAATACCATTCACAGAACTAAGGTAACATCCAGTCACAATTTCCAATTTAAAATATCCAAGGTAGGATATGAACTTGCTGGAATGCAACACAAATGTTCTATGCATAAAAGGGTTTCAATTTTACTATCAATGTGACATACGAAAAATATGTTGCACTTCTTTAATAAACTAATCTATATCTGTAGCTGTGGAAGAACTCAGTGAAAAGCACTCTTTAAAACTTACTTAAGTTATATTAACTTTGGAAAATACAATATCGTTATTCAAAATACTTTAAAATTCTGAAGAGGGGCGCCTGGGTGGCGCAGTCGGTTAAGCGTCCGACTTCAGCCAGGTCACGATCTCACGGTCCGTGAGTTCGATCCCCGCGTCGGGCTCTGGGCTGATGGCTCGGAGCCTGGAGCCTGTTTCCGATTCTGTGTCTCCCTCTCTCTCTGCCCCTCCCCCGTTCATGCTCTGTCTCTCTCTGTCCCAAAAATAAATAAACGTTGAAAAAATAAATAAATAAAATAAAATTCTGAAGACACATATTTATGTATCTGTTAATTTTTTTTAAAGTTTATTTACTTATTTTGATAAAGAGAGAGCACATGTAGGGGAGGGGAAGAGAGACAGGGAGAGAGAATCCCAAGCTCTACACTGTCAGTGCAGAGCCTGATGTAGAGCTCGAACTCATGAACCAAGAGATCATGACCTGAGCCGAAATCAACAGGCAGATGCTTAACTGACTGAGCCACCCAGACGCCCCTGTATATGTTAAATTTTAAGTGGGTTATTATAAAGAACTTTTCTCATAAACCACAACACTCATCTCAATTTAATAAAGTGACAATACTTCTATCACCTAATGTAAGTAAAACCAAATAATAATGTACCTATGTAGAAATATATGTAGCGATATTAGAGCATATTTCATATAAAACTATATTTTTATATAAAACCATGTGTGTGTGTGTATATATAGATATCCATATGTGTATGTCCATATACATATATGTATGTGTGCAAATAATATAACAAATATTGATCTTCTATTTTTGAGAATCTTGCTTGTTGCAGAAAAGGAATATTTTGTTTTGCTATCCTGCTATGCAGTGAGGCACTTGCTTGAGGGGAGACAGAGGAAGCCCTTTCTTGTCCAATTTGACCTAAGACCAGATGTGGGTGTGAATCAATTTAAGTAAGTCAAGAGAGTATTAAAATATTGTCCCCATATTTAACTGTGCATTTTAATTAGTAACAGAAATGGACATTTTGATCTCTATCTTTCTGAATCCTGGATAATTATCTCAATGGATTTTTTTTCTAATTTTTTTTAACGTTTATTCATCTTTGAGAGACAGAGAGAGACAGAGCATGAGCAGGGAAGGGGCAGAGAGAGGGAGACACAGAATCTGAAGCAGGCTCCATCCTCCGAGCTGTCAGCACCAAGCCCGATGAGGGGCTGGAACTCAGGAACTGCGAGATCATGACCTGAGCTGAAGTCAGATGCTCAACCAACTGAGCCATCCAGGCGCCCCTCAATAGATTTTTCACTTGTGCAATAAATAAGGGTGTGATTTATCCACCCTCTAGGATTCCAAAAATATTTATACATATTTAACACAAATCCAGATTTACACATTTATCTAAACCAGAAATCTGACAGTTATCCTAGAATACCTTCCTTATCTTCAAATTGATGAAACTCATTATTCTGTCACCAAGTTTTATTGATTTGACCTCCAAAATAGATTTTTTTTTTCAATTTCATCAGATTTTCTCCATCTCCACGGTCATTGTTTTGACTTGGTTTTCATCATTTATTATCACACTAGTGCAGTTGCTTTCCTGCTTCCAGTCTTTCTCTTACCCACGCAGCTTACAAAATATTAATCAAACCCAAACTTAACCATGCCACTTTGCTACTTAAAATCCTTCTCTTACCCCTGTCCTTAGAGGATAATGTCCAAACCTGCTCGAGTGGTATTTGAGGACACTCAGGAGCTCTTTCACACTTCATCTCCCATCACTTTTCTTATCATTCTGTGTAGACATCCTCCATAGAATTCCTTGAAAAGGTTATGCCTGGAATCACCTCCCTCCATTAACTCACCTAATTCATATCCTCAAAGCTCAAGTTAAGATATGCAATGACACTTTTTCCAGTTTTCTCTCTGCTCAGAAATACGTGCTACCTCCATCGTCCCATACACCTCTATAAATGGCTGAAGCGTAGCATGCCTTGTCTCTTAATTATCAATGCACATGCTGTTCCCCCACGCCCAGGACACTGGTAAATATTTGAGCAAAGAACTATGCCTTAATCATTTATGTAAGATCCTATTCTAGTATATAACATGTCATAGGAGGTGACCTATGATATAAACATCTTACAACTGAAAGAATAAAACAAAATTTTGATTCTAAGTTGAGGTTCAACCAAGAGTATTCATAATCTTTAAATACAGGGAAAGCACGCTGTGAACTTTTTTTAACTTTTTTAAAATTTTGGTACAGTTGACATACGATGTTACATTAGTTTCAGGTGTGCAACAGTGATTTGACAAGTTTATACATTATGCTATGCTCACCACAAATATAGCTACCATCTGTCACCGTACAACGATTACAATATCATGGACCATGTTCCTCATGCTGTGCTTTTTATTCTTGTGACTTATTCCATAACTGGAAGCCTGTATCTCTCACTTCCCTTCACCCAGATTGTCCATCTGCCACCCGTCTTCCCTCGGGCAACCATTCGTTTGTTCTCCGTACTTATAGATATGATTCTACTTTTTGTTTGTTTACTCATTTGTTTTGTTTGTTTGTTTTTAGATTCCTCATATGAGTGAGATCATATGGCATTTGTCTTTCTCAACCTGACTTATTTCACTTAGCATAATACTCCTATGTTGTCACAAATTAACTCTTATTTATTGAAAATTTAGAAGAGGAAAGTCCTATGAGCCAGAGGGAGTCATATTTTCAGGATTCCACTGACTCCCCAAATTGGGACACATCCTTAACTGTATTGAACACACACCATGGTAAAATAATGGAAGAGTGAAAGCCGGAGAAGAGAAGGTCCTCACTTACACGTTGAACACAATGGTCACATACTCTTTGGATGTTGCCAAACTGAACACAGTGAACATAATGTTCACAAACACTTTTGGGTAACGCGTACAGATGCTTCTGGTACAAAATAATTGCTTGGGGGCAGGTAGGGAGTCTCACCCTATGTTTTAAACACACACACACACATACACACTCACATAGGGAAAATCAAGGATCATGAATAGGTTGGGCAATAATAGTTCACATAATCTTTTAAAATACCTTGTTAAGATATTTGCAAATATAATAAAGTCATTTTTGCTTAAGCACATTTTTCAAGACTTACACTTATTTAAAAGAAAAAATGACTTTAAATTTCTGACATTTAGCATCCTATTTTCATGCCAAGTTTTCAGTAGATAGCAGTTTTTAGTGTGACATACATTACAATAAATCACAAGGTTTTCATTAAACACTTACCCAACTCCAATGCACTGATGCATATTCACACACACACACACACACACACACACACACATGAAATCCCCTCAAATTTTCCCTCATCGTTTCAATTAGCATACACAGTTTTAACTTCTCTCACAGATTTTTTTTTCCCTTCTGGAACCCTGAAACCATTTAGAATACTTTCAGAACAGAATATCTGTTTTAAAGTATATACCAAATGCTAACTGGTTCTTTCTAAGAATTACAAGCATTGTGTTCTCATTAGAAGACAGATTCAGTTTTCCCAAGAGCATAGTAATCTCAAGGAGGTCTCTCACTTTGTCCTCTGGCATGAAAAAAAAAATTCTCTTAATGATACCAATTAAGAGGTGTGAATGTCATTTCTACATCTTTGTTCTGTTTCAGGTCAGCAAGTCCAGGGCTCAAAACAAAGTCATATCAACCTTGTTAAAGTTTATACAGACTTTTGTAACATTCGATCAGGAAGGCAAATATTTCAAAATAACTGCAAATATCTTAAGGTATTCTCAATAAGAGATTTACATTATTTATACCCTATTTTTATTTATTTTCTCTCTATAAAACAAAAGAAGGAAAAGGCATGAAATGTATCACTCTAATCTTACCTGAATTTCTCTTTTAGTTTCTACTTGTGAGTTTAACTATGCAGTATTAACTTTTCTTAAATCCCTTTACACAAATAATGCAATTTTCATGTAACATTACTTTGATTACTCTTTTCAAGAACGACAAGGACAGCCGTTCTTGCATACTTTTTCTTTTGACCTTCCATCTCAAGATGTTGATTCCCTCCTCCTTAATGTTTACATGTGCTCATTCAGCAATAATTTGTCACTTTTATCTGGATCAGCTAGTGTCTAAGTGCCATTCAAAACTGGTTCGGCTCAATGAGGCAGTAAAGATCTATGGCTTCTAGAGTACTCTGGTTAACAACTAAAAGTGAAGTATGGAGAAAAGAGGGTAGGGTTATATTGCAGGAGGCATTTTAATCCTGCAGAAGCTGAAAGAGCTGTGCCTTCTGCTGTAAAAAAGCCACGGGTCCCTTGTACATAAAATTAATGTTTTGTAATGGTAATTGAACAAAAATATTAAAAGTATAATTGTTTACAATTAATTAATTTTACATAAGCTAATTTATAGTACACAATTTGGTTTAGTTATAAAAAATAGTATATCTTTGCATTATGTCTAATTTGCTTGAAGGTTTTTTTTTTTTAATTTTTTTTATTTTTAAGTACACATTAAAGCTAAAAAATACATTTAGGAGAGCCTGGGTGGATCAGTCCGTTAAGCGTCCCACTTCGGCTCAGGTCATGAGTTAGTGGTTCATGAGTTTGCGCCCCGCAGCCTGCTCTGTGCTGACAGCTTGGAGCCTGGAGCCTGCTTCGGATTCTGTTTCTCCCTTTCATTCTGACCCTCCCCCACTCATGCCCTGTCTCTGTCTCTGTCTCTCTCTCTAAAAACAAATAAACATTAAAAAAATACATTTAGGTAATATTAGCATCAATAATATGAATTATCTCAAGCATAATTGAGAGTTCCAGATAGAGTGCTTACTATTTTTTCTCAGATCATTTGAAATTTGTACTCAATTTTTTAGAGCAGTTTTAAAATTCAATACCATCTTGGGGCGCCTGGGTAGCTCAGTCGGTTAAGTGCCTGACTTCAGCTTAGGTCATGATCTCACACTCCTTGAGTTCGAGCCCTGTGTCAGGCTCTGTGCTGACAGCTCGGATCCTGGAGCCTGCTTCAGATTCTGTCTCCCTCTCTCCCTCTCTCTCTCTCTGCCCTTCTCCTGCCCATGCTCTGTCTCTCTGTGTCTCAAAAATAAATAAAAACATTATTTTTTTTAAATTCAATACAATCAGCCCTCAACACTTTGAAGTGCATTGGGCTATTGTTTCTATTTTATATATGAGAAACCCCAAATCCATAAAAGTAACAATGATTTTCCATGTTCACTAAGGAATAAGCAAACAATTTTGGAGCCCAATAAAATATCAGAGGTATAATTATATTTAGGGTCCTGAATATTATTTTCCCCAAATATGATTAAATCTTTTCTGAATATTAATTTCAAGGAACAGGTTGAATATAACCAAATTCTTCAATATATTTCCAAGAAGTTATAACTAGGTGGAATCAAATTTTATATTGAAGATTATATTCAATTTCTTTTTAACAGAACTACTCAAGAGTATACTTGTATTTCCTAATTTCTTCAGCATTCATTTTCACCATTAAAAGTATTACTCTTGAAAAAAGTAAAACATATAAACATAGTTTAAAAAGGTGTATTTTAAAATGAAAAGTCAAGTTCTCTCTCTACCAGAAAAGTATCAGACACACTCCTCTAGAAGTGAACACTCTTGAAAATTTTCTTAAATATCTTTCTATAATTGTATGCACAGAGAAGTATACACATGTACAGACACACACACACACATATATATAAAATATGTGCACATGTACATAATGTTATTTATATATTTAAATATATACTTTGAGGGTTTTTTCAGTGTGTCATATATCTTGAAGACCTTTTCATATGGACACATATAATTTTATCTTATTTTTTCTAATGATAACCTAGTATCCTATCATCTTTAAAACATGGTATATAGTAATTGCTTACCCAATCATATTGTATATTATATTAGCATATATATAATATCAGATTATATAAAGTATCATATTGGTAGTTTGTTTTTCATTTCTTCAATAATGAACATGTTTCACAGTAATTTATGAATTCCCTGTTCATGTTCTAGGCCCATATTTCTCTCATGTTTCTGATGATTTGTGTCAGTTAGGTCAGTAGCAACTTTGCAATTTCTTTTTTGGTCTTTGACCCACTTAGAAACCTCACTGCTCTTCTCTTGCCATAGATCATCAAATAATCATGCAATTACGTGCATTTTGTTATTTCCTTTCTGGTCTCAAGGCATTTCCCATGCACAGAAAACCAGGAGCATGTCAGTGCTTGGGGAAATCTTCCCACCCATCCGTTTGCTACTATCCTACTTCGGATCTCTTCCAATCACTTTCAAAAATAATTCTGGGAAACTCCAGACTAGATTAGATACTCTACAAGAGTATTTATCATACTCTATTAATGTTTTTCATTTAATTATTACTTTTCACTACTAGACATTTAAGTTTTAGGAATGAAGTCAGGGGATGCATCTGTATCCCCAGCATTTAGCACAATGCCTGGCACACAGAAGGTATTCAATAGACAGTGTTTTTATCTGAATAAAATCTCTATTGGATTAAATACATCTTGAAGCTGTTATACACCTGTAGAGTAACTAAAAAGGAACAGTGGGATTAGGATTAAATTACATTATCTGCTTCTTCAATTATTCATGCACATGATCATTCTTTAAACATAGTTACCTATTATAAATTTGACATTAGTAACAAAAAAGGCCAGCAATAACACTAAACTATTGAGCAAGTGGTATTTATGTACTTAAGACATTTGCATACATTTTGCATTAATTCTTCCAAAAATCCTGAATGGAACACTAGTTATGGAGGCTTTAGGAACACACACACACACACACACATACACACACACACAGAAGTAAAATTAAGAAAGTTTAAGTGATATGTTAGTATTGCAGACCTCATAGGTGATAGAATCAGGAAAATTGAATTCTATATTTCATTGATTCTATTGTCTAGATTTTTTTAGCCATCTCCATAAAGAAGATATTATTTTTTAGTAGCCAATGATAGCCAATGTAGACCCAGTTACAAGATCATCAGTAAAATATTTCCATGAAATCCCTTTCTTTAATTTTCTATGTATCCCTTTGTGATTTCTTTTCTATCTGCATTTATTGAAATAATGCCAAGATTTGTTTCTTTTTATTCTGGTAACGTGTTCAAATATAGTGATTGATTTTTAGAATGTTGAAATTCCCTTGAACTCCTAGGATAAAACATTCTTGGTGAAAATTTATTAAAATTTTAATATTCTACTGAATTTGATTTGTTAGCATTTTGTTGAAGATTTCTGCATCTATGTTTATAGGTAATTTGTTTTGATTTTCAGGTTTTTAAAAAATCTTTGTGTCAGGTGTTATTACGATTCATCTAGCTTTGTAAAAATCAATTGAGAAGTGTTTCTTCTATCTCTACTTTCTGAAAGAATTTGTGAAGTGTTGACATTATTTCTTTTTACAAGTTATGAAAATATACTCATAAATATAAAATTATGGTCCAGACAAAAGGGTGTACACTCATTTCTCCTCGCTGCTCCCTGTTTGGTACAACCGTAAACCCTATGACGAATGCAATAGGTAATTAAAAAATAAATGCAAAAGTAATAAATAGAACTTAAAAAGTGGACAAAGGAAGGCAGACTGATTTGAGATTCCAGAACTGGAGGAATAGCATAGTGTGTCTTGTGAAAACCCACCCAGCAGAAGAGGTGACTCAGACTTGCTGTTTTCCACCCTCCAACTTAGCAAGTAGAAGCGGCCAGGTATGTTCATCACTCGTTTAGATCAAATGGGAGTACTGGAAAGGCAGTACTGCAAAGAGAGATTGATAGAAACTCCACTGACAATGATCAACCAGGGGAAGTACGGTCTTACCCCACATGATCTCAGTGGGGACAAGGAACACACACAAAAACACCAGGCAGTTGGTGCCACCAGCAGTTGGGAAGCTACCAAAAGAAGCATCCAGCCAGGGACGACGTCTCTGTCTCCTACAAGCAAGGGGGCTCCCGCCACAAAAAGAAGCCTCACCCAGGACAGATATTTTGTCCTTTTGGGCCTGAGTCTCCCCTCCCTCACCTAGAGATATTTGGTGGCCAGTGGGCAGCAGCAAAGTGATCTGTCCACAAGCAGACCAGCTCCTGATGCATTTTTAATCACCACAGACCAAAAATGCATCTCCCCCACTGTGACCCAATCAAATTAAACACCTTTTGTCCACTTGAGCACCAGGAATTGTGACTCTGGAAGCCCTCTTGGAAGCAAAAACAAGCAAACAAACAAAAACAAAACAAAACCAAGGAGACTAAACTAGCCATGCAAAGATTCTAAAAATCAAGTAGTCATTGGACCCACAGCCTACAAATATAGGCCAGAGTTTGTATGGTAAACCTAAACAGAGTGAATGCCTGCCAAATTAAAAAATTAAACAGGACTCTAGTCTCCTAATATAATGCTCAAAATTACCCAGAATACAATAAAATTGTTTTCATTTTGCCTAGAATCTGGTAAATCACAACTTGAAGGAGAAAAGGCATTTGCCTGATACCAACCCCAAAATGAATCAAATGTTGGAATTATCTAATGATATTAAAATAGTACTTATAAAAGTGCTTCAACAATACATTACATATCCCCTTGAAACAAATGAAAAATGAAAGCGTTAGCAGCAGCACCTGGGTGGCTCAGTTGGTTAAGAGTCTGACTTTGGCTCAGGTCATGATCCACGGTTCTTGAGTTTGAGCCCAATGTCAGGCTCTGTGCTGACATCTCAGAGCCTGGAGTCTGCTTTGGATTTAATGTCTCCCTGTCTCTGCTCCTTCCCCACTCTTACTCTGTCGTCTCTCTCTCGGTCTCTTTCTCTCTGTCAACAATAGATAAACATTAATTATTTTTTTAATAATAAAACATTAGCAAAGAAGTACAAAGTTTGAAAAAGAACCAAATGGAAATCATAAAAATGCAATACAATAACAGATAAAAACTTCCTAGAAGAGTTCAATAGTACAGGGAGAAAATACAGGATACAACCATTGAATTTGAGGGCACATCAATAGAATTTACCAAATCTGAACAACAGAGGGAAGAAATATTGGGGAAAGCATAAACAGAGCAATAAGGTTTTGTGGGAAAATAACTTAAGATTCAATATTCTTGTAGGAGTCCCACCTGAATAATTAATATATATTATGTATTGGATATGTGTTATCTGGTTATGTGGAGAATTTTCCAAATTATCAACTACTTGCTCCTCTTTACTTAGCAAGTTCTTCAACATATTTCTTTCTTCTCCCACTTTACTATATGCAGTAAGGTGCATACTCCACCTCCCACAATCTGCTTAGAAATCTACTCTAAAAAACATCCAAGTTCATCACTTTCCACCCAACATTAGAATACAATTTAGCCAAGTACTGATTTCAACAGTATCAATAATATATCAATCTTTGTCTTCTAAGGCATCACCAGAAACACCTTTAACATTCGTAGCTCTACCAACATTCTGTTCATAATGATATTTGTATTCTTTAAGATGATGAGAGAAAGTTCTCCGTAGCTCTCCTCTTTTCAAGCTTTCACAGTCTCCATTGACTGTATTGCTGCCAAAAGTCCCTTCAGGGCAATCCAGGCTTTTTCTGCAAAACATCTGAAAACGCTTACTAGCTCTATCCATTACCTGAGTCCAAAGCCATATCTACGTTTTTAGGTTTGTGTTACAGCATCACCCCTCCTTCTCTCCGCAAAGATCATTATTAGTTTGCTAGGACAGCCATAACCAAGTCCTACAGAATGTGTGGCTTAAAACAACAGAAATGTATTTTTCACAGTTCTGAAGGATAAAGGTCCTAAAGTGTGGTATCAGGAGAGTCACATCCTCCCTTCTTTGCTTCTTCCTAGATCCTGGTGGTTACTGACAATCCTTGTTATTTCTTGATTTGTAGTTGAATCACACCAGATTCTGCCTAGATAGACACATAATATTTTTTCTTTGTCTTTGTCTCTGCTTTCTTTTCTTTTACCTTTTCTTTTCTTTTCTTTTCTTTTCTTTTCTTTTCTTAAGCTTCTTTATTTATTTTGAGTGGGGAGGGGCAGAGAGAGAGGGAGAGAGAGAATCCCAAGCAGGCTCCATACTCATCACAGAGCCAAGAGTCGGTCGTTTAACTGACTGAGGCACCCAGACACCCCTCTATTTTCTTTCCTCATAAGGACACCAGTCATTGGATTAGGGTACACTTTAATCAATCTGATTTCAACTTAATTTAACATCAGTTGCCCAGTTTCCAGTATGGTCACATTCTGTAGTTCTACATTTCTGGGAGACACTGCTGAAGACAGTATACCATCCTTCTTATGAGTTTTATGACTATCTGATGATTGAAGCATAAATTATAACACAATATTATACTCAAGAGAATACAATTTGTAAGTGGTGAAACTAAAAAGAACTAAATGTAATTTGAAGTGCCTATATTTCACTCCATGTATTAAATGTCTGAAACCACACTTGAAATATTTTTTGTGGGAGGGTTTTGATTACGAATTCAGTTTCTTTAATCAGATTCCTTATTCCAGCACCAGGGTGGCTGAGTTGGTTAAGCGTCTGATTGGTGGTTTTGGCTCAGCTCAGGATCTCGCGGTTTCATGATTTCAAGCTCTACATCGGGCTCTGCGCTGGCAGTGCTGAGCCTGCTTGGAATTCTCCCCCCACCTCCCTGCCCCTCCTCTAATCACACTGTCTCTGTCTCTCTCAAAATAAATAAATAAACTAAAAAAAATTTAATCAGATTCCTTATTGCTTCTTGAATTAGTTTTGCTATGTTATGTTTTTCAAGGAATTTTTTCTCATCTAAGTAATAAATATTACTATAAAGCTTTCCTTTCCTTTTCATTTTAATCTCTATGATCAATAATGATAACTCCTCTTTTATTCCTTATGGTGTTTGTGTTTGTCTTCTTTAAATTCCTTGACAAATCTTGGTTTTGGTCTATCAATTTTATTTAAACTTTGAAATAAGCAACTTTTTACTTTTTTTTCCATTCCTGCCTTCTATTTCTTTGATTTTTATTTCCACTTTTATTCTGTTCTGCCTATTATTTTAAATTTAATTTGCTCTTTGTTTTAATCTAGTTGAGTAGGAATTAATATGATTGTTTGAACATTTATTCTTTTGAGAAGTATAGACATTTACAGTTTCAATCTGCATCTGCTGCTAATCTTATGTCTTAAAATTTTTGATATTTGGGGTTTTCCTCATTAATTTTCCAGTATTTTTAAATTACCCTTTGGACATTTCCTCTGGCTCATGTGTGACTTGGAAGTGAGGATGTTCCTTCAAATTTGGGAATTTTCTGTTTCTTATTGTATTGATTTCTAACTTAATAATTTGAGTCAGGTGATATACTGTGTATGATTTGTATGTTGTGAAGTTTATTGAACCTGATTTGATGGGTCAGAATATGGTCTTTACCATGTGAATTTTTTTTTTTTTTTTTAATATATGAAATTTACTGTCAAATTGGTTTCCATACAACACCCAGTGCTCATCCCAAAAGGTGCCCTCCTCAATACCCATCACCCACCCTGCCCTCCCTCCCACCCTGCCCTCCCTCCCACCCCCCATCAACCCTCAGTTTGTTCTCAGTTTTTAACAGTCTCTTATGCTTTGGCTCTCTCCCACTCTAACCTCTTTTTTTTTTATTTTTCCTTCCCCTCCCCCATGGGTTTCTGTTATGTTTCTCAGGATCCACATAAGAGTGAAACCATATGGTATCTGTCTTTCTCTGTATGGCTTATTTCACTTAGCATCACACTCTCCAGTTCCATCCATGTTGCTACAAAAGGCCATATTTCATTTTTTCTCATTGCCTACCATGTGAATTTTTAAAGCATGTTTGTTTGTTGCAGATGCAGTTGTTGGGTACCGTTTTTTTGTAAATAGTATTACAGGTTTATAGTATTGCTCTGATCTCCTACACGCATACTAGATTTTTATCTATTTGTTTTCTTAATTACTAAGAGAGCTACATTATAATCTCAAATTAAGTTGAAGAATTTGTCTATTTTTTTTTCTTTAATGCTGTAGTTTTTGCTTCATATATTTTCAAATTCTGTGGTTAGGTGCATACACACGTAGAACTGTTAGGTCTTTCTAATGAATCTCCCCTTTATCTTTATGAAAGGTCACTTTTTATTTCTCCTCTGTTATTTTTTGTGAGGTTTCTTTTGTCTGATAATATAGCCTTAGGGCTTTCTTATGCTTACTGGCTGTGTGATGTGTTCTTTTACTTTAAACCAATCATGTCTAATTTTAATGTATATCTTTTGGGCATAGTCCTTATTCCCAAATCAAAGCTTTCCCATTGTCTCTGGTGTCAGGCTCTGGGGATGAATGAGTGGCTGATGAGCTCTCACCCCTCACGCAGGATTGAATCTTTAATATCCTTCAGCACTGTTTGACCTCTCTCACCCCTGCTCCTTTGTTCTCAATTTGGTTACAACCTTTCTGTTGTAAACCCCTTGCCTTCTTACCCTACACCTTCTCAGCCAAGCATTCATCAAAGATTTGCTGGAAGCCCTCATGTAGATTTCTGCCTCCCCATCCCCAAACCTTTGAAGTGAAGAGACTCTACAGAGCCACACCCTGAGGATTCCAGGTTGCTGTTCTGAACTCTGCCTGTTGAGTTCAGTAGTATCACCCGTGCTCTGCTAAGACTCCAGTGTTCTGTGTTTGGAAGATTTTCATCGGCAAGAACCCCGGGTGAAAATGAGATTCACCTCCTGACCGCCCCCCCACCCCCCCAACCACCACACTCAGTGATCAGTTTTTTATTGCATGTTTTTCTTTGACTGAAGATAGTGGTCTCAAATGTTCTGTCAAGCTTTGAATATGACAAGTCCAGGACCAGTTCCTCTATCATCACAAGTCTCTGATTTTTGTGGTTACTTCATTTTATCCTTTCAACCTTCTTTATATTGCTTGTGGGAAACTAGCCAGGACTCAATAGCGTATTAATTTCTGACATCTTAATATCCTCCAGGGGGAGCCAAAACATCAGTCTGCAGGTATACTGCACCTGGAACCCTGAGGTTCTGCTGACCATGAAGAGATTTCAGAGGAAAATCGTACGAAGAAATACCTTTTTTTGGTTTTAAGTTTATTTACTTATTTTGAAAGAGACAGAGAGAGAGAGCGGGAAAGGGGTAGAGAGAGAGAAAGAGAGGATCCCAAGCAGGTTCTGCGCTGTCAGCACAGAGCTGGAGGCTGGGCTTGATCTCACAATCCTGGGACCATGATCTGAGTGGAGATCCGGAGTCGGATGCCTAACTGAGCCACCCAGGCGCCCCAAGAAATACCTTGAAATTTTAAACCACGATAGACATTTCCACCTAAATCAGGACACACGGTATTTACAGGAAGATTTCCTTGCAAAAATGGCCAACACATCACAGCCACATCTGTAAAGATGATCTATAGCTTCAGAGGAGATTAGAGGCCTTCGGACTTTAGAAGGAATTTTGAATTTTTGAAGTGGCAAATCCGCTATTTGATAAGTTCTTGCAATGGTGCTGTGGCAAGGATATTGTTTCACCTGAGTGGTTCCTGTAATAAAAGAAGCAGATTGTAAATGTGATGCATGTGCATATTTTGTGTAGCACTGTTTCTTTTCTGTTTTTTTTTACATTTTTTTAAATATGAAATTTATTGTCAAATTGGTTTCCATACAACACCCAGTGCTCATCCCAACGGGTGCCCTCCTCCATGCCCATCACCCACTTTCCCCTATGTAGCACTATTTCTTTAAGTTAAGAATATTTCACCATAATTCTTTGGGGCTTAATTTGTTTACATTGATTGAATTTAGCTTTGATTTTTTTTAAAACTCCAGGCCACTTTCCATATTTTTCTTTTTGGCAATGCCCTTCCCATTATTTTTTATATTTGTTTGTTTCCTTGTTTGTTTCTCGATTCCTTGTGTCTGCCTCTCCCTTCCAAACTTTGGCTCTAGGGTTCCAGTAATTCAGATTGAATTGGATTGTGAACAGAAGTCAAGTTACAAATGGTTAAAATCTGAGGAGATGGTAAAAAAACAATTGTGATAGAAATGGAAGTAACTCCTTAAGTCTCCTGCAGTCATTTCCTAACCAGTCTCCACAATGTTAATTTCATCTTTTTTAATCCTCCCTCCCTTGTGCTTTCTCTAAATACAATCCTGTTTATATTCCTCTCCTGTATCCAATCTGTGAGTGGCTGACCATGACATAGAACTCAAAATGGCAGAAATTAAGAAGTTAGGAAGGCATGATGGAGCACCTCCGTATCCATTAATTTTATCTCTATCCCTGTCTTCTCTGCACACTATGTGCTTCAGA
Organism: Panthera tigris; assembly: GCF_018350195.1. NCBI lineage: Eukaryota > Metazoa > Chordata > Mammalia > Carnivora > Felidae > Panthera > Panthera tigris. Next base: position 22,158,063 of record NC_056668.1, read on the forward strand.
CATTCTATGAAGTTGTTAAATTCCCCCAGTGACCTGTTTACTTGCAACTTTATGTTTTTATGCATACTGTTTCTCAACCTGAAATTCCACTTCCAACCATATCCATCTGTAAAGTGCCTATTATGGTCTGAAAGCTTGTGTCCTTCCAAAATTCCTACGTTGATATCCTAATCCCAAAGATGATGGGGCCTTTGGAAGGTAAGGTTAGTTCATAAAGCAGAACCCTTACAAATGTGTGTACTGCCTTTATAAAGGAAGCCCCACAGAGCTTTCCAACTCCTTCCACTTTGTAAGTGTACAAAGAGAAGCCTATGAACCAGAAGAAGGCCTTAACCAGAACCCTACCATGCTGGTACCCTGATCTTGGACTTCTAGCCTCCAAGAACTATGAAAAATAAATTTCTGCTCTTTGGTAAGCCATCAATCTATGGTATTTTGTTACAGAAGCCCAACTCAGACTAAATTAGTGCCTACTTTCTTTTGTATTACTCCTTTTTCAAGTGTTAGTTTTTATGTTTAAGACTTTATTGACACCCTGTTTCTCCTTGAAGGAGTCTATAACTCTTTATTTCATTATAAACAATATTCTATGGCCATTTCTACTATAATAAGGTGTTGAAGCTATTTGTGTAATTTATGTTTTATTCCACATGTAGTGTGTGGTTCTTATATCCTTATGGGCTGAGTCCCACATAATTCTAAAATTCTAAAAGTCTGGAAATCAGTTTTATTTATTTTTATGATCCCCAAAACCTTGCAAAATTGCCTGATGCATAACAAATGACCTGGACTTAGTAAAAATAAATGGAAGCTGGAAGGAGCTCTATTCATATATAAACAAATATTGAGGTCAAATACAGTGTAAAACTCCTCTTAATATACCAGAAATGAATAAAAATTCAAACATAATGTATTTTTAACCATTGTTAAAACATTTTTAACCATTTTAACCATTGTTAAAATTTAACAATTTTAACGATTGTTTTTAGTCATAATAAGAAATGCAGAAGAGATATAGATATGTGATGAGGAAATATTTTAATGTCTCTGGAGGATACTTTCTTTCCCATGTGAGTAGTTTAGTTGACATGATTCAACTGGTCTTCTGCAGAGAGACAAAGGATTTGGCTGATCTCAGTGTTCCTTCTATGCAAAACTCCTCTGCCCTCAATGTGTAGACATGGTCCTTGATATACACATTCCCTATGTTCCTGGGCCTGGGAATTTCTTGATACATTTTTTATTTCTTTGGAAAAAAGAGATACTTAACACTTCTTGGCATACCCTCTAGATATGCAACACAGGATAGGAACAGGGCATATTCTCTTCCTTGGGGTACTCTCAGTCTCACATCCAGTCTGCTGGCCTGGGCATGATCCTCTCAGTTGGAAATTCTGAAAACTTATACACTAGTATGCCAGAGGCTATGGAATAATGAAGTAGGAGGACAATATGCACTATATTTCACCACCGTTATGAACTTTGTCCAATAAAATGTGTGTTATAGCTGCACCATGAGGCTAGCAGTATGTTTCAAAAGAGTAGAAAACTGGCATTCAACATAGGTTGCACTCTACTCATCCTGGTGCCATGCTTTTGTTCTTATTTTTATTTTTTGTTTTGTTTTGTTTGTTTGTTTGTTTGTTTGTTTTTGTTCTTTTTTTGGAAGTGAGAAAATTTCACTTGGCCATCTTATCCCTTAGGAAAAACAACAAGTAACCAGGAGGTGTTGTGGCTTGGTAACCTGTAACTCAGGACTGGACCCAGTGGTAATAGTGTCCACTAGCCCATAGTCCTCAGATGGAGCTTCTGAGATATTTGTTCAGATTTCAAGAGGAGGCAGGGTGCCCACAGATTCCACTAGCCCAGAACCAATAAGGCCTCAGAAATGACTGGTCCAGGCCTCAGATGGAACAATGGCAGAGAAGTCTGTCATTAAAACTTCTAAACAAGTAGTTTATTCAAAAACAAGGTGGATTTGTCAAAAAGGAAAATAAACTTAGTTAAACATTGGTAACCAAAGGAAACAAAAGTAAAACCACAAAATATATGTATTTTTTGGCCAAAGTCTAGGGGACTGATAAAAACACAATGAATACACAGTTTGTTGAGATGGGAGCTTAGCAACTGAAAGTAGCATTGTGTGGAGAAGCTGATACCAAGACCCGTTTTTTGATTTTAGAAAGTTCTAGGGATGGGATGAGCCCGGATAAAGGATAGGTAGGACATATTTCACTCTTCCTATCCCAAACAAAAAGTTCAAAAGTTCCCAGGATAACAGGGCATAGATAGATATCACTTTTACTTTTATACCTGCATATAATTATTATTCTTTTGACAGTGTGTACAAGTGATAGGGATGTTTTGGTGGTCAGATATACAGACAAGTCGGTTGGTTGGATCCAATGATGTCTGCATCTTATGCATCAACAAAAGTCAATAAAACATAGCTAACTGTAGTCTCTACCTGGGAAGCTTGCTAGGAACGTACAGTTGCAGTGATGTACCAGATCATAAAGAAAAAATTACTTTGTCTTTTCACAGAAGAGTTAGTATAGACTGAGATGCCACCTTGCTACCCAAGGTTATCTCCAGTGTCATATCCCTTACTGACCAATGGAAGCCACTAGTGCTTGAAGTGTTTGCAAAATTTAAAAACATAAACAAGAAAGTAGTTGCTATTGTTCCCATTTTACTTGACATCATTGTGGTTACTTCTGCTGCCCCTACTGGCATTTGTATATGTCCTTAGATATTGTTGGTGCTTTACTTTTTATATCCATTGGAAAGAAGACCAAAGCCAATTTCCATTTACATGGAAAGGCATTCCAATAACAGGCCATTAATGAGATGAACAAACCCAACTACAAGATGAACTCTTGGTGGACATAGAGATATTCCCTTGCAATGGCAGTTTTTTGATAATGACCTCTACTGAGAAAACTATTTTTACTGTATTGCATGCCATCCTGGCACAAATGACTGTGACTCTGAATGAAGACAAAGCTCAAGTCCCCACCATACCAGTGATCATAGGGAGAGTCATACAAAGAAATATTAAAAATGTGTTCTTGCCTCTGCAACCACCAGCTACCAAGGAAAAGACCCAAAATTGAACTGACCTCCTTGGATATTGGAAAAAACACATCCCACATCTGCAAATTTTATTCTAGCCTCTATACCAAAACACTAGGTAGCTAAATTTGAATCGAAGTGTCCACATCTGGAAGCCTTGAAAGCAATCCAAACAACTCAAGCCCTTCCCTGGAGTCTCATATTTCCTTCAAACCCCATGAAATTGCAAATATCTGGATTAACTTCCCAGTAGATTGAAACTTTTGTCAAAAAACTTTTGCCACAACTCTTTCTGCTGCTGGATGTCTATACGTAGACTGTACCTGCCCCCTAATAGAAAAAGTTCACAAAAGGAAAATCTAATGTTATCAGTCTGATTTTCTCATTCTATAATTAAGTCTCCAATTAAGATTTCATATTGGCCTTTAAAGTTTTAGTCTCCATTACCTACAGGTGTCTGCTCTCCCATTGGACACAGAGACAAACTTGCCTACTAGTGTACCTAAATCACCAGATCAATGGGCCCTTTCCCTCAAGTCTTGATGTTGAAAAACACAATATCATTTACTGATAAAAGAGTCTGCCTCCAATACCCTATAGAATTCAGCAGTTATCATAAAATGGAGGCAGGCTGTTTTGATATCTATGGCATTAGGCATTTTGCTTAATAGTCTCAACTTCAAATGGTTGTTAGCCAAAAACCATACCACCCCAAGTGTTATTAAAGATATATATTCATAAGCCAAAAAGTAATGGCTTAATTCTAAGGTTAGGCCACTGGGATACTAAATAACATAATAGGAATGACAAACCAGATGCAGCAATTCACTTATAATCTTAAACTCTATATCATGTAAAGAAAATATGGGAAGTATCAGACAGGTGCAACTATCACCTGTACTATGGCATTTGACATGTATGGATGCTCTTGCTAACGCAGGCCTTATTATTTTACAACTATGCCAGCGTCTGTAACAAGGATTTCTGTAGACAGGCATCTCTGTCACAACCCTGACAATGCAGCACACAGGATTTCTGGCCAAGTTGTAGAATAATGAATATTTGGGAGACAGCATCCACTCTGCTATTTCTCTGCTAGTACATTTTCGTGATAACCCGTGGGTCATCTTTGCATCATGTGGACCTCATTGTCTTTGTACGTGACACTCCCTTGAAAAAAAATATGCAATCAAATATGTATATGTTTGGAATACATTACTTTCCATTTAATATATATGAACATGTATGGAATACATTAGTCAATCACCCATATTTATGCAATGCTTGCAAATCTTTGGATTAAATGGATCTTTGGATCCGAACTCATTTGAGTTTGGAATACCATTACATGGTAGATAATTAATTTTAACTTATCACCTCACATTAAGTTGACTGGCTGGAATACTATATGCATTCCTATGTTTTAATTTGAGGGTAAAGTAAGAAAATTACAAAGTAAATTATTCAGACACATGACCTGACAGTATGTGATTAGCTAACAAGTGTTATTTATCGATGACGAGCATCGGTATCCATGCTCTGGGAAATGTCCAAAAGTACTGTCTGATGCTGTACAGCATGGTAAGGACACAATCGAATATTTAAATAATTTCTTGTGACTAGTCAGTGAGAAAAATTAACTCTGACAGTGAGTCTCTGTAGTATACATGCAATCTTCACTGACAAAATACTCCTTGACCTTGCCAACCCTCAATTATTCCAGGTTTTTTGAAGACATATGTTTTAATTGCTAAAATCAATAAACTAAAACTACCTCTACCAGAGAGAAAAATTATGTTATGTTGGAGTTGAGATGACGGTATTTCCTCAGAGGTGTCAGGATAAACTTGCACTTAGAACAGTCCTTGGCGGAGAATAATTATGTAATATTTTCATACATGTAAGGATGATGCTGTTTTTATGAGATCCAAGAGGACTCCCAGTAAATAAATTTTGGATAGTTCCCAGTTGTAGGAAATCCTATAGTCCACTATCAAGTTTTATTGCTTTTACTGTATATTTAGATTGCTTTGGAAGTGCCCTAAGGATAAATGTTTAAATTAGTAATTAATCATTATTATCAGTGTTTGCAGCATTAATTCATTATACCCAATATAATTCATTATTTAAATATAATTCATTATATTAAATATAAATGAATGTTTTATGAAATCCAGAATTCTGTTCACTTTAAGTAACAAACATAATAGACATATTTAAGAGAGAAAGATACTTTTATTTTGCTCTTCAGAAATAGCCTGGATCTAACTGTAAATCTAAAATGTCTCTGACCTTTTTTTACACTTGCAGGTTGAAACAAGTAATTACATTTGTCTGTAAGCAATTCTTGTCCATAAAGCCTTCAGAATCCAAATAAACATCATTATTGTGACTATTGCTTCTTAGGTTCTTCCATTCTCTCTTTTGAGAATAATAGTATATATATAAAGAGTGCCCATCTGAATTTACAGTACGAAATTTCAGAATATTTATAAAGCCTTCTATACATTTTGAAATTATAAAATGGGAAGGGTTAATTGGATCCAAAGAAAATAGGTTTGTTAGAAATAGCTTTTCTTTTCAATAGTCACATTTTCTGTGCCTTTTAGCTTCTCTTATAGTTTTTGATTCCCCTTTTTGCTCAATTGGAACAAGAACAATGATGCCAGGAGGGATAAGGGACTCGCACCATGCTTACTAGAAAGAAGGGCACCCACACTGCATGACAGTTATCACTGGATTTACTATCTGTCAGCAGATGCTCACCGAAATGAAAATGTTCCCTGAATTCATGTTGTGCCTGTCTTCTCTACTCCCCAGCGCCTTTCCTCCTCAGGGAATTACAGGGATAAGAATCTTTCTGTCTTATAACTAATGTTTTAGAGCTCACAGAGCAATATGTCTTTTGCCCCTCTCTGGGGAGTCATTTATCTCCTCGAAAGCACATTTTTATTATTTTGTTTTAAAGAGAAAGGTTTGGGTGCACATAACCCATTCTGTTATCGGGGTTAGATGCAATTGTTTCCATCTTCCAAGGTGCCTGCTTTTTTCCACATAATGAGTGATTTATAAATGTTTCACTACGTGGTTTCTGGCTTTGCTACCTACCAACTTTGAGAAAATCGTCATTCATTCAAATGCACACTGCACACATAAAAATCCGGGGAAAATTATTTTTGCTGACAATATCCCAATTAGATGAGCTGGAAGGAAAGAGGCTAGTTGAAGAAACAGGGTGACACGGGGATATTTTGTAACCTCTCCAGGCTCCTGCTGCTGCATTTTGTTCAGAACCTGTGAGTATGGTTTTATATATCTGTTTGATATTCCTTCCCTTCCCTTCCTCCTTCTCCTTTATCTCTCTCACCATTTTGCCCATTCCTTTTTCATTGATGCATCTGTGGATTAGAGTGGATTAAAGAGTACATTAAGGTGTTACAAAGCTATTTAGAAGATATTTGAAATACATCTAGCAATATTAGGAATACTTCTATTAGTAATACTCTAGCAACAAGGCCAATAAAAATACTTGATATAAAAAAATACTTGATATATTCAACAAGCCTGTGAGGTAAGCAGAAATTAGAGGTATTCTTATCTCCATTTTGCAGAGGAGAAAAGCAAGGTTAAACTACTTATCCACAGTTACAGAATGGAAATGAAGCAGAGAATCAAATTTCACTCACCCCTTTTTAATTCTGGAAGATTGAAAGAGGTTTGCTCTTTGAAACCACTTGGTTTTGGCGTGCACCCTCGAGTGGTCAGGAATGTGTTATTTGCCTAACACACCAAGACTTATCATGGCCCTTTTGCTGTATTCTTCAATCCATTATTAGATAGCGATCCCAAGGGAAGGCTCATTGCATATAACGCTGAAGGCACAATACCGGCAGAGTATGAGACTCGTGTGTGCTCTACATGCACCCTTGTCAAAAGAGCACATCAAAGGCATCAATGACAACAAGTCCCTCTGGAGAGTATTGGGAGCACATGTAAGGACACAGATGCTTTCACACACAGCACATTCTTCATTGAGATCGGTCAGCTAATTGAATGTTGATAATCTCCAAAATACACACAGGTTGTATCCCAAAAGAAAAGAAAATGAAAGAAAAGAAATCACTGTGCAAGTTGGTTATTTTTGTATCTAATACATTTTCCTAGAAGATATGTTCTAAATTGCAGTTAATTTACCAAGCTAGGAAAAAGATGATTTCAAAGGAAAATCACATATTATATAATACACACACTGCTATTCCAACTCTGGTACGTGTCCCGATAAGTGTACATTTATTGTGAGAGGGGTGAGTGTGTGTGTGTGAGATTATTTTACATTTTCTTAAGATGAGTCCTTATTCTTTTTTTTTTTAAGTTTATTTATCTATTTTTGAGAGAGAGAGAACATGAGCCAGGGAGGGACAGAGAGGGAGGGAGAGAGAGAATCCCAAGCAGGCTCCAGCCTGTCAGTGCAGAGCCTAATGTGGGGCTCAATCCCACAAACTATGTGATCATAACCTGAGCCAAACTCAAGTCAGACGCTTCACCAACTGAGCCACCCAGGTGACCCAATGAGTCTTTATTCTAAAATAACTTACCACGTATTTCAACGATCCTTCTCTAGATCAATTGTATGAAGGGAATGGGAGGGAGTTATTACTACATTTGGACAGATTTTGAATATCTGTTAGAGTTTAAAATACTCCTCGGATGTATGGTGATGATGCAAAGTTTGGAACAGCAAGTGTTGTTTCAGTGAATATGTCACCAGGATGGCCTGTTTCCTAGAGAATGAACAATACAATGTACTCTTTTACTTATTTATCAGAGCATTTGGATTTTTTTTTTTTAAGGAGAATCTCCACTTTTTTACTTAGTAATGCTGATTTGATTACCATCAATTACATCTTCAACCAAATACATATCTAATATTACACACCTATTACCCAATAGTACAGAGCAGCATGCTTGATAGCATTTTGCCGAAAGCTTCATTTCAGTTCTCAAGGCAAAAAAAGATAGGTAGTTATAAGCACACTGAAGAGCTTATTCAATACCTGTGAAGGCATGGACGTGTGGAGTATGGTTGCAATTCTGACCATGTTTTGATCCAATGAGGCTGCTATCCCTGCCTTGTGTTATTTAGAATGAGAGAACTTTCTCAGTAAAGCTACCAATTTCTATTGATGTCCCTGTCACATTCACATGCCTTTGTCAAATAAGTCATAATATGATTGTATTTTAAATAGATTTTGTTCTCAAAGCAATTTAAGTTGTCGGAGAATAACACAGAGCTTAGGTAAATTTGAGAAAAGCCACAAATGAAAATATGAAGGGCCATAAATCATTTGGCTTTCAGTTGACTAAAACAAGAAGGGAAAAAATATATATCGAACCAATCTGCCATTTCTTCCTCTTTTCTACAGTCAGTTCTTCCATAACCATGCCCCATCCCACCCACTCCATCCCAGCCTGAGAAAAACTATGCTAATATTGTAAACGGATAAAGATTTTAAAAAGTCACTAAATTATTACAAATATGTGACCAAACACTCCCATAATTGCTATATCTTCCTTTGTCATTGATGCTTGTGGCAGGGGAATAATGGACAACTAAATACATCAACAACGCATACTATCTGAAAAGAAAGTTAAAGATCACAGATGTGAGTTTTTTTCTTCTTTGTGTTTGCAAGGTCCCAGATGTCATTACCAAAATGATAGAATTTGTGAAACATAAAGCAATTCTTGAAGATTACTTAATTCAAGTACATTTCTGTTTGTATAGCTAAGTCGCCAGTAGTTACCTTATTTTTGCAAAGGCTTATAGTTTCAAACTCTGTAATTGTCGAGAAGTTTACCCTTTAAATTTTTTTACAGATTATTTATTTTGAGAGAGAGAGAAAGAGAGAGAGAGAGAGAGAGAGAGAGAGAGAGAGAGAATCCCATGCAGGTTCCTCACTGTCAGCACAGAGCCCCGAAGCCACTAACCATGAGATCATGACCTGAGCCGAGTGGGATGCTTAACCGACTGAGCCATCCAACCAGGACCCCCACCCTCTAAAATTTTTTTTAAGTTTCTAGAATCAGAATCAATCTTATGCTTTACCTTAGTTTCATCTTATGGCACCTGTACTTTGTCTCAAACATCACTGTATTTATTTTGTTTTTATTTTTTTGTTAACCTACCTAAAATCTTTCTACTTCAATTTTGCTGTAAATTCTAGTCTGATGTGATCAATTAAGTAATGGTACTCAAAAGAAACAGAAAGCTCTTTTTTTCTCACTTTATATCATTTAGATAGATAATTCTGTGTGTGTGTATGCATGTACGTCATAGGATAAATAAAAAAATAAATCTCAAACTCTATTTGCAGATACAACCTAAGGCATCAGTTTTCTTAGTGAGTCTAAGTATATATTACCAACACACAATGTTGGAAAGCAAAGTAGGAGGGAACCCTCTGACAAAGAAAACAAGAGAGGGTAACTAGGCAAATAAGTTGAGATCTTCCAAAAAGCTATGTAACACCTTAATGAATTAATATATTTTTAGCATTTTCTTGCTACTTTAGGTTATTTGTTTTTTAACTTAAAAAGGAAGAAAATATCAAGAAAAAAGATCCTATAAACTAAAAACAACTTATCCACTTTGTTTTTTTTTATGACGTAAGAGTTCTTAAAGACATTAGTAAATTAAACACAAATTATAAAATTTATTTACTTCTTTATTTACTTCTTTATTTATTTATTTACTGAAACAATATGAATCAATGACTTAGCTTGCTTTTGAATTACCCTCTTTTTTTCTATAAAAATAATAGTTTGAAATTTGAGTAAAACTTACTTGCATCTAATACTGTGACAGTTTTGTTTTGCTTAGCTTTGTTTCCTTAGTGGCTTTAAGTGATCGAGGTTAATTTGTTTCAGTGTCTTTGTAGAGGGTCTTTACTACTCCATTCCCTGGTTTCTCAGTATTAATTCTTCGTTGGTAGTTAACAAGTTTGTTTATGGCCTGGAAATTATTGAAGAGTTCACCTCTTTCTAGTTTCAGGAAATGCTATCTTTTTCCCTAAAAACTCAACTTAATGCACTTTCTCTTCCCCCTTGGGAAACATATGAGATACGGCAGGGATTTTTTAATTAATTATTTTTTCTTCTCCTGTTCACTCATATCTTACACTGACCACTCCTCTAAAAGTCTGAAAGTTTACTACATAGTATTAAAAAATAATGATTGTTTGGTGGAATATGTCCTTTATAATTTGGAATATTAGAATAGCTTTAAATGTCTGTTGGTGAAAATGGTTATATTTAGGTTAAATTTAAAATAGTACTGACATACATATTTGCATACCCTGCACCTATCTGGAAGCATACTAGAATGGAAAGTCTGAAGAATGTCATTTAACCTAACTATACAACACCAAGTTATCACAACACGATACCAGACTTGACTTTTTTTTTTTGAGTCCTATAGCTTTTTCAGTGTGCCAGACTCACATCTCCATCCACAGCTATTAGAGTGACCATGTTGCCTCATCTTCAAACCATTTTCTTTCTCCTTGGGAAATTAGGCTGAAGACAAAACCAATACACCTTTTTAAAAGCCATAATGTCCTTCGGTAGGTGAATGGATGTATACATTGTGTTACATCCAGAAAATGGAATATGGGTCAGTGCTAAAAAGAAATGTGCTACGAAGCCATGAAAAGACATGGAAAAACTTTAAATGCGTGTTGCTGGTTGAAAGAAAACAATCTGAAGAGGCTACATACTATATGATTCCAACTACATGACATTCTGGAAAAGATAAAAGTATGGAGGCAATAAAAAGATGAATTGTTACCAGGGGCTGGAGGGTAAGCACAGAGGATTGTTATGGCAGTGAAATTACTCTGCATGATACCATAATGATAGATACATGCCATTATACATTTGTGCAAACCCATAGAATGCACAACAGCAATAGTGAATCCTGATGTCAACTATGGACTCTGGGTGATAATGGTGCGTCAATGTAGGTTCATCAATTATAACACATGTACCACTCTGTGGGGGATGTTGAAAATGTGGGAGGGCTAAGCATGTTGGGGGGGTAGGGAGTATGGAAAACATCTATACCTTCCTCTCTATTTTCCTGTGAACGTAAAACTGCCCTGAAAAAATAAAATATTTTAAACACTAACAACTACATCAACCACAACAACTTAAGTCATTTATTATACCAGAGGTTCTCACAGTATAGTCCCAGAACAGCAGCTTTGGTATCACCTGGGGACTTTTTAGAGAAGCAAATTCTTAGGCCCTCCTCCTGCCATACTGAATCAGAAATCCTGGGTGTGAGATCCAATAATCACCGTGAAAGAAGCCTTTCTGATCATAATGATGCACGCTAAAATCTGAGAAGCACAGTGTTTGATGATGTCATTCTACCCTTGGCCTCCTTGCAAGTCCAATTTCCAACTAGTTTGTTCCTTATGTTCTTGATATTCTGTCCAGGGTCCAGGGCTTCAATTCTTGCTTCTTCAAGATATGAAATCTTACTGTTTTTTGTTTTTTGGTTTTTTTAACAACTTGCGTATTGTCTTAGAATTGCATTTCCCCACTTGCCAGAAAATTGAGTACTAGCTCCTGGATCTTCTCTCAGCTTCATCTAAATTTCATTGTAATAGGTAGATATACTTAAATGTATGCAATGATGATGGGAACTTGTCTAGTTTTACTGTAGATGAGGTTTTCATCTCTATTTTATTGTGATTTATATCACTTTTAATGGCTGTCAAACAATTTTGGAAATATGCCCCAACTCTCTATCTTTCTTGGAAGACTCTCAGTGCACTGCATATTTATTAGATACTAACACCTAATGGAATGTAACTTCTTTGCTTTAAAATATAAACTTCCTTGCAATGTCATGGTTTCAGGTACACAGGAGAGCTATTTCAGTGCATCGTTATCTCCACTGAAATGGAAAAGGGAATCTAGGGGTTATTTCTCTCTAACAGCAGAGAGGTATACCAGTCATGCTGGAAACTAAAGTAGGCTGTCCTGAAGTATTGACCAAAAAGAAACTGGTATTTCAAAAGAGCATAGCCCCACCACGTGTTAGAAGGTTCTGAAGAACCACGTTTGTTTCGCCATCTTGCTAAATATTCAGGTCACATATTGGCCTGTCACTGGTGTTCTTAATAAGGAAAGGTGTACTAAAGAAAAACTGGAGAAGGAAACTACTTAGGTTGGATAAAAAGAAATGCACATAAAATAACTGTAGGAAAAAAACACCTTCTCTGGAAGTGAACACCTTAGGACAAAACCTAAGGGGACAGCTACCCTAAATGCTGCCCACAGAAAAACACATGAGCCAACATGCTCAGCAACCAGACCCTCTTTCCTACTCACTTTGTTGTCCTTTCCTAAAAACAACTCCGGTTTTCTCTTTCTAGGCACGGCCCTGGATTCACTTTCATTGTTTCTTATTTGTCTCTGTATTAAAATCTTTACTGGCCTTGTCAGGAAGAAGGAACCAATTCTCACTTTCCTCATAATGACATAGGGATACTTTGAACATGATATCAAAGATGAAACTATTCTGAACAATATTTGGGCATTTTTTTGCATGCAGTTAGACCACTGACTGTAAGATCTAGCCATGACCATGAGTAATATTTTTGATTCTGAGCTACAAAGTTGTATATACACTAGCCACTGCTCTATCCTGGAAGCATTGACATTCATAACAAAATAAGAAGTATCCATTCAAGGAGCACCATATTTCTCTTTTTTTTTTAATTTTTTTTTTAACGTTTGTTTATTTTTGAGACAGAGAGAGACAGAGCATGAATGGGGGAGGGTCAGAGAGAGGGAGACACAGTATCTGAAACAGGCTTCAGGCTCTGAGCCGTCAGCACAGAGCCCGACGCGGGGCTCGAACCCACGGACCGTGAGATCGTGGCCTGAGCCGAAGTCGGACGCTTAGCCGACTGAGCCACCCAGGCGCCCCAAGGAGCACCATATTTCTTATAGAAAGAATACATGTCAGAGGCAAAATTCATTTGAAAAATTGGGAGACAAAGCAGTCGAAGGCGAGGTAAAACACCAGGATAAGGAAAGATAGACAAGAAAATGAGTTTTATTTTAAATGTGTTTGAAGAATTGGACTTAGACTATTATAAGTAACAATAAGAAATAGTGAACACGTTAACTTATTTTATTATTTTACTATTATGTAAACAATTAATTAATGTTACATAAAATATTCATTAATAGATTATGCTCTTTCTTGCTCCTGCCACGTGTTTCATATACACAATCTCTCCTATTGACAATTCTTTATAAACTTAAAAAAATATGTTAATTATTCATAAAGAATACCACAATCCCATAGTTTATCAGGGACCCATTTTTGAAAATTCATTATTTTTAAGTAGTTTTATGTATAGTAACTACCTTTTAGGAAACACTTTCACAGACAAGATTTGGGGTGTAAATTTAAAAATTCTCTGTGTAAATTAATTCCCAACACAAAACAATCTAACTTCTTTCTTACAGGAAGGAAAATTGTTCATCAACAATCCATAAATAAAATTTGCATACCTGGAAGTTAATTAAATATAGAGGATAACATAAAAAATTTAAACATGTAAACTTTAGCATAGCATTATTTAAATCTTCTAATAATACATAAAATTTGTATATATGTTAAGGAAAATTTCATAATGACTAACACATTTCATTTTGAGAGCTCCTTAATTTATAATGTAATATAATCCAGCGTAAAATTTCCATTTTAATGATATAGCATGATGGGGAAAGGTGAATGTGTCCTTGTAGTCCAGCAGAAATGGTCATGAAATTCAGCAGCTTATTTTAGGTATTTGACTTCATGCAATTATCTCTCAGAGCTTTAGTTTTCTCACACACATATCAAATTCCAAGTGTGTGGGCATGCATGTACGTGTGTGTGTATACAGATCAAATTATATAACATTTCTGAAGGCACTATATATATGAAACAGAATTTTTTCAGCAGACTACATATCTTTGTTTATAAATTAAAAGATCAAAATAATAAGTTATATGATAAAATTCGGTTTTCTTAACTTTTATTTACCCTTAATTTTAGGTGAAATGGCACTTTGGGCTTGAATTATCCACATGAATCTCTCCAATTTTTATTATGATTTACATACATAGACATGGGTTATATAGAAATGCACTATGGCCCTTGTTTGTCATTTTTATATTGAAAACAAAGCAGCAAATTCATGAAATAATTGGTGTCATAAATAACAGATGCACTTGCCACACTTTTTCACTTGAATAGGTACATTTATTTTTCATCTGGTGTTAGATAGTGCTCTGCTTATATACCCTTGGGAAACAACAGAGTTATCTCTTTGTACCTAGAGAACAACCAGACTTTGATAAATGGTATGGGGCACTGCTCGTGTACCATTGATTTCATATATTATTTCTTGCAACAGTTTCTTTGTATATTTAATGTGATACCAACAGTGTTTTATTTTATTATTTAGTGTCTTATTAAACGTTATTAGTTCCTGAGTATGAGTTTTGAGCCAATCAAGAATTTTCAGCGGAAAAAATTGTAGTTGCAGCAATTTTCCCAATTAAAGTAGAGAATACTTTTACATATTACAACCAGGCGGTAAACAAAACGTGCTACACTAAAAAAAAAAATCTTCATAATCCATATAATGCTACTACGACCTTGTTTTCCACAATTGAATTACAAGTGTGCACAAATGGGTAAAAAGTCCACAAAAATATTTATCTCCACTGGGTACCCGGTTAGCTAAGTGGGATATGAAATATTAAGCCAGATGCCTCTAACATCAAGTAACTTACTTATTTTCTTCAGCATGTCATATAATTTTAACATTTTCTATGCATGCCGTGGTATGAAAAATTTGAGAAGCAATTTAATGAAGGCAACTTTTTAAAAGAGAATTAAATTGTCAGATGAAATATTTTAAAATGATATTCAAAATACATCACTTATATGTTTTCTTTTTAGTTTTTTTTAAATGTTTATTCACTTTTTGAGAGAGACAGAGCATGAGTGAGGGAGGGGTAGAGAGAGAGAGGGAGACACAGAATCTGAAGCAGGCTTCAGCTTCTGAGCTGTCAGCACAGAGTCCAATGTGGGGCTGGAACTCATGAACCAGGAGATCAAGACCTGAAATAAAGTCAGATGCTCAACTGACTGAGACACCCAGGTGCCCTCTGTTCCTTTGTTTGTTTGCTTTGTTTGTTTGTTTGTTTTTAATGTAGGATGTCTCCTGAGGCCAATAATAAAGTAAAAGTTGGATCCCTGGTGAGTAAGCAAACCCCAAAGGAAATCTTTCTCCCTGTGTCTTTTGGAAAAACTCTGGTGAAATTTAGCCTGTATAGGACAAGAAAAAAAGGAAAATACCCAAGAATGCCTGGGAAATCCCCAAATTAATAGCACTAGGATCAACCCAATTAGAGTTGGGCACAAAAGGAATATACCTCCAGTTTGTCTGAATACATCTATGAAACAGAAAAAAGCAGCAAGGAATCTTGGCTGTAGTACTAGATTGAATGAAAAAACAAATCCCTTCTGAGAAGCCATAACAAAGTAGCTCAACATAGATTTTGGATGGAATTCATCCCACTTGCAGGTCTGAAAATATTAAGTGAGGAATTAAAATGTTGTATGGCTGATAATGGCTCTGGAAACAGAAAGAAACATAAATTCTATTTTGAGGGACCCAGTTTTAATCTGGGCCTCAAATAATTGCTGAAAATAGTGTTTGAAAAATTATAATGATCAGTATAAGTTCAAAAATTACCAATAAAACACAAAAGGTACAATACCATGAGAGGTGTTAGAAATAAGCCCAAAAAGATCAGTAATCACAATAAAAGGTAACAGATTAAATCTGAAAACTGAAAGATCAGAAATCATAATAAATGAACTAAACTCAGAAATCAATAAAAAGACTTTCAAAATATAAAAAGGAAAAGAAAAGTAAATAAAAGAAAAGAAAAGAAAAGAAGGAAAGAAAGAACAAAAGAAAGAAAGAAAGAAAGAAAGAAAGAAAGAAAGGAGGAAAGAGAAAAAAGAAAGGAGGAAAGAAAGAAATTAAGCTCAGCTTGGCTTATGAAGGAAACATTCCAGAGTCAAAGACTTTTAAACCATGTTTTCAAGCCTACAGTCATTTGCACCTCCAGAGACTGGAGAATGTTAGACTTCATATTCTCAACATAAACATTTCGTGTATTTTATACATAAGAACAATCTAATACTGCTCCAGAAATTGTTCTGTATGTAACAGTTGGGGTAGGATCTTGTGATATTTATGTAAGAAAAGTGAGAACTCTGAGAGCTCTGAGCATTATCTGATCCTGTCTTTATTTAAAATTTAAAATACAGGGGCACCTGGGTGGCTTAGTCGGTTAAGCATCCAACTCTTGGTTTTGGGCTGGGGTCACGATCTCTTGGTTTATGAGCTCCAGCCCCCATCCCCTTCTGTGCTAACAGCATAAGGCCAGTGTGAGATTTTCTCTCTCTCTCTCCCTCTTTCTCCGCTCCTGCTCACTCCTCTCTCTCTCAAAATTAATAAACTTTAAACATTTTTTAATAAAATTAAAATGTAGATATTTTCTTTGCTATGGCTATTTGCATTAATTTTGATTTTTACAACTATATGGCATTAAAATATCATTTATCTAGTTAAATCACTTATCTAAATTTGGGGGCAACCTCACTTGCCTCACCCTGCTCCTGGTGCTGGTATTGGATGTAGCTGGTTAACCCTTTCTTTCCTGTAGGCTAAAGCTAGCAGAAGGTAGTGACAATATATGTGTGTCTTTCAAAGCTTCCACGGGATATTCCACTGCAATATACAGTCATGGGCATGCATGAGATAACTTTAGAGGACCTCACCCACGCGTTGGCAAGGGATTTATTTTTCTGGAATTCCTTTACATAGATTTAATCCTCCAGCTATAATACTTCAGTTAGTGTGGAGTCTAGTGTTAGCCTATCAAATAAGAAATATGCTAAAAGAATGTTGATATTTTGTGAATCCTTGAAAATAAGATATAAAATTAAACTGCAACTGGGTAGCAGACCTCTGTTTTCTGTTTCACTCTATATGTTATTTGCACAGGTTTCTCCATTTTACAAGTAGCACATGTAAGGCAACATAAGACAAGAATTTCTCTTGACTGTAAGTCACTATCTTTTCTACTACATATTATATGAAAAATATACACAAAAAATAGAAATGGCATTAAATAGAAAAAGAGTAAAAAGCGTTTTAGTAAGCAACTACTAACATAAAAGAAAAAAAAATAAAGTCAAATATTACTTTTCTTTTTTTTAAATTTTTTAAGTTTGTTTTTTGAACATGTAAGAGAAAAAGAGAAACCAAAGGAGGGGAGGGGAGAGAGAGAGAGGGAGAGAGAGAATCCCAAGCAGTCAGCACAGAGCCTGATGCGGGGCTCAAACTCATGAACTGTGAGATTGTGACCTGAGCTGAAACCAAGAGTTGGTCACTTAATCCACTGAGCCACCCAGACACCCCAAACATTACTTTTTTGAAGATAATATTTGCATAAGAATAAAATCTCAATCCCCAATTAAATAATAAGGCATAGGGGCGCCTGGGTGGCTCAGTCGGTTGAGCGGCCGACTTCAGCTCAGGTCACAATCTCATGGACCGTGAGTTCCAGCCCCGCGTAGGGCTCTGGGCTGATGGCTCAGAGCCTGGAGCCTGCTTCCAGTTCTGTGTGTCTCCCTCTCTCTCTGCCCCTACCCCATTCATGCTCTCTGTCTCTCTCTGTCTCAAAAATAAATAAACGTTAAAAAAAATTTTTAAAAATAATAATAAGGCATATTTGTAGCTATAAAAGTGTAAAATATTGTATTTCTTTTAAAAAAATCTTTAAGTGACAACACCCACACACACAAAATGTCAGAAGCACTCAAAAATGCATACATATTTAGCTCATGATTGTTAGGTCAGCTATTTAAGTGTGGCTTTACTGTGCAGGGATTCTGGTCTCAAATGAATTTACTCATGTAACTGGTCACCAGTCTACTGCCAGCTAGTCTGGATGATCTTGCTAGAAAGTCTCCAAAAGACTGGCCTGGGCATGATCTCATGTTAATCAGCAGATGGCAAGAAACGAGGACTGTTCAAGCTCATGTCAGGTTTGCTAAAACTCCATTGACCAAAAAAGACAAATTCCAGAGTCAAGTGGGAGAATACTGTAGGGCACACAACAAAGGGTGCAGATTCAAGGAGAACTGAAGAATGGAAGTTACTGATGCAATCTACTATCATTATAAAAACAACTACAAGGCCAAATGAAGAATTTCTCCATTAGGGGCGACGGGCTCTTGGTTTTGGCTCAGTTCATGATCTCACGGTTTCATGAGTTCCAGCCCTGCATTGGGTTCTTCTGAGCTGGCAGTGCTGAGCCTCCTTGGGATTCTGTCTCTCTCCCTCTCTCGCTGCCCCTCCCCCACTTGTGCTGTCTCAGTCTCTCTCAAAATAAGTAAACAAACTTAAAAAAAGTTTTTAAAAATGTTCTCCATTATTTACAGATATTTTAACACATTTCTCTCAGTAATTGGTAAATACAGAAAAAAAATTAAGAAATGAAATATTTGAAAAACCCAGTTAATATATTTGTACATTTGTAGAACATAGAAGCACTCACATCTTTACCCAACAAACATGAACATTCACCAACAATACATATATGAGGGGTCACAAGCAAACCTAAACAAAGTTGAAATAATTCATATTATTCTCTAACTAAATGAATCCAGTTAGAAATTTAAAAATATATGATTAACTATACCAAATAGATTGAGATTTAAAACACATACACTCACACATGCACACACACACATACTTCAACACATTTATGGCTTAAAGAAAAATTCACAATGGAAATTAGACATAACTTAGAATTACTGTTAAAAAAAAAACATCATGTCAACATATAGAAGATGGGTCAATGAATACCGAAAAGGAAATTTTACTTGAAGAACTAATTTAGAGAAGAATGGTTAAAAATTAATAAATTGACTAATCAATTTAAAAGATTAGAAAAAGATCAAAGTAAACACCCAAAGAAGAAAGTGAGCAACAAACTAAAAATCTGAAAGAAATAAAATAAAAAAGAGAGAGAGAATAACAAAAGAGGGAAAGAAACACAAATGGATTAAAAGAAAACAAGTTGTAAGAAGAAGAGTAACACTTTCACATTTGGTTATTTGAACAACTGACCATCTAATCTCTGGAGAAATTACCAAATAAAAAGAAAATAGTACATACAAATATAGTAGATATGATATAAAACTTCATACAAATATATTTGAAAAGATAGATAAAATATGTAGATTCTTAGAAAATTAAGACTCACCAAAAGCAGACTCAGTGTGAAATAAGCAACCAAAACATTTGTAATTATTTAATCTTTGTTTATTTTTGAGAGAGAGACAGACAGACAGACAGACAGAGTTCAGGAAGGGGAGGGACAAAGAGAAAGGGAGGCACAGAATCTGAAGCAGGCTCCTGGCTCTGAGCTGTCAGCACAGAGCCCGACATGGGGCTCAAACTCACAAGCTGTGAGATCATGACCTGAGCCAAAGTCAGACGCCCAACCAACTGAACCGCACAGGCACCCCAACATTTCTATTTATTTAAAGGTACTAAATCTGTAATTTCAAACATTTCATTGAAAAGAACCCCACCACATTCAAATGTGCTTGCAACTGAGTTTTACTTAATATTCATAGAATTGATCATTCCAATCTTACACAAACTCTTCAAGAAATTAGAAGATGAGAGATTATCCCTAAATGAATGGCGTGCGTCTGGCATACACTAGAGATTGAAGAAACTTATATGTTATCTCTGCTATAGTAAATAATTTTATGTTTTAATTTTTAAGGAGTATTTTAGGGGTCACAGAGAATAATTCAGATTGAGCAGAAGTATTTGATTTTATTCATTTCTACAAGAATGCCCCAATATGAGTAGACAATGACACAGTAAATAATGCTCTTTTGGGCATTTTATTGATTCCATTATTTAGATATTTAGTTAATTATAATATAATTCTACTTGAATAATTAAAGACACTCTGAATTTTCAAATTGATAGTACTTTGCGTATTTGCAATTTATTAGATTCATTTTTATCCATTTTAAATACGCCATAGTTGCCACAGAGATTATGTTTACTCAATAGATAGAAAGTGGAGCTTTGTAATTATTTGGTTAGCTAACAATCAATAGGAGATTACAAGCACTAAAGTGAATTGAGGGTGAAGGTGGTGCTAAATTATCTGTGTGGTTGTGGTTATTGATCAAGTTAATAACATAACAGCAGAATCCCTACTTCCTTCTCTAATATACATTCAATTCCACATTTGTAGTCATTTGTTCCTTCAAGAAATGTGGAGGTTCGTGGTAATCACTTTCTCTTTAAAAATGTGATTTTTCACATACATTTGTTAAGAGAAACGTCATAAGACTCTATTTTGTCCTCTCTATTTTATCCTTATTTCATTATTTACTCATTGTTCACTCCCCTGCTCCATATTTCCACTTTTCAATTTATTCACGCCTTCCTTATTTGGGTTGCTTGCCTTGTTTATCTTGATATTTGCCATCTTGTCTTCATCATTTTTCCACTATACTAAAGCCTTCCTCATTCTCAGGTAATCAAAGTTTGGTGGGAGTTCATCACAAAGAAAGTGAAGAATCAGGAATATTTTGGTTGCCACCAGTCACAAATCCCCCAACACTAGATTAAAATGTTCTTAGTATCTTAGTTAAAACTTCTCTGTGACGCATAACTGAGTAACCTACTTAATACATAAGTCCTGCTATATTATACCCTACCTCTGCTCTGTGACTGCAATTTTATATGACATGTGTTTGGTTTTTTAGTTTCTCTTCCTGCTCCCCAAATACACAAGAACAAAAAAACTGCAGATTTCTGCTTTCTTCAGGTTTTATTAGATGGTCGATGATCATAAGCTTGGAGAAATAAAAGTATCGTAAATGGAAAAGTCCTTTGGCACGTTTTTGACTTCATGAGGTTTAACATTTAAATCCATCTTTGTTTTGTTTCTTTATCATTGGGTTGGATCCCTGATGTCTCGTTTCTACCTTCATGGAATTAGATCCTAAGGTGTTTTAAGAGCTTTATATTCTATTTACAGACGTTATGTCCAAACAAGAAACAGTGTTTCACATGGTTCATAACTAGGTTGTTACTTTTAAAACAAATTTTAAACATGAATGACAATAAAAATGGCATAACAATCATGAAATTAAGAGACTATAATGAAGAAAGTGATGTTCGTAGAATAACATTCTCAATCATCTTCTCTAATAGTAGTATATAGATCTCTAACTCTTGGGGTAGAATATTCTATTCAAAATGATATATTAAAATAAGTCTTGAGTCTTTAGACGTCTTTGTCTTAAGAACATAAAAAGATCTTTACACTATGGTAGAAAAAGCAATATATTAGAGCTTATCTGAACAAACCTTACAGCTTAACAAGATATTATATTTTCTTCGAGAGAGAAAGCATACAATGTTCAAAACTGAATATTCTTGAGTTCTTTTCTTTTTTACCTTCTTGAAGATGCTATCTTTCTTGTATATTCCATTATAATTCATACATAAATGCATGAGATTCCTTAAATCCTTACCCATATCTCTGTTCTGTGCAGTGCACGCTCTCACTACATTAAAAACAGAATTAGAAAACTGTATCTTCGGGTCTGCTTAAAACCTTGATCATAGTATACGTTAGCTAACATTGGTTTTCCCACTGCCAGATCTAACCATAAAGGTGAATGATTTTGTCACCTGTTCCTCAGTCCTCAGTCTCTGCTGACTAATCCTATTACTCCACCCCTTCAAGTGAATCCACAAACAATTCTACGACTTCTTTCTGTATACCTTTACGAAACTTTCCTTTTGCAATACTACTAGGTAAAAGACAGACTTGGAATCAAATACCCATAAGCTCAAATCCCAGGTCCTACACTCTTTAGTTGTGGTAGCTTGAGAGGTTGACATTTTCCTTGACTTCTCTCAGTTTTACAAGTCTGGGTATTCTGCAAGAAAATAAGAGATCAACACAATGAAAAAGCTTGTGACATTCTAAATTTATTTTCTCATTTCTGCCAAGGTGTTACACATGGCCCGAGACTCCAAATCTAAAAGAAAATTTGTGTTCATAGAGAACACGTTTTTAAAAAATGATGCAAAAAAGATATCAGTGATCTCACATTTGGATCCCAATGTTTTTCTTAAGAATTTTGTGACAGATGTCATATACAACAGTGAATCCCTGGCCTCTGATCTAAGTAAATTTTTACTGAACTATTGAATCTAGCCCTAGATGCCTTTGTTGATTAAGCATGTGACTTTATAAACAGTAACAACTGTTACAAAGTAAAATGTTTTACTGGAGAAATTGCCCTTCAACAAAGAAAATCTGGTTTTCTGAAGCTGACGTATTAGGCAAGTTATTTCTTCAGGTTCCACCTAAGTAAAATGGAGATAAAAATTGCAGTAAGATCTTATGAAGTTTACTAACTTGAATTTAAATAAATAAATTAAAGGGAACCTGGATGGTTCAGTCGGTTAAGTGTCTAACTCAGTTTCAGCCCATGTCATGATCTCACGGTTCTTGAGTTCAAGCCCTGCGTTGGGCTCTGTGCGGTCAGCTGTAAATCCTGCTTGGGATTCTCTGTCTCCCTCTCTGTCTGCCCCTCCCCTACTTGCTCTCTAACTCTCTCCCTCAAAATAAATAAACACTAAATTAATTAATTAATTAATTAGTTAATTTTTAAAAAAGATCTTATGAAGTTTAAATATGGTAACACATGGAAAACAATGAAGCTAGTGACTATCAAAAGGAAAGGTTTAAGAAAGGTTAGCTATTATTATTATATGAGCTCTGTTTTTATTATTTACGAAACATGGGATGATTGCGTTTACAAATCCCACTGTTCTTCCTCTTGGAGAACTTCTGCTTGTCTGTTATAATTTTATTTTATTTTAATTTTTTTTACATTTATTTATTTTTGATAGACAGAGAGAGACAGAGCACAAGTGGGGAAGGGGCAGAGAAAGGAGACACAGAATCCAAAGCAGACTCCAGGCTCTGAGCTGTCAGCACAGAACCCCATGCGGGGCTGGAACTCACAGACTCTGAGATCATGGCCTGAGCCGAAGTCAGACCCTTAACCGACTGAGGCACCCAGTTGCCCCTTGTCTGTTATAATTTTAAATTGTACACCAGAGTGAAGATATTAGCTCTTCAAATATACTCCATGGATAAACTGCATGTTTAATTATGAGGACTCATTTCTTCCAAGATATATTTTGTCTTATCTGGATTGATTCATTAATGTGCAGTTTAGATCATCTTAACATGAATATTATTTAGATCACATGATGATAATATATATATATATATATATGTGTATATGTATACATATATCTGGGTGTGTATGTGTGTGTGTGTGTGTGTGTGTGTGTATGATTTTGTCATCTTAGTGCCATACTTTACATTTTTTGGGAGAAGGGAATAAACACATGTCTAAAACACCATAAATCCCTTACTACCACCTATAAAGATCCACACCCTTTGGACAAGTTGATGCCAGCTGATTGTTTGCAAAGAAAATTGTGTTGCTAATTCTATTTGCAAGAGAAACTGAACATCCCTCTCGCCTCTCATTGTAACACAGAAGAATGAATCAGCTTCTCCTTTTCCAAATCATCAGTGTTGGCAGAGTCAGAAGCCCAGTCATCCCCTACATGGGAAAATCAGCACTTGGGAATTGAGCAATATTTTTGAAATCTGAAAAAAACATTTTTCTGAACTTTATTTATTTTTTTTTTTAACATTTATTTATTTTTGAGACAGAGAGAGAGCATGAACAGGGGAGGGTCAGAGAAAGAGGGAGACACAGAATCTGAAACAGACTCCAGGCTCCGAGCTGTCAACACAGAGCCCGACGTGGGGCTCAAACCCACCGACCGCGAGATCATGACCTTAGCAGAAGTTGGACGCTCAACCGACTGAGCCCCCCAAGCGCCCCAGAACTTTAGTTTTTAAGAATGTAAGTTGAACACTTTTAATCGGAAAGAACATACCATTTTGCACTTTGCATTGTTTTACGTGAAAGTGTATTATAAATATTTTCCACATGTTATCATATTCAGTTATAATTGTATATGCTGCATAATATTCTAACAATTTATGAATATTCATTTAGTTAAAGCTATCATTCCCAGTATTTCATTCTTTTTGATCCTGTAGTAATTGACATCTTTGTTCATGTAATTTTTACTTTCTAAAAATGTCCTTAAGATAAAAAGGACTATAATTATTAAGATACTAGAATTTTTACTACTCTTATTAAAAATATTCTAAAGTTGATGGAAATTTACACCACATATTTTACTGTTTGACAACTTATTTTTTTTATTTTTTAAAAAGATTTATTTATTTTGAGGGAGAGAGAGAGACAGAGTACGAGCAGGGGAGGGGCAGAGAGAGAGGGAGACGCAGAATCTGAAGAAGGCTCCAGGCTCTGAGCTGTCAGCCCAGAGCTCGATGCAAGGCTCGAACTCACGAACCGCGAAATCATGACCTGAGCTGAAGCCAGACACTTAACCAACTGAGCCACCCAGGCTCCCAGACAACTTACTTTTTAAACTTTGCCAAGCCCTGCAATTAACTTACCTCTGTCATTTTACTTCACTTGACCCTAAGAGATCTTTACGCTATTAGATGGCATTTTAAGCCATCATGTTTAATAGAATGCAGTTGCGGCCACGAGTATTTGGGAGAATTATACATAAGCTAGAAGGAAGATTTCATATCTAGGTTACAAGGAAATAAATTGCATTTAATTGAATTTCCATTAAATACTAAGTACTGTGTTAAGACTAAGGAATGTTTTTAGCACTTAAGTTATTACGGCTAAAGAAGACTCAGCTTAGTTTAACTTAAATATTGTGTCAATTAATCAACTCGTTTGATTGATGATGGCATATCCATTAGGGTACTCTATGTACATAATTTCCTCTTTACCGGATTGATAGATGGTAGAGGACCAGGAAAGGGGGGTCTGTAGTTGTCTAGTATCTTAAAGTTCAGCTCTAATATACACATTTTTTAATTAAAGTAGTAAGTTTTTTATTCATCCAACACATACTTATTGAGTGATAATATTTGCCCAATAATACTCCACACTCTAGATTTATTAACAAAAATGGGGAAGAAACAGCCAGAGATGATACTATTTACTAATTGATAGCACTTTAATTATAATGGAATATCTGTGTATATTTAAAGTGGACTTGAATGAAAATTAAATTGATCTGCCTCTTCAACATGTCATGACATAATACTGAGTGTATTTTTAAAAAAAAAAAATTTTTAACGTTTATTCAGTTTTTGAGAGAGACAGAGTGCGAGTGACGGAGGGGCACAGAGAGAGACACACACACACACACAGAATCCAAAGCAGGCTCCAGACCCTGAGTTGTCAGTGCAGAGCCCAATGCGGGCAGGAACCATGAGATCATGACCTGAACCGAAGTCAGCCACTTAACTGACTGAGCCACCCAGGCGCCCCAAAACTGAGTGTTTTGCACGGGCAAAAAGAGACAAGGGGCAGCAAGAATAACGCCTCAGAAATTGGGTTGGAAAGACTTATGCGCGGAGAGTTCAATGCTGTTTTAGAAATGAGAATGCCTTGGGATTAAATTTTCATACAGCCAGATGTATATAGCCATAAACTGGCAAATAAATAACAGGAAGTTAATAATAATAATAACATGCAACATTTATATATTAAGTACGCATTCTGCAACAAGAGCTACTCCAAATACTTTACATGAATTATCTCATGCATTCCCACAACAAACCTGTGAGCATGATATTGTCAAATCCGTTTTACAAATAAGGAAACTGAAGCTCAGATATATGAACTAATTGTGCCTGAGATGTTACTGTTGGTATATGGTAAGGATAGTGTGCACTAAAAACACTCCTCGTAATATTGGAGCCTGCAGTCTTAGAGTTACGACCTAGATGTGACCAGACTTCTTAGAGTGCAGATGCTGATAAGACTGACTTATCTGGGAATGTTACAAGGAAGCCTATACTCCTCTAGAGAAGAAACATGTTGAAGCTAAGAAACGGAGACTTCTTTTATACCTTGGATGATTTGTGTGCGTGTGAAAATGTGTTTGTAATCACTTCTTGGCCTTTTGGCTAAGATCAAGTGAAAATGTGTTTGTAGTATAATTGAATTTATCATATCTTTAAATACATACCCGTCTTTCCAAACTGCTAACTTCTCCAAAGAAATGTATCCGTTTGTGTGCTGGGACCATTTGAAATTGTCACTGTGTTCATTTATTTGCCATAATCTTGTGCAAGTTATAGTGAAATAAAAAACATAAGCAGGCTGTGATAGTCTAGGCATGACCAAATTATAATTAAACACATTTATTCTGCTTTATGTTTTCCCTGAGTAGATAAGTCCTGTAGGGATATTACCTAATTATTTAGGTCATAACTTTCTATTTACAAGTAAGAGAATTAAGCTGATGCCAAGTGCAATGGCAGAATGGTTACTCTTTGAAAGAGTAACAATTGCAAAAAATAAATAATAATAATAATACCCCCCAAAACAAAACAAAAAATAACACAAAACTGCCAAAGTTGACCCTCTATTATTATTACAGTGATAGAATCATGTCATCTGATTTTCCACTGAGGTTATGGTAGGAAAGTTACAGTAATGATTCTGCTGTGCTCAAGAAGGTCTTTATGGGTCAAATATGTCACAGAAATTAAAAGGTGCACTTGAACTTTGGGAATTGACTTACACTTTCTGCTTTGGTTTTCAAAATTAATATTTGAAAATTTCCTTGGGTTGTATCATGGGAGGTAGCTGGTTATCTGGCAAAAGCTGTATGATTGGGCTTGTGAAATATAATTTTTGAATACTTTCTCTTAATACAATGTTGAAATATAAGATAATGAATTCCCTTAGTAGAAAATTCATGATGAGTACCCTAAGACCACAAATAAAAACAATTTTCAGAGATCTGATCTTACTTACCGGTCTAGGGAAGGATTTTACCTTAAGGTTGGGAGTTCTGGTCTGGAATTGATGCAATGTATTACATCTATAATAGCCTGTTTAAAGGCGTGGTTATTTCATCATGTGTATTTGCTATCGAGATTTAAAATTTTATATTTAAAAAAGAATCAGTAACTTGGAGACTGTTTTCCTCGGTGAGATTATAAAAACCTAAAAGTGTGGAAGATTATACACCACAGGGAAAACTAGAGAGTGCCATATTATATAATACTGTATAAAAGATTTTAGTAGAGTAATAAAGCTATAGTTTTACAAACCAAACCTAATGGTTGTGGTTAAAAGGATGTCTACATGATTCAGAAATACTGTAACTTTTACATTATATTAAGTTAATGAATATCAATGAGGAAATGTAATTCCTTACCCTTTACTAAAATATATTATATTTATGATCTGAATTAAGTGGAACATTTATATTTTATTTGTATTAAACAAGATGTTTAGGCAAAAAATGGGAAATTGAAGGAAAAATTTGAACGTCATACCTTTGGTATTTTTACACTATATATTTCAGGTTTATGAGATATTAGAAGAACTAGGCAAATTTCTTAATTCTGTTCTTTCACAGCCATTTACTATTTTACTATTTTAATCTGTTCCATCTGAGAGTAGAAATATATAGGATACAGATTTATAAATTTTAAATTCCTTTAAAAATGGAATTATTTTATAACCTAATGCTTATCATTTTCATTCCATTTTTCCAGCTTCTAGTTATATTAACTGAAAAATAAACTCTAATTAAGTAAAAATGATTAACTTATTTATTTACACCATGTTTGAGGTTGGTACGCTATTAACTCCACTCATTTTTATATGCATAAGAAAATTCTTTTTTCTTTCCCTTGATAAAATTGTTATTTTGGAGGTTCCTCTTTGTTTTGTTTCAGATCAGGGGCGACCCTGATCAGGGTGCATGAGAAGAAAGTGCATGGGTGTTGGAGACAGAAAGTTGAATTAATAATTAACTTCAAGGCTTATCACTAAGTAGTTCTGTGACTTTAAGTTAGTTTTATAAACAAAACACTGAAACCCAGGATCTTTGTCAATATCAGATAAGAAGACATAGGTAAATGGAGTTTATAAAATTCAAAGGCACTACAAAATTGTTGATTTTTACATTTAGAAAGATATGGGTATTATTTTTAGGTTAATGAAATAGTTAAAATTAATTAATATTAACAATTAATTTAAATTTCCCAACAAATCTACTTTGCTGGATTTCCAAGTACCTAGTCTTAATTAACATTGTCAGTGGTTGGTTATATTAGTCAGTTACACTGATCTTTTAGCACTATAGTGTAGGGGTTTCTTTCTACCAAGAGCCAGGTAGTAAATATCTGAGGTGGCGAAGAATACACCTAATAAATGCAAGGATAGGAAAATATCCTTACTGGCATATAGTCTCTCTTTGATCTTCTTCTTTTTAATACTTACATGTTTATTTGCTTACTTGTCTTCTATAACCCTTTAAAATGTAACAAAGCAACTTTTACCTTAGGGCAGTAGAAAAATATGCTGTGAACTGGATTTGGCCCAGGGGTCATACTTTGCCAATCCCTGGTCTAGTAGCATTAATGTCATCTGGACCTACACTACCTTAAATTCCCAGGTGAGAAATTGAATTCCAACTAAGGAAGGTTGACCTGGTTGCCCAAGGACGCAGTGTCATTTAAAAGATTACGTCTGATCCACTTCTCTGGGTATACACTTATTTTGGAAAATCATTCCTTTCTCATTTATTTGAAAATTACATTTGATATTAAAACTTTCAGAAGCCAGTGAAGATGCAATCAAATTGATGTTACTTCTTCAAAGCATGTAACTTAGTAGATTTCATGACGCAATGATCTAGGATTTGTGTAAGAATCCATTACCACCTTATGGACATATACATAAATGTTTTCTCATTTCAATTTCAAGAGCTTTCAACAATATCATCTGGCAGAAGTCAGGTATCCTATTTAAGCACGCACATGGGAAAGAAGAACTAAAATGATTCCACGCAGTGTCACCAAAGAGAAAAATAGCAGAAGTTGGAGTAGAACACATTGTCACATCCAGATTATATCTGGATTTAACTGCCCATAGATGCTAATTTTCAACTATATCCCAGATGGTGATTAAATTAATAAAATCTTTCACGTGTATTTTAGAACATCAGAGAAGCCATCTGGCTTGACTGTCACCTTAACTTTTAGTGTCTTTATTGTGAATTTTACAGTCCAGTGTACCATTTTAACACCAGGGAGTGTTGTATCATCCATCTTTAATTATTAAGTACCTAAAAGCATGACATTCTGAAACTAGATAAGACTAAGATCATGCCAAATAGTGTGTTGGAAAATTCTTTGCAACTCAAGCCAGAATATTGACCTGAAATAGTCAGGTACCTTAGGTGGAAGTATTTATATAAATTGCATTATATATGTGAGTGTGACCATTACCCAATTCACTGTGTGCATACAGACTCAGTTATAATATATTGTTAAGTTGCTTTCATAAAAATTCATGAGCAATAATTGTTGTGTGGAAAGTATAATAGATTTACTCAGAACCAGGAACTGAAGAAATGTCCTGACTTGAATACAAGTTTGCTATTTGAGGGTAAATTATAGATAATGAAGAAGTTATCTGATGCTATTTTACTATGCTGAAAAAATTAAAGATGCTATATGCTATACGCTTTGGATACTAATTAAAATGTGACGTCTGCCCTTTGTGGCATTGTGTGTTTTCTAGTTTTATTCTAGAAGTGAGGAAAATATTTGGAAAGGTCACCCCACTACCACCACTATGACACACACGCTAAGTAAGAAGTATGATTCTCTAATGTCCATAAAGGGATAGTTAGCAATTCGGAAGTTATCAATTTTGAATTTCTGTGTTGTTTCTATAAAATGTAGATCTTCTCATGGATTTTAGTGTTTGTACAGAGCCAGATGAAAATTTGTTGATTTATTACATGAAGAAAGCATGTCAAAAGAGACGTGTGCAAAAAAGAAAAGTCCATTTTACTCTTTAGAGCCTAGTCACTTCTACATTTAGGCAGAGAACATGCGGTCAATACCGTGTAGGATTTACAAGAGGGAAGCAGTAGAAGATGAGACACTGATGACCTGTGGGAGAGATCAGAGGCCAGGACCTCTTTTTGCTCATGTATAAGTAATTCTTGTAGTCCAGATTGTCCACAATAGCTCTCTGTAGATTGTGGAACAGTAAAGATGAGGGTTGGAACACACTGGAGTAGAAGCAATAGTGAAATCATCAGTACTATTAAGTGGCACTTACGTTGATTTGCAATTTCCTTTCTTCCTCGCAGTCAAATTAGTGGTTCTTTAACAAGCGGGATGGTGTCTTATTTGTCACTGTTTCCTTTACATTTAGCACTGGGCACTTTCTAAATGCTTAACAATATTTGGTGAACTCAACTGACCTAAGAAGCTACAATCACATGGAGGCTAGAACTCACCAGCAGGAGTTCCGTATTGTCAGAAAATCAAGGTCATGTCAAGAGAAAGCGGTCAGAGTAGAAGACATAGTCGGTCCACAGCTCCATCACAAATTATGGTAGAATAAGGAAAACGAGACTCATACAGGTAGTGTCAGATTTGAAGGCAAAAAGACTTGTCCATGATGCCTAGCAATGGCCACATAACCAGTGGAAAATTAGACTGGAGTAAATGATACAGGGGTGGACCCTAAGCATCCATTAGTCAAGATTGGGTTAGAAATATCCCTAAAAGTCGTGGATAAGAAGAAGTGTAGAGCAGAATTGAAATAAAAGTGCATTAGAAGAAACTGATTAGGACAGTGTACAAAGACTCCAAATTACCTCTCTTTGGCCCAATTAAATCAGTATTAAAGAGAAAGAAAGAATGTCTGAGAGCATTTTCCTTTCCAAGGGAAGGAAGAAGCCTGGAAAGTAATAGACATTACTCATTATCAAGGACAGGAACTGGGAAAATGTTCTGACTCTAATTCATGTTTATGATTTTGAGGCTGAGATATAAAGACCAACATGAGACGTGAAAATCCTGAAATTCAGTCAGATATTAAACCAGAATATATAAAATTACTTTCTAGAAATATATTTGTCCCCAAAATATGAGAATAAATACACAAAAGTCATTTTCCTACATTTTACAGATATTCACCTTTTCAGCTGTTTGACACTAATTAGGTTTCCATAAAAATGCAGGTAAAACTTCTAAAAGAACATTTGTGAGACAGCCCTGATTTATTCAAAAGTGATAGAAGTGAGAGTAGTCTGAGACTATTTCTCTTTATTTATGAGTTTGTCCACATTGTCTGTATTTCTTTAACATTTTTAAAGAGTACAAACTGTATGTGACAAAAATATCAAAGCCAATATTAAGCTTAAACTTCCAATTAGTAAGCCTTAGTTTGGGTGTTGTGTGTTTGTGTGTACATATTTTAAATATCTAGCTGAAAAGGAGAATAATGCATGTAATTATAGAGCAATGCCATGAAGGAGTCATTGAGAGTCTCGGTACTCTCCTCCTACCACAATTACTGATCCAGTAGTGTGGTCCATTTATTTCACCATATTGGATGTTTCCCATTGATATTACCCAGATTCTGTTGCACCATATTGTAGAAGATTCAGTACACCAAAGGACATTTGCTAAAAGTAGTTTAAGGTTTTCTCACTTAACCTTCTTTTATCACAGGATACCCTCATTATGGTGATGGGGATACTTTTTTACAAACTTTGTACACAGATTACACAACTTAGAAATACATGAAAGCCAAAGGTAACATTTCTATATTGTTATGGTGGTTGTAACACCCCCAAATGAAGCATTTAAAAGTGTGATAGAGTAGACAGCTGGCAGACCATTAAATTTTCTTAGGAGGTTAGTTAATATTACATGGAGCTTCACAGAGAAGATATAAATATTTATTCATAACAATGTATTCGCTGTGAATTGACTTTTAATGGGGAAAAACTGGTAGATTCACATAAAGAGATCCACACGTATTTCCATCAATAAAAGTTTTCCTAGTGACATCTCAGTTTGAGAATATCTCAAGTCCCAGAACCACAGTTTTTTTGTTGTCTTTTCTTTTCAGAGAAGAGAATTTTATATATATATAAGAGAAGAATGTTTTTTGTTGTCTTTTCTTTTCAGAGAAGAGAATTTTATATATATATATATATTTTATATGTATATATATATAATTTTATATATATATATATAATATATAATCTACAACGTAAGGTATAAAAAACACAGTGAATAATTGTTTCCTTTTCACAACAATTTCTTATTTCCTACTCCCCTAAAACAGTGTTTTGTTGAATGGGACAGTCTATTTTGGTGTTTCTCCAGTGTAGATACACTCAGACCTCACTAATGTAGTAAAACCTTTTGCTTGAGAAGACCATTAGCTGAAGAATTGATTCTAATATGGACTGATAAATGGAAGCAAAGGAAGACGGATGTGGAAAGTAATCTTGGAGATTGAACATAAATATCAAGTCCCATCATGGGTAAAAATTTGCTGAGAGGACAAAACTGTAATTAACTGATGGCCCGTTCCCTCCTTATTATCTCATTTGTATTTTATCTTATCATTTTATTTATTTTAACAAGGGAGTCTACCATTTTGTAGAGCTCTGTGCTAAAAATTTCCTTCCCTAGTAATGGGTTTACACTTGGAGAGGAAATCTAAATTTTCTTATTTTATCTGCTACAGAAGAATGAATTCTTTTGGTTTTAAACTTAGAGTGAAAAAAAACTTGCTTTCTTTGATCAGGCCCCTGTCGAGTATGGGGGCATCTAAACATCAGGAAGATATGGATTGCTTATGTTTTATCAGATATAATTTAAACTACCTTTTACACACAGCACATGGTCAGTCTTATACATCACAGAGTGATATGAGACTCTGTAATAATCTCATACGTAATTTCCTTTCTCATTGTACAATTATTTACAATCATTACCACGTTCTCTCTAAAAGTAATTGATGCTAAAACTATCAAGATGAAACAAATGTCTTAACAGAGGTTATAATTTGTAAAGTGGAAAAGGAGTAAACACGTTTTTAAAGTGCAAAGTTGTTTTCATTTGTTATGCATGTCTCAGGTAAACATAATTGATTTGGCAGATGTATTGTGTCATTTAGGATGGCATAATACATGTCATCAGGGAAATATGTTGTAGTTATCACACTTTAAATTGGGCTGTCTCCCATTGTCTAAAAACAGCATTAACTAGAATGAATTCCAGGCATACCTTAGAGCTTTGCAGGTTTGGTTCCAGAACACCACAACTGAATATCACTATTAAACAAGACAAGTGAATTTTTTGGTTTCCCAGTGCATATAAAAGTTATGTCCTTGCTACACTCTAGTCCACTAAGTGTGCGATAGCATGTCTGAAAAAATTATAGATCTTAATTTAAAATACTTTATTTCCAAAAAATGTTAACCATCGTCTGAGCTTTCAGCAAGGAATA
This sequence comes from Panthera tigris, assembly GCF_018350195.1. Taxonomy (NCBI): domain Eukaryota; kingdom Metazoa; phylum Chordata; class Mammalia; order Carnivora; family Felidae; genus Panthera; species Panthera tigris. The sequence goes on from NC_056668.1 coordinate 22,191,853, forward strand.
ATCACTGATCACAGATAACCTAACAAATGTAATAATAATGACCAAGTTTGAAATATTGTGAGAATTACCATAATGTGGCACAGAGACACAAAATGAACAAATACTATTAGAAAAATGCACTGATATACTTGCTCAGCACAGGGTGGTCACAAAGCTTCAATTTATAAAAGATGTAGTTTCTGTGAAGGGAAGTAAAGTAAAGGATCATAAAAGGCTTGCATTGAAAATATCAATGGGAAATGAGTAACATTGTACACAGGATTAAATCCTTCAGCCAAATCCAATATATTATGCTGTATTATATTTTACTAGTTAATTTTGTGGTTTTCTTGTATATTTCCAGACTGGGGAATGCCATTTTGTAAAGATCTATAAATATAGGGAAGATTTTCTGAATTATATGATACTGATATCAGTCACCCTTGGTGGTGCTCTACAAGGTTTAGAAATGCTTCCTGTGTTGTTGGTGAAACTGATCATATTGAGAATCCGTCCCTGCCTAAGATAGAACCTCATCTAACTAGGCTTTCTATCCATCAGTACTCAGCCATGTGAAATGAGCTCCAACAACCAGAAATCCCACGTGAGCCTTTTATTCATTAAACTGGAGATACCAATGGGGCTCCTGGGTGGCTCAGTTGGTTAAGCGTCTTACTTCGGCTCAAGTCATGATCCATGGCTCGTGAGTTCGAGCCCCTCATAGGGCTCTGTGCAGACAGCTCAGAGCCTGGAGCCTGCTTCAGATTCTCTCTCTCTCTCTCTCTCTCTCTCTCTCTCTCTCTCCCCCTCCCCTGCTTATGCGCTCATGCTCACTGTCTCTCAAAAATAAACAAAAATTAAAAAAAATAAAAAAGTAAAAAATAAACTGGAAATGCCAAGAAATGGCACCCCTCCCCTCGTGCCTTTTCTGCTTCTACCACCGTAGAAGCAGAGCTTCCCAAGACAAGGCACCTTGTGCGGTGTCTGTGAGGCAAACTGAGCTGGTTGCACCCAGCTCAGCAGTTTGTGCTTATGGGCCTGGAGCATAGTTCTGCCATATGGTTGGAGTAGAACTTTGGGTTGTATAAACTCCAAAACTGAGTCTTCAGCCCTTATTGAGATAGCAAATATCATTTCATACGTTCATGTTTCTCTCTAAACCAGTTTTTTTTGTTTCTTTATTCATAACCAAAAAGTGAAACAAATTATTTAAAACACTGTTTTTCAAACTGATGGGTCATGAACTCAATTTATCCCTCTCATATCCAAAGAATTCAGTTCTGTCTCATGCTCCAGTAACTTTCTTCCTGTCCCAGTAGTACCTAAAATAATGTAATTGTGCTCGTTCTAAAATACATGATTTTATCCCCTGGCATGATCTTTATCATCAGAGATAGGACGCTCTCAGGATTATCTCTCAGAATGGCAAGAATCTATTCTCCAGAATTATAGAAGAATATCAAGAGATTCCTGGGGCCCTGGCTCAGTTGGTTGGGCAGCTGACTCTTGATTCTGTCATTCCGTCCCAAGCCATGATCTCACGTCTTGTGGGCTCGAGTCCTACACCAGGCTCTGTGCTGACAGTGCAGCATTCTTTCTCCCTTTCTCTCCCCTGCCCCCCACTCGGTCAAATCCAGCTTTTTTTGAGCTATTTTATTTTATAAAATTCAATAATTTATTTCCTTTGTGGCCTTCTGTGGTCTTTTGCCTTTGTGAAAAATCTCTCGACAACCATGGAGACATGAAACTACTCCTGGGCAGACAAAGCGCCTAAGATCTTCACGACTTGAGGAGATTCTGTCTGATGGAGCCTGCTACAAGTTAATAGCATCAAAATAACAACAGCAACTACTGAAGAAAATAAAACAGACGTGGGCCTCTACCAACTCGTTCAGTATGAATTCAATATGTGATTGAAAAGTAATTGATTTTTAATACGTTACTTTGATTTCAGAGCACGAGGTAATTAGGAGATGGGTGTGCAGACTCAGTAAGAGAGATTGGTATTGTAGACTTGACTTTCTGGGTTGATTTTATTTATTTACTTCTTAAATGTTTACTTTGAGAGAGATAGCATGTGTTTATGAGCAGGGGACAGGCAGAGAGAGGGGGAGACAAAGCACCCCAAGCAGGCTCCATGTTGTTGGCATGGAGCCTGACGAGGGACTAGCCAATGAACCGTGAGATCCTGACCTGAGCCAAAATCAAGAGTCAGATGCTTAACTGACTGGGGCACCCAGGTACATTACATATACAATACATATACATAGACAATGCCCTATAGTACATTTCTACATACAGCTATGTCATAGAAGCACAATCTATAACAACTATAACACCATTCAATTGTTCTACTGCACATATGACAATGCTCAATTTTTGATCTGTAACAGCCGTCATTAATAGGGAATTAACGTGATCATTTTTTCATGCATAAAATATCCAAAGACTGGATACCTCCAAAACAAGAGAAAAATAAAAAAAAACACACACACACTTTCAAGATGTTTGATTTGTATCTGGGATATTGGTATGTGAACTTTCATTTTATCTTCAGAAATGTTTTCCAGGTATGTCTTATTCTCCTGATTTCGACACGCGAAAACAGAGGTTAGATAGAAAAAGTTGATTTTATTTATAGCCAGGAAGACAAACCTACATTATAAAAGTAAAATATTTTTACAATAAAAGGTGCAATTGGATCACATTTGCCACTCTTGCCATGCTTCGCTGGGGGAGCACATTTTCTGCCCCATTAACTTCAGGTTTGGTCATATAACTTGAATTGCTCAATGAAATGTGGATAAACATGTCATAAGTCACATTGAGATTACAGCTGCGAATGTACTTGTGCGGTTCAGGTCTGCCTCCGCCCACCACTTCCAGCTTCTGCCCTCACCCAGAAGAATAGCTTGATCAATAGAGGAGCTTCTCCTTCATCCTAGGTCCTAGAATGAGAAGACAAAACTTTGGCCCGGCCCAGCCCCACACAGTCCAGCTGCAGATTAAGCATTTCCCTCACTTGCTATACGTGAGAATATAATGAAAACTACTGAGTTTTAAACGTTGTGTATCATTGAATCAAAGGCTTATTAATATAGAACGTAAAATAGTAAAGATTTTCTTGGATGTTTAGCTTATATTAGGTAAAAGAAAATTTTAAGTGTAACTCACAAGAAAAAACAAAAGAAAAAAAAATTTTTTATTCTGAGACAATTGGGAGCAACTGCTAAATTACTGTTTTGGCGTATATAAAATTAAAATTTCTGTACATTTCTAGATATGTAGAAGCACTTGTGATCCAGATTTTTTTTAAAAAATCTTAGTTAAAAGAGAAGAAGGTAGAACATGAGTATTGCTTTTTTCAAAAGGTTTTTGAGTCTCAAAAGTGGCTTGATTGTTAATTAACACTTTGATTTTTACTATTTATGCTGTCACTAAGGGACATAAAGTAAGCAGTTTAATCTGTTACTGGAAAGGACAAAATAACCATAACATTTTAGAGTTTCCTCTTCCTAATCTGTTAAACTAAGGGTAAAGAATATCAATCTTAGATTTTCTTTTAGTTTAGGATCAAATTAGAAAACATACAAGGAACAAAGTTGTATCGGAACATTTATGATCACAGAGCTCCTGGGTGGCCCAGTCAGTTAAGCATTAGACTTCGGCTCAGGTCATGATCTCATGGTTCCTGAGTTTGAGCCAGGCACTGACTGTGCTCTGCACTGACCATGCGGAACCTGCTTGGGATTCTCTGTCCCTTTCTCGCTGCCCCTCCTCACCCTCTCTGTATCTCCAAATAAATAAAACTTAAAAAAAATTATGATCACAATTCTCTATTGTGGTTATAAACCTGAGAACAAATAGTAACACTTGGTGGTGGAGAGCATTTGAGATGCAGAAATATCTGTTGATTTCCAGACTTTACACGTTTTCCCATACTTCCTCCCCTCCAAGCCCACGCCTGTAATCTGTGAAGTTCACCTGCTGCTTACTCTGTTACTCTACTTCCTGAAGTCACAAACCTTTGTGTCATCCTTGACTCTTCTCATTCATATATGTCTATTTTCAGTGAATCAGATTGACTCTACATTTAAAACATACCCCAAACTTGACTTCTCATCAACTCACTTGTCACCATCTCGGTACAAGTCACATTGTCTCTCTGCAAAATTATTGCAAGAGTCTGATAGCTGGTGTCCCTATTCCTCCCTCTGCCCTCTTCAAGGTACTATCAACACAGAAATCATAGTGCCGTGTTCAAGCGTAAACACGATCATTTTCATCCTTTGCTCAGAGCCCTCCAGTGGTCTCCTGTTATATTCAGGATAAAATAGAGTCCAAAAGGCCTCCTAATAGCAAAGGGTACTTCTCAACACCACCACTTTAATTTTCCCCACCTCCTTATCTCATTTATTCCACTGCGTTGACACTGGCTTCTGCAAGATTCCTTGAACATCCCAGGCATGTTCTTACCTCAGGGCACTTTGAACATACTATCATCTGTCTGCAGAGATCTTCTCCCTTATCACCAACACTCATTCTCTCTCCTCATTAGGTCTCTACTCAAAGGTCATGTTCTCAGAGAGGCTGGCCCTGCACACCTCTGTCTAAAATTTCAACTGCACCCACCCATGGAAATACACATCTTATCGTTGTCTTTCCTGCTTACTTTCCCTCCTTAGCATTTATTGCCATGTGGCACATGATGTATTTAACTTTTATTTTTAAAATGTCTAAGCTCAATGAGGGCATGATTTGATTTCTCCTTTGTTTTATAATATATTCCTGGTGCTGGCAGTTTTCAGGCACTGAAGAAAAAAGGTATGGCCTGCTGAATCAACCTACTGCAAAGAATTGCAAATAAATGCTAAATTTAGTGTTGGCACTCTTATCCTATCATGAGAGCAAAAGTGAATAAGCGATCAAGAGGCTTAAGGAGAGAGGGAGTGTGGTTTGGTTGGAGGTGCTCTATAAGTGTGTTGTATCAGAAAGAGTCTTTGTAGAAGGAGAATTGTAAACAGCCAGACTTGGAAAAAGTAGCTTCCTTATCAAAAGACTATTAGTTGGAATTTTGGCAAATGAGGGATCTAGGGAAGCCATAAAAGGGCCTTTGAAAAAAGAAAAAGCTGAAATCAGCCACTAAGCCAATGCTAGCTTCTACATAGCCTGCCATGTGAGAATGTGTAATTTCTAATCCTCACCCATGAACCCAACATTTGGAGAGGTGGGGACAATAGTAAATATGCATGCATGTGTGTGCACATGTGTGCGTGTTAGCATGGTAAGGCCAGTGTATCAAGATAGGGGTATCTAAGATAAGGGTGAATAGCCCCATGCCCACTGTGCATCCTACCATCCCTAGGCTGAAACAGTATGTAGCCAGGGGCTGGGAAATGATCTCAAATCTCTGACTCACAGCAGGTGCTTAGTTCTATTTCCGTGAGTTGGTAATACTGATGAAAGTATAAATTTTCTGCCAAAAGCTGAGGTACAAACAATATGTACTAGAGCTTAGAAAAAAAACAACAACAAACCAGCATTAGCTGGGACATGAGGGAGGTTTCATGGGAGAAAAAAAATAAAATTGTCATTGAAAATCTGGATGGGAAGGGACAGGTTTGGTCTTCAAGGAACAGGAGCTGGGGTTGAGAGACCTGAATGGGTTACCCTAAAGAATAACAGGTACAGAAGGAAGAAAAATGTGTTTGTGGTGGACTGAGAACTTTGATACATTTGCTGTGAATTTCTGGTGACTATGTTCAGCTGCCTCATAAATCGGAAACCCAAGGGTTGGTGGTTGTCATATTTGAAATAAAAAAAAAAATAAGTAAATCAATGTTAAATTCACAACTGCACCGATGTTAGTGATTCTAGTAAAAATAGTCTATGTTGATTTATGAGTTGATCTGTAGGCTGAGGTTGGCTAGCTGTTCTATACATCTTATGTTAATCAGGCTTTTGATATGTAAAAAGTAAGTTTTCATCTCGATTTCATCACCAATAGCTCTACAGTATTTTTTTTAAGGGACATGGTTTATCTTAAACATTTTGCTTATCAACCTGGTATTTAAATTGGAATAATAAAGGAATATCTGAATATCAGCAGCCTATAATTAAGAACCAAAGTGAATGGTCACTTATGATCATTCACAAAATAATTGATTGATCAACAATATTTTCTCTTTTATGCTGCTATGTGGCAATATGTGCCAGAGTGTAACTGATCTCTAGAAGTTTCCTCAGGGAACATGTATCATGTTTCCATAAGGAACAAGACTAATCTCTTATTTTGGACATGAAAAAAATAAGTACACTAATTAAAAATATATTAAATCTAGTTGTATATTTCCATTAAAAACCCTACAATACCACCCAATTTAAAAATGCTAATAAATAGAGAACTCATCTTACAGAACAATAGAAATAAGCTAGTTTCCTAACTTTATGAGGATGGCCTTAAATTATTAATGTACCTTGAAATAAGTTGAATACCTTTTTATGTTTATGGTAAAATGCCCTTTTATATTTTGACTTATCACTATGGATTGCTAAGCACATATTGTGCATAAATAATTTTGATAAAAATGTTAAGAGAAATTCATATTATCTGCTAACGAATCAAGAGAAAGGTGGCTACTTCAGTTATATCCCATAATAATAACTTCATCTTTGTTAGGGAAGAAACCTTGAAAGGCTACGTTATTGTAGCTACAGAAAATTGCTCTCACATCTGTATGTTAATAATAAAAAAGTAGAAATGTAAAATTTGAATGTGCAAATATAACTCCCCAAATTATAATAGAATTAAACATGAAGACATTATGTTTCATGCATATTTAACATTATGCACTAGGTATGTGCTGTATCCTCAATTCTGTTGGCATATTTGCATATTAAATTCTCCTTAGACCCGATTCACAAAGACATCCTAAGGTGTGATGCGGTAGTTGCTGTATCACAACAAATCGTTACCGTGGAACATCTTGACAGAGAGTATTATTGACGTGCCAAATTTCTGTTTCTTTGCATCTTTCTTAATGACTTTGGTGGCCTTAATCTTCAGCAGCTAAACTGGTTTGATTACAAGTACTAACCATAGCATGTTATGAATGGCAAATGTTCAAATCCTCTCTGCAGCTGTATCTCTGAGGAACGCACATAAATTCGCAAGTTTGCATCAAGGACAGTGAGTTTATTCTCTGCGCCCAGGGTCAGCTCTCATGACCAAAAAGCAGACGATGAAGTTCAGGTGTGGGGTCTGACTCCCAGGCAGAAAGCACATTTCTTTGATCATTGCTAGTATTTTAATTTTTCCTCTTTTAATACAATGGATTTTCTTCTACAATTAGTTCAGGAAGCCAGCAGGTGCAACAACACAGTTGCAGTGATCTAAATCCTCTGTGAATTAACCATCATTAAAATTGATTCATTTGTGCTTGTAAATGGGATGCTATATCCTTCGGGAATTGTATTATTGATCTCATTTCTAACAATGTAAACACTTGAAAACTTTAATGTCATTTATCTATTATAAAGATAGTATGAATTCAATTTGTTTGGAATTTTTGAAAGTGTATTGAGTTGATTAAGGTAGTTAAGAGTAAGATTAATAAATTCTTAAACACTACTTATGCTGATACTAGCTATGTTCATGAGTTTTAGTGTGAGACATATCTTTGGGACTGAAGAGGGCTAACTTTTATAAAATTACTTAGTTTTAAAATAAGATTTTGAATTTTTAAAAATGGCTTTTATGACAATTTTATGCCACTGGATATTTTTAACATTTTATTTTTGTATTTTTTAATGTTTATTTATTTTGAGAGGTAGAGAAAGCACAAGCGGGGAAGGGGCAGAGAGAGAGAGAGAGAGAGAGAGAATACTAAGCAGTCTCCATGCTTAGTACGAAGCCCAACACAGGCTCGACATGGGGCTGGATCTCATGACCTTGAGATCAAGACTTCTCATGACCTTGAGATCACAACTTGAGCAGATATCAAGAATCAGAAGCTTAACCAACTGAGCCACTCAGGGGCCTCAGATTTTTGTAACATTTTAAAAATACTTTTTATTTTATTATTAGAGGGACATAATCATTTGCTTTCACAAAACATTATGATTAAATAATATGAAAAGAAGGGGTGCCTGTGTGGCTCAGCGAGTTAAGTGACTGACTCTCAATGTCAGCTCAGATCTTGATCTCAGGGTCATAAGTTCAACCCCCCACACTGAGCTCCACACTGGGCGTGAAGCCTATTTAAAAAATAAAAATAAATGACATGAAAGGAAATTTAAACATTCATAATATTTCAGCGTGGGAAATGGAATTGAAGACTGTGTTTTCAAAAAGTCTTCTTTAATACTTTATACATTGACATAAAGATGGGTTCTGGCTACAATAGTTCATCTAAATTTTTAAAATATTATTACTTTTGTGTGTAAAAATTATCAATACATGATCTTTCTCTTTTTTAAGTCACAAGATTTTTATTTAATGGAGAAGATGCAAAGGTGATCAGGTTTTGAAATACTTAAGAGTATGTATCTATCAATGTTTCTCAAACAACCAAGGAAGCATTTTTTTTTTCATTTAAAAATTTTGGTTATCATCTTTAAATATGCTGATACAATAGGTCTGGCAGAGTGCCCAGAAATCTAAAGTTTTAACCTCAGGGATTAGTACTCAGGTGACCACGATTTAAAAACACCAATGAGGATTTTACCCCAGCATATTCTGTATCTCCCTTTAGTTGATACAAAATGGAAAATATATTTATTTATATAATATATATTAAATAATATGTAAAATATGTTAAAAATTAGATAAGCATAGACAAGAAATTTGTAATAATACTAGGCATGCCCAGGATAGACGTCAATTGATGTTTATTTTCTTAAATGTTTTTATGCACAAATAGCAAGTCACAGAAAACCGTACTTGTTTGGCTTAAAAAATAAGAAAGAAATCATCCTGCCATCAAATAAAGGGCTAGATGTAGAAGTCTCCAGGATTGTGAGTTTAGCTGCTAAATTATTTCCTGAAGGACCAATGAACCTTTGAGAACCTGTGATGCCACTCTTAGCATATTGGCTTGTTCTCAGGCTAACTCCACACAAAACGCAAGGAACCTGCGGCCGTTCTAGCCAACACACCCAGAAATGAAAAGGAACAGTAAATGTGAAAGGGAAAAAAAAAAAAGAACATGATAGAAACCTATCCTGGAGGTTCCTGGGAAACATGCCTTTTTTATCTAATTGGCTAGAATTGCTTCACAAGTCAATGCCTAAATCCATCATTGGAAATAAGAATGGCACCTAAATAATTGGTTCCGACTGATCGAGTATGAAACCCAGAGCTGGAGACAGGTAACTACTGAGTTAGTGAAGGATGAACACAAAAATTTGATTTTTTCCAGCAAAGAAGTAAATATCTACTGGTCAGGCAACCAGAAGTTTCTGCGATGATTCTAAGCTTCTCTTCAAATATTTTATAAAGGTTGTGTCTTTTTTTTTTTTTTTTTTTTGCAACCTGGATCCCATGAAACATTAATAAACCAGCTCTCCATTTTGTTTCCGTTGGATTTTTGAATGGATAAGGCAAATATGTTATTCAATTTGAATATTTTTATAATGTCATCATTTGCAAAGTCCGCTTTGACGGATTTTAGATATTCCTTAAGAGTAGCAATTGGAGTTGTCCTAAGAGTATGTGGTGTAATTTTTTTTTTTTTTGCATCACTGATTATTGTGCAGGGAGAAGGGGAGATAAAAGATGAGGGCAAGAATGATGAATTACATAGAATAAGGTAATCAGGGTTTCTATTTTTAATATAATGTTTCTCAGTCCCACTAGATCCTCCATTAGTCACTATTTTCTATATGCTGTCTATCTCAAAGGATATAAATCACTAGTTAATCACGTTGCTTTTTATCGTCCCCTAATAGATCAGCATGCATTTCACACTGCACTAGACCAGCATGATAGGAATATGCAATCCAGGGTCTTTAGGATGTTATGCTTTCTCAGCTGGTACCTATGATTGATGCTATGGTTGCTAACATGGAATTCATGCTAGCTCCTATCAACGTAAGACAATTGGAATGGAAAGCTGAACTAATATTAAAGTGATAAATAAACCTGTCATCTAAAAACCAGATCTTCCTTTGAAATCTACCCCTTGTTTAACATATATTGTTAAGCTGCATGGATTAGGAAACTCACCATCATCTACACTAAAATTTCTTTCCCTTAAAAGGAAAAGATTTCTTTTCCTTAAGAAAGATTTCTTTCTTTCTTTCTTTCTTTCTTTCTTTCTTTCTTTCTTTCTTTCTTTCTTTCTTTCTTTCTTTCTTTCTTTCTTGCCAGTGATGATATAAAGTCATTCAGATTGACTAAAACTGGGTCAAGACACAATGAACTAATTGAACTAATGAGTTAAGAATCGCATTTGGGCGAGAGAAGCAATGAGCCCCCAAGCAATGCTTTAAACAAATTTTAAAGTTGTTTTCACTTATAGGAACTTTTTAAGAAAAGAAATCTGGGACTGATGTTATGGCTCCGACTGGATTTCAGAGCAAGCCACTTCTTCCTTCCTGATGCCTTTTGTTTCCATCCTTTTGGTATGAGTCTTATTTTCACACTTGCAACATGTCTGCTAGAGATTCAGCCTTTAAGCTGGTGTTTCTTCTAAAGTAAGAAGACAAAACACCAGAGGTTCACGTGGAATTGATGAGCTCTCTTGGAAGGGCTCCTCGAAACTTCTGCCTTTATCTTGTTGATAAAAACTATTATACGATAGCGAGAGGTGCAAAGCAAGTTGGAGAAACTCTTTATGGGAACAAGGGAGGAACTTATTAGAGCCAGAAGTAAAGTTCTATACTTAAGAGAAAGGAGGGAATGGGTATGGGGGTACTTAGCTGTTCAGTCACATTTATCAAAGTGAGAAAAGCTTGCTTTTAGCAACTTGCTTCACTGTGCAAAAAAGAAATAATTCCATAAATAGATGAAATAAAGTTCATAATCAAGGAGAATTTTGATGGAGATGCTGATAACATCATAGGCAGAAAAGGTCAAAGGAAGAGTAAGATGTATTTTAACTCCTCCCCTTCAGGCTCGCTAGAATCTCATATACGTCCACAGTTTCATCTGTTTGTTTTCTGTAGTGATGACTCTCAAATACACCATCAAATCTTTTTCCCCTTTCATCATTATTTTATGGTCACAGACATCTAAATATCCCAGTGTTGGTGAATTCATGTCAATGTGTCCAAAACTGCATCTGATGCTTTTTCTGATTTCTGGTATCGGCCTGACCTTTTTTTCCTCAAGCAGGATTAAAACTCTGTAGTTAACCTTTATTCTGTATTTCCCTTAATTTACCATAGACATTAGCGCCCAGTCCTATAGGAACATCTGCAGAATTTCTTTAAATAACCATTTCATCTACCTTTACTCCCATTATCTTCAGTCATCTCTTGTTTTTTGTTTGTTTGTTTGTTTGTTTGTTTTTCTCCCAAGGGTGAACTTGTTTCCCCAGCTTTTACTCCTTCCTTTCTACAGTTCTTTTTCCGAAAACCTTGTGTATTAGAGTATCCAGAGAAAACAACTAACAGGATTATGGAAGCTGAGAAGTCCATTGATAAGGGAGAGTGGGGCAAGCTGAGGGCAAAATACAAGCTAACAGCACCCCCCCCCCCACCCGCCCAGTGGAATATGTGTGATATTCCTCAGACACTCTGGGCTACTCAAGAACAAAGAAAAGTTTTTTGTTTTTGTTTTTTTTAATATAAAATTTATTGTCAAATTGGTTTCCATACAACACCCAGTGCTCATCCCAAAAGGTGCCCTCCTCAATGCCCATCACCTACTCATCCCTCCCAGCCCCCATCAACCCTGTTTGTTCTCAGTTTTTAAGAGCCTCTTATGGTTTGGCTCCCACCCTCTCTAACCTTTTTTTTTCTTTCCCCTCCACCATGGTCTTCTGTTAAGTGTCTCAGGATCCACATAAGAGTGAAAACATATGCTATCTGTCTTTCTCTGTATGACTTATTTCACTTAGCATCACACTCTCCAGTTCCATCCACGTTGCTACAAAAGGCCATATTTCATTCTTTCTCATTGCCACGTAGTACTCCATTGTGTATATAAACCACAATTTCTTTATCCATTCATCAGTTGATGGACATTTAGGCTCTTTCCATAATTTGGCTATGTTGAAAGTGCTGCTATAAACATGGGGATAGAAGTGCCCCTATGTATCATCACTCCTGTATCCCTTGGGTAAATTCCTAGTAGTGCTATTGCTGGGTCATAGGGTAGGTCTATTTTTAATTTTCTGAGGAACCTCCACACTGTTTTCCAGAGTGGCTGCACCAATTTGCATTCCCACCAACAGTGCAAGAGTGTTCCCATTTCTCCATATCCTCACCAGCATCTAGTCTCCTGATTTGTTCATTTTAGCCACTCTGACTGGCGTGAGGTGGTATCTCAGTGTGGTTTTGATTTGTATTTCCCTGATGAGGAGCGACATTGAGCATCTTTTCATGTGCCTGTTGGCCATCTGGATGTCTTCTTTAGAGAAGTGCCTATTCATGTTTTCTGCCCATTTCTTCACTGGATTATTAGTTTTTCGGGTATGGAGTTTGGTGAGCTCTTTATAGATTTTGGATACTAGCCCTTTGTCTGATATGTCCTTTGCAAATATCTTTTCCCATTCCGTCGGTTGCCTTTTAGTTTAATTGATTGTTTCCTTTGCAGTGCAGAAGCTTTTTATCTTCATGAGGTCCCGATAGTTCATTTCTGCTTTTAATTCCCTTGCCTTTGGAGATGTGTCAAGTAAGAAATTGCTGCGGCTGAGGTCAGAGAGGTTTTTTCCTGCTTTCTCCTCTAAGGTTTTGATGGTTCTCTGTCTCACATTCAGGTCCTTTATCCATTTTGAGTTTAAGAAAAGGGGTTTAAATGCTTGCCAAGGTGATGTGGGAAACTAAGGCAAATGAAAAGTTAAATTCCCTTACTGCCTGTAGCCCATCGATAAGTCCTTGACACCAACAGTGTTCTCCCTCTAGGAGCTCAGCTGCCTCAATGATGACACTTTGCTGGGGGCAAAAGAGAATCTTGCCTTAACATTATCTTGACCCTCCAGGAACTTGCAAGTCTACTTTAACATATAAAAATTCCTTTGGAAACTTTCTGTATCTCAACTCCCCCAAGATGTATGCTGGCAATCATACTCCAAGCTTATGGCCCCCTGATATACATCTGAAGGGTCTCATGACTCAAGTTTTACTAAAAGGTGATAAATGGCGTTTCTCTAGCAACAGCTAGCCCCACAATGTCCTGGAAACCTTGCTTCCAAAATACCTTAGAGACTTATTCTATCCCTAACCCCCTCCCAACCTGAGGGTATATAATAAGTTACCTGTCACAACCACAGTGCAGCTCTTCCTGCCCCACAAGTCCTGTCCCCGTGCTTTAATAAAATAACCTTTTTGCACCAAAGATGTCTTCAGTATTTTTCTTGGCCGTTGGCTCCAGAACACTTCACCATTACCCCCAAATTCATCAATATGAAGATTCCTTCTGTTACAATATGAAGGTAGTCTAAATCAGTGTTATTTGAACTTTAATGCTCATATGAATCACCTAAGGATCTTCTTTAAAATGCATATTTTAACTCCGTAAGTCTTTGAGAAGGCCCGAAATTCTGCATTTCTTATAAGCTTCCCAGTGATGGTGAGCTGTGAAGCCTGGAACCACATGTTGAATAGGAAGGGCGATGGATAAAGGAACAGTTCAGAAGAAGAACATTTGAAAGTATTTTTTATGGTTATGTCTAGACAGCTATAAATAGTACTCTAGTAAAAATAAGATCTACCTTATGCTACTAATGCTACTACCTGCTAGAAGGTGTTTTAGAAACATCATTGTCTTACTCCTTTAATCAATATATCAATTGTGGAAATAGGTATATATTTTTCTTTAGAGAACTGAAATTATAGATGCTATAAATGGAAACAGAAGCTATTCATTTGTTGATGAACAAATCACATATATCTTTAATTGTAACCATTCAAAACCAATATTCTATTGTTACTTGGAAGACGTCTCAAAGATCTTTCCACTGACTTTTTCATCAAAATTTTTGCATCTGAAGTCCCTACAAAAATGATCAAATAAATTTAGAACAATGGACCCAAGATATCTGTTCCTAAAGTATTTTAAGTTATTCTGTAAAATTCTACCTTGTTTAAACTTTAGAACACCTTGAAAAACTCATACCCAATACATAGTAAGATATATGTAGCTAAAAAGAACATTTAAATACATTGACGCATTGTCAGTGAATCAAGGCAGCCACGCCATTTAACAATTAGCACCCACAGTCACAAAATGCCAACTAAATCCAGAAGCATGTTTCTCGCGTCAAACAGTCCAATAGTTTGTATTGATGCATGGTTTAGTCATAGACCAGGTGCTCGGAGATTTAAATATGAATTCATTTTCTGAAATTAAGTCTGAAAACCTAATGAAAAAGCTGACTGTAATTGCAAATGACACATTACAATCATGAGAATCGCCAGTTGTAAATGATTTAAAGAGCAAATGAATATGTCTCTAACTTGTTTGACATAGGTAGTCCTTTAGCTTTACTTTTTGTATTTTACAGATACATTTCTGGAGAATATACAGCCCATTTCCACAATTAAAAGGCCAGTGGATTTTCTCTGCACAACATTCTATTGCATTGCCTAGCCCTGGCAGGGATACACATTTATCCTATAAAAAAACAAACAAACAAACAAACAAAAAAAAAAACATTATTTCAAAAACTTCTCCAATATTACAATGAAAATTGCAGTAATTGTTGGTGAAGATGATTTCTGTTTTGCTTTTTCACTAAATTAAATGTTTCTTTGTAGCCCAGCATGATGGCTTTTGTAAACTTCTCAACAAAAAATGAGCTAAACTGTTTACCCTTTACCAGAGTTTCTTTTTTTTAAGATAAATGAATTCAATTGATTGAAGCAATAAATTCATCCAAAAAAGTAAGAGGTTTATTTTTCCTATTTGCCCTATCTCTAAGGAATTTCCTGCTTTGAAAAGCTATTCCTCTCAAATATTATATTTGTCTGTTATAAATAAAGTCATATACTTTAGACTTTTTAATTAAGAAATGGCATATTTATTAGTGATTTGATGAATGAGAAAAAAAGAATAACAGCCCTAAGTTTAAGTTGGCATGTTAATGTTGGGAAAAATTCAAAGGGGTAAAGGTTTTATAAAATTATCATAGTGTTCTTTCTCTATACTCTGCTACTCTTACAAATAATTCACCTATCTGAATTTTTAGCATACAGTTTTTAATACACAGCTGTTCAGTTATCCTATTCTGAACTTACTAGACATTTCAAACAAAATTGCCAATTTACTTCCCCATTTAAATTGCAAACGGTATTAGAAAAAAAATTAATTAAATAGATTTTTGATCCCCCAAATTAAAAGTAAAGTATATACTTTATTTAAAAAAAAAATTTAACGTTTATTTTTGAGACAGAGGGAGACAGAGCATGAATGGGGGAGGGTCAGAGAGAGAGAGAGACACAGAATCTGAAACAGGCTCCAGGCTCTGAGCGGTCAGCACAGAACCCGACGCGGGGCTCAAACTCACGGACCATGAGATCATGACCTGACCCAAAGTCGGAGGCTTAACCGACTGAGCCACCCAGACACCCCTAAAGTATATACTTTAAAGTAACCACATTGATCATGATTTAGTATTCTATAAACTTGAGAGTATGATCAGCAGATATTGTCCTAAAATATTAAACACTACATCTATAAAATCAGCAATTAATCTCAAATTGCTTTACTACATAAACCAAAGAATAATTTGGCAGTTGTGCTACCTAATTTAATCTCCAATATTCTGTAAATTTTGGTGGTGGGGGGGAAAGGATTATCTGTGTATTATTGTGATGATAAGATCCTCAGATCAAAGATTAAATATTCTGTGTGTAGGTTTTATTTTCCAAAATTGGTGGAGGGAGTGCAAATCATTCATGGGCGTGCCATGATCTCATGGGATCTGTAATCTGAGGGCACAATGGCTGCTATTTCAGCCAAGTGATAAAGTCAGGTAGCATACTTCATTTGTCTCAAGGAGCCTTATTTTCTTTAATTTTTATCATATCAGTGTTTTGAAGTCTCTGTGACAGTCATGAACATTATATGATGAACGTGTGTGAAAAAAAACAGGATTAGAAGTCGTACAAAATATTGTTATTAAAAGTAGCATTCATCATTCTACTTCTATGATTTGGGTTACTGTAACATCAGTTTCATAAAAAGTATGTAATTTTTTTTTTCATTCAGAAAAATAATACTGAGCACTTGTATACTTTGAGGTCAACTTACTCCAGGAACAATGGAGATTTTTCTAGGGAGCCTGCAGGAACATGTGATTTATAATGGTGGAACTGTGACCCATGAGGACAGTAATTATATTAGCCTGGCTTGAGGAGAACAGTCCGCTTCCACACTATCAATTTGAAAGTTCCCTGACAGTGGAATTCACACTAATGAAAGAATGAGTTTGTATTAAAAATTGTAACCCCTGATAGAGTGGACATAGTAGCAGGGAGAGAAACAGGAAAATCAATTCAGATGTAAGTGGGGTATTTTGAGAATGAAATCATGGAAATAATTGCAACTTGGCAGATGAAGATAACAAATTACAATATTTACTAAATATCTACCATGTGCTAGGAATCTTTCTGTGAGAGAAATAATGAAAAGTGTTGTCCGAAGAGGTAGGGCAAATGCTACATTCAAAATGCAATAATAATGGAGTAGTTTTGAAGGGTAGAGAAGATAGAATCTAACAGATTCTATAGTTGTAAAGTTGTAATAGCTTCCTGGCTTAGCTTAACCTGCTATAATAAAATACCATAGACTGGGTGGCTGAAACATTAGGTAATTATTTCTACCAAACTCTGGAGACTGGGAAGTCCAACATCAAAGTATCAGCAGATTTGGTTCCGGGCTACAGCCAGCCATCAAAAGTAACTAACTCCAAACAGTCCTCCCCAAATACCATCACGCTGGGGATTATGGCTTAAAAGTATTATTTTAAGGGGAGGAGGGGCACACATATTCAGTCCATAACAGTTCCTTTGACAGTGAAGAGAAGAAAGTTAGTGTTGATTTCATACATATTCTAAATTACTCAGGTTGATTGATTGTGTCTCTTAACCTTTATCACCTTTTGGTAGCAGGGACCTTTTCTATAGTCTTGTACCTCAAATGCTCAATCAGACTAAATCTAAGGAGATGATAAAGAGTATGTGCTTTCATGTCAGAAAAATCTGGTTCAGAATTCTGGGTCTACCTTCTGCTGGTTGTATAACACTTAGTAAATTGTTAACTATTTTGACACGTTTTACTCATTGGGTAAGTATACTTAATACTATTTATTTCAGACTTTTTATTTTTGAGGATTAAATGAGTTAACATATCCAAGGCACTCTGAATGGTTCCTAACCCAAGGTCAAAAGTTCTAAAAAAGTGGTCGATAAAAAAGAGGAATTGACCATTCTTTTTCAAACTTAATGAGGGTAAAATTTAGAAGAGCAGGTGTTGCTTGGAATGAAATGTTGATCCTATTAAGACCAAACAACATTGATATATATTAAAACAGAAAGTAATCCACTCCAGACCCCATTTCAGAGTGCTGGATATTACAGAATCTAATGGAATTTAGTGAGTACCACTAAAGGGTACTTACACTGAAGACTGAGTTAGTGAATGATTATTCTGTAACAGGCATAAGTCAAATGCTGGAGTTTAATTACACTGCCTTCTTTTGTCCTCAAAAAAATTCCTTTGCAGGTGTTTTTTTTTTTTTTTTTCCATTTTAAAGATGAGGAGAATAAGTCATAGATGAATTTTCTTGATGATATTCATACAGTCAGTAGGTAGCAAAACCAGGCCTAAATAGGCAATTTGACTCTGGAGTCCCTGCTTCTACAGTTTTCTATACTTACTTTCAAGATTAAGAATGGATGTTTAAAGTGGCATGTCCGGGTGCCTGGGTGGATCACTTGGTTAAGCGTCCAACTCTTGATTTTGGCTCAGGTCATGTTCTCACCATTCTTGAGATCCAGCTCCACGTCGGGCTCTGCACTGACTTCGCAGAGTCTGCTTGGGATTCTCTGTCTCTCTCCCCCTCTCTTTCTGCCTGTCCCC
Source organism: Panthera tigris (assembly GCF_018350195.1). Taxonomy (NCBI): domain Eukaryota; kingdom Metazoa; phylum Chordata; class Mammalia; order Carnivora; family Felidae; genus Panthera; species Panthera tigris. Next base: position 22,210,079 of record NC_056668.1, read on the forward strand.
CAACTTGCTCTCTCTCTCTCTCTCTCTCTCAAAATAAATAAACTTTCAAAAAAATAAAGTGGCATATTTATTTTATTGGTTTGTAATATTTCTAGAATACTTGGAAATCTTATACTATACATGTTAAATATTTTCATAAATGCAGGTTTATTTTTGAAATTGATAATTGGCTTTCTGTTCAGAGAAATAGATATATTTTCAACTTAAATCTTTAAAGATCACAAATTATGTCTAGTGATAGATATATACAATTTTAAGGTGAGTCAATAGCATCTCCTTGCATAAAAAATGCACATCCCAAGTTTATCGTTAAATTCTCAAATACTTGCAATAAAAGTATAACTTAAAAATGAATTCGATGATGATGAGACAGTAATTAAACACTGTGAAATAAATTTCATTTTTCACAATATCTATGACACCAACAAGTGAGCACTCTGTATATATTTAGCATCACAAAATAAACTCAGAAGGGGCGCCTGGGTGGCTCAGTCGGTTAAGCGTCCAACTTCAGCTCAGGTCACCATCTCGCGGTCCATGAGTTCGAGCCCCGCGTTGGGCTCTGGGCTGATGGCTCAGAGCCTGGAGCCTGCTTCAGATTCTGTGTCTCCTTCTCTCTCTGCTCCTCCCCCGTTCATGCTGTGTCTCTCTCTGTCTCAAAAATAAATAAACATTAAAAAAAAACTAAAAAAACAAAAAGAAAAACAAAATAAACTCAGAAGAAACCATGTCTTGAAACTGACCCCCCCACCCTCATCTTGGAAATATTCAAATACCTGTAACACTACTAAAAATAAGAAAATAAAAATAATGTTTGAGTCGGGGCGCCTGGGTGGCGCAGTCGGTTAAGCGTCCGACTTCAGCCAGGTCACGATCTCGCGGTCCGTGAGTTCGAGCCCCGCATCAGGCTCTGGGCTGATGGCTCGGAGCCTGGAGCCTGTTTCCGATTCTGTGTCTCCCTCTCTCTCTGCCCCTCCCCAGTTCATGCTCTGTCTCTCTCTGTCCCAAAAATAAAATAAAAAACGTTGAAAAAAAAAATTAAAAAAAAAAAAAATGTTTGAGTCAACATCCGATGACCAAATGCTTCAGATTTTCTACAACCAAAATGGTTCGGGTCTCTATAGCTTCAGGATCTCCTTCTCCATTGCAATAAAGTTTAAAGGAAGGGATTTAGGAGTGGTGCACTCTCCAAATACATTCTCTACCACGATGTCATTCACTACAGAGCAACTATTAATATCTATAAATCTGGTTCAAGACCTTTCCGGTAATCTTAATTAGAATTTGGATCTAGTTTAAATTGGCAACATAGAAATGAAAATATATAATTATATTAAGAGTTCTGTTTGGGGGTGCCTGGGTAGCTCAATTGGTTGAGCATCCAACTCTTGATTTCAGCTCGGGTCATGATCTCAAGGTTCATGAGTTTGAGCCCTGTATTGGGCTTTGGGCTGGCAGCACAGAGCCTGCTTGGGATTTCTCTCTTCCTCTCTCTCTCTGCCCCTCTCCCCCCCCCCTTTAAAATAAACTTAAAAAAAAGACTTTTGTTTGTAAATAGCAATTTTATAAACCTAATAGTCACTGGATATGTGAAAGCAGCACAAATACATATTGCCTGTCATTATTCTTATAGATTGAAAAATTTGGTCAACTTATTAAAAACACAAGGATTGTTGATAAATAAAATGTATAGTAATAATTGTGTGTCTTATTTGCACAACATCTTATTACTCTCACGAACTTTAACATCCAAGCTACTGATGATTTCTTTATTAATTTATTTAATGTAATTGCTCTTTAAGAAAGATTGGTTAAAGAGACATGTTTTCTTAATGTTTTAGACATAACATTAATAAACTAATATATGTAATTTAAACTAATAAACGTTAATAAACTAATATATGTGATCTAAATCCATTTTTAAAATTATGAAAAGAAATAAAAATAATAAGACAATAAAATGATGGAATAACAGAAATAGCACAGGAGTTTGAGAGGTATATTATTATATATTATTCACCTAATGTGTGACAATGAACATTTTATAACTTCTTTGAGTTTCATTTCTATCATTTGTAAGATGAGGATTAAAACACATATATCAAAAATTCAAAAGGCTTTTTGTCAAATAACTACTTAGTGTAAGTTACTTAAAATAGTTTTTCAGCATCCAATTTACACCTTAATGGATTCATTTATTCATTTATGTATCAGGTATTTATCATGTACCAGGCACTTTTCTGGGAATGAGTAACATGAAACATGGCGAAAACAATGACCATACTTCATATAGATAGATGATATAGATATTTGCATTGTAGATAAGAGTGTTATAAACATGGATATCATCTTAGGGGTTTATTTGGAGTATATCTCAAGTTTCATTAGAATTTAGTGATAAATTAAAGTCATCAAAAATCTATGTCATGATATCTATATTTTAGCTTGAGTTGAAAGGATATGACTTCTCTGCAGCCAGAACAATGGAATATTCTTTATTACTAATACATAGTGTTTATAATGAAAATACACCAATATCTGGGGAGAAAAATACTTAAGGACTGAGTTAAATTTTCCATAGAATGCACATTAAGGCTACAAGCAATACATTTTTATTGTTTCAGTAATAACCACAATAATGAATTTCAAATATGAATTCTTATAACAGCTCTCAAAATCTTATGTGTTTGAGTTAAAATGATTTTCAAAGGACTTTAGGATTATCAGTACATGGAATTCTGTGTCTAACAACTGACGACCTGTGGGTCCTCTTCAAACATTTTTTGAGCTAATTAAACAGTTTAGAATTACTTTTCAAAATTTGAATCTCTGGGGATATTAAATTAATATCCAGATTTCAAACTTCTTTCCCCAAACTGGAAGATACGACAGCACTTAGCCTTCATTCCTACCTAGCAATCAGGCTCTCCTTCCTAGAGTTTCTGCTACCTCTTTAAACAGGCAAGTTTTCTAGTTTGCATTGCATGCTTTGGCCTTACAGTTTGTCTACTCCGTGTGTATGTTTTTTGTGTTGGAATCCTGCAGAAAGTGATGTTGAAGTTTCCTCACTTTATCTAAGGAAAAACCTTAGCAGTGTAAGAGATATGCTTGGCTCTTTATTTTTTGAAATTGTTCTTTCACAATTTTTTGAACTTTTGATTAACGTACGGAAGCACAAATTTGGAGCTTATTCTTCCAAATAACTTATCCATATTATCAAATAATTAAAATGGATATATGGTCAGATGATCTCCATTCTGGGTGGGCATTATTCTCTGAAATTGGAAGACATGTGGCTTAACACAAGGCCAGTCATCTTATAAGAGTGTATGACCATGCTAAGGTCTGAAGGTTTATGCCTTCCAGATTTATATGTTGAAATCCTAACCCCCAAAAATGATATTGGGCGGAGGGAGTCTGGCAGGTGCTTAAGTCATGAAGGTGAAGCCTTCATGAATGAGGTTATTGCCTTATACAATAGGCTTCTGAGAGATCCCTAGCCCCTTCTTCCAAGTGAGAACACAATGAGAAGGTGCCACCTATGAACCAGGAAGAGGGTCCTCATCATACGAGATGAGGAATAAAATGCCTGTATGTTGATTTTGGACTTTCCAGCCTCCAGAACTGGGAGAAAAAAAGTTTTGTTATTTGTAAGCTATGCAGTCTGTGGCATTAGTTCACGTCTTCATGTAGTTTCCATTTTGGTGGAAAGACCAAAAATAAATCGACAAAAAAAGTAGATTTTGTAGATAACAAATACAATTTAAAAAATTAAAGGTAATAACAGATAATGATAGGGCATGGGGGATGTGTCCTGTAAAAGGTGGGTACAGAAAGTCCTATCTGATGACCCAATGTGTAAGCAGTGACATAGAGGAATGTGAGAGATAAGGCTTGTTGTGGGAGGAAGCATCAGAGGAGGACCTCTCGAGGCAACTTAAGATCACCCTGATGAAGATCCATTCACACTCCTAACAATCGTGTTATTGTCTTGAGAGCCTTTTCCATAGTGTGGAAATGGTTTACTTAAATCCTGTTTACTTCTCATGAAGAATATGTAGCGTTATTATTCAAGGAGAAAACCAGCATATTATCTTAGATGGACTGTTTGGTAAGTTAATAGAATAGTACATAATTTGGGAGACGATCCTACCTTTTAAAACTGGTTATATCACACTCTGGAATGGATAATAATTGATACCAACCAAACAGGATGGCAGATGGAAAACAGTAAATGTTAAAAGATTGTAAATTACTTCATGTGTTGTCAGATGGAAAGTCTAGATATCAGGACCATTGTATGAAATTGGGGCTATATTTTTTATTGTCTCAAAGGATATTAATTGAGTCACTTTTATGTGTAACGACCCCAAATCTTGGAGGGTGTGGAGGAAGAAATAAGGATTATGTCTAAGTTTCTGTCTTTGGGGAGGTGGAGGAGGCAGGTGGAGAGTTGTGTAACCCAACCATAACCAGGCTCTGCTGCTTTCAGGTAGGGGACAGAATGACAGCATTTTGGTAAGGTAAGAACATGGCCTGCACTGCCGATATTTCAACTGGTGCTTCCTTGAGGAAGGACTAGGGGAGGAGAATATGAACTCACAAAATGTTTTGGGGAGCTATTTGACTTCATATATCAATTAGACAAGTGGGACTTGTCCTTCGAGAGGGATGCCACATGTGCAGGATGCACAGTCCTGCAACATAATAGCCCATAACCTTGGCTGTCCCTGATGTTGAAATGCCTTCAGGTATTTCTTTTAATCACAGTAGAGATTATGAGAATTTAAAAACTATAATTTTTTCTTACACTACCACTTCAAACATATTTCAAAGCTCAAAGAAGACAGCGTATCACACTATCATAATTCTTTCAGTGCATTCAGTCAACACTCACAGCCTGAAACACAAATGTGATGTTAATAAAATATTATTTAGTCATTTTTAGAGTATTTGTTATATAAGAAGAAAATACAGTAGTATGAAAAATGTTCTGGGTGGCTCAGTTGATTGAGTGTCTGACTTCCGCTCAGGTCATAATCTCATGGTGAGCTCCAGCCTCACATTGGGCTCTGCGCTGAAAGCACCAAGTCGGCCTGGAGACCGCTTTGGATTCTGTGTCTCCCTCTCTCTCTGCCTCTCCCTTGCTCATGCTCTGTCTCCCTCTCTCTCTAAAAATGAATAAACATTTTAAAAATTAATTAAAAATGTTCTTTGCCCCCTCATTTTAAATCGGTCCAATTACAAAGTAGAAAATTGGTAATTTGTAGAACATAATATTTATATCAGCTTCAGCCATGTAATATAAGATGCATCACAGAGTATTTGTGCAGAACTACCAAATGGGGTGCCCAGCTGCAGAATCCTCTAAGACGTTACAATGAAATGGCAGCTTATCGACCTGTGAAAAATGTATTTATGTTTCCCAAACACTGACAATGTTAAAAAAAAAAGAGAGGGAGAGGGAGAGGGAGAGGGTGAGGGAGAGGAGAGAGACAGAGAGAGAGAAACCAAAACATGTTTGGTCAACTGTAGCTTATATAATTTTGGAAGATGTATACTTTTCTTCATAAAATTATGCTGTGTCTTTTGTAAATAATATAACATAAAAAAGGATGTAATCTTTGAATACTAAGCAGAGAGATTTTAGAATTAGTTGGGCATAGCTTTGGAATATTTAATAATATCATAATCATCATGAATTTTTACTGACAACTTCAATAAACTAAAAAGTCAATTTTGGAGAATCTTCATCACAATTCTGTAACTGTCAGGTTTAAAGTAGGTTGTAACTTTATTTTGTTTATATTCCCCATTAAAGTCAAAGATTCTATTTGTTGGGTTTTATTTCAATATCCTATCTTCAGATTAAATCCACTATGTATCTGAGAAAATAATCTCGCATATAATAATCTGTTTTCCTACATTTTCTTAGAAATATATATGGTCTAGAAATGAAAGTTAACTGTTTTAATATGTAAATCATTAATCCATAAGTATCTGATTTACATGGTTGTTTCTTTTTTCTAATTACATATGTAGACACCTTAAAATAATTGGTATTATATTCTATAGTAAATAACAGGCCATACCTGTGTCCTAAATATATTTCATTTTCCATGAATATTATAGCTTATGTATAATCTTTTTTATGAGTGTTTTATGGGCTTCAATATTTCTGATGTGAAGTATATGCAATACATTTTTTCAAAACTTTGATTTTTTCCTCTCTGACACACTATAAGCAGTCTATTAATTTTGTGTAGATGATTAAAGTATAGTCAGTCTGCTTTGTTTATGGATTTTCCTATCTATCTGGAATAAAACCCTAAATTAATATATCTGTAAAAACATAAATTAAAATACAATGACAATCTGTATATACATTAATTTAAATAATACCATTTCAAATACAACATGACTGTTGACTGGCACCAGCTCTCAGACCCTTTCTTTTTCAATAATTAAAATATATCCTCCTTTGTCTTCTAAAAGTCTTTTCTATTTACGAGCTTTATAAAGAAAGAAAGGAACTGAGCAAAAATGTATCTGATTTCAGATTGATTTAATCTTAGAAACATACTCTAAGGGGTGCCTAGTTGGCTCAGTCAGAAGAACGTGTAACTCTTGACCTCCAGGTCCTAAATTCAAGCCCCATATTGGTTAGAGATTAGAAAGATAGAAAAAAAAAAAAAAACTTAAAAAAAAAAAGAAAAGAGAAAGTTACATGAACCTTGCAAGAATGTAAAATTCTTATTTGTAAATCTCTGCCTTATTTAAGCAATTGTCTTGATAGTTTGTCTTCCTATTTTTTTTTTATTTTTTAAACATTAATTGGCAGAGAATGAGATATGTTCTCTTTTTTTATAAATGAAAATAAACTAAATCTCCACCTTATACAAATAATACTTTTTCTATTTTTAGTAATGTTTCATTTTCAGAAAGTTTTAGATTTGCAGAAAAACTTCAAAGACAGTAGAGAGATTCCATATATCCTGCACCCCATTTATCTCATTGTTGACATCTTACCTTAATATGGCCCATTATTCACAACAAATGAACAAATATGAACACAGTTCTATTAACTAAAGTCCATATTTTATTGTATGATCTTAGTTTTCACTTAATGTCTTCTTTTTGTTCCAGGATTCCATACAGGATACATTATATTTAGTTGTCTTATATCTTTAAAATCTTTTTGACAATTTATTGTACTTGTTTTTCATGAACTTGGCAGTTTTGAGGAGACACATCTGACATTTTTTTGACTATCAATTTTGCTTTGTCTGATTTTTTTTTTTTAAGAATTAGAGTAGGGCTGTATGGTTTGGGGAAGAAGACAGCAAAGGTAAACTGGAATTTTCAAAACATCATTTCAAGGATTCATAGTATCAACATGACTTACCATTGATAATGTTAACAGAACTTATTTTTGTAATAATTTATACTTACATGTTATAAAAATTAGAAATACATTTTTACTTGAAACACATTGACTTGAATGGTAATGTTAGCACACTAAGAGGAGATGTATATGTGTGTGTGTGTGTGTGTGTGTGTATACATATATACATACATCTTGGGGAAAATTCATTTCTCAAGTATGTAACACTGTAATAGAGCAAAAATTTTACCTATGTAAGATGAAAAGGAAAAGTACATGTGCATATGTGGCACTAAATAGTCCATTCTTCTCATGCAGGCTCTTTGGGTAGTCAGATCATATTTAGTACGTTGTTGTTGACCTACTGTAAGTAAAACAAGGAGGAATAAACAAACTAAGCATTAAGAGGAAATGATGTAGAATAATTGGATGTATCCTTCTCTGCATTAAGCAGGCCCTTGCTAATGAAACTGGAATAATTGAGGTCTGTGGGCTAAAATCTTCTGGGCAGTGTTGGATGGGTTTTAGTTGGATCTTGCTGTAATAAAGAAACAAAAATGATCCAAGTTCTAATGACTTACACTTGCCATCATTTATTTCTCATTCATATGCCTATAGATTGGCTGTGGTGGTTCTGATCCAGATGTGAATCGAATTTGGTTCTGATCCTCTAGTTTTCAGATTTCAAAGCTCAGGAGGATGGAGTAGTGTCACTTGGACTATAGTCTTCTCATGGTAGAGGTAAAAGGCTCGAGGGATCAAGTCAAGCCACGCAAATCATGTAAATAATTGACGTAGATGTGGAGTGTTTTATGTTTCAACTACTATTGGTCAAAGCAATTTGTATCTCTAAGCTCAATACCAATGGGTGGAGATGTATACTCTTTCCCAGAAGGCCATAAGGGTAGTGAACGTTTAGTGAAAAAGCATACAATCTGCCAGAGATGAAGATTTACATTCTTCTATGCTTCTTTTGTGTCTACATGTAAAAGCAACATCATGAAGCATATTACTTATCTACTATTGCTTTCTGGTACTCTATCTTAGTATGTTACCAGTTCATACCTAAATCTATGCAAGTTTGAGAACCATTTTGTTTCTTTAAAAGTGCTATGGGGGTGCATCTGGATGGCTCACTCAGTTGAATGTCTGACTCTTGATTTCAGCTCAGGTCATGATCCCAGGATTATAAGATCAAGCCCTATGTTGGGTCTGCACCTGAATGTGGAGCCTGCTTAAGATTCTCTCTCCTGGTTCCTCTGTCCCTCCCCTTGCTCCTCACTCTCTCTCTAAGATAATAAATAAATAAATAAATAAATAAATACATAAATAAATTTAGATTCATCATGTGTCATGTTATCTTAGTTTCCTTAATTGAAGTTTTGGTTTGAGTAGTGCCTAATTTTTTCTTCCAAGAAATAAAAACTCATGGTTATGCCATTACACTTTAAAAAATATAATTATTCTGTCATATAGAAAGCAATTTTAAAGATATATTCAAATATATATTCAGATATATTCAAATATTATAAATAAATAAAATATAAATATTTGACCAAAACTCAAGGTGCTTAATGCACTTAGATCATCTTTATTAGAAAAATACCTGATCTAAATATCAAGTCTGGCTTATACAACAAAATGTCACTATAAATTTATGATTATTTTATTGAACATAAGCAGAAAGGGCAATTCAAGAATAATATTTAATTCATTGTGAATGAGATAAGAAAAGTTAGCTTAAAACTAGGGCTTCCATAAAAATAGAAAATATATATATATATATTTATCTGTATATACTAATTCATATATTTTAATTAGAAACTCTGAGTTGGTTGAAGTGCTCATTACATGAAGTTGAACTGAAAAAGTTAGAGAGGGAGGGAGCCAAAGCATAAGAGACTCTTAAAAACTGAGAATAAACTGAGGGTTGATGGGGGTGGGAGGGAGGGGAAAGTGGGTGATGGGCATTGAGGGAGGGGCAAGTGGGTGGTGGGCACCTGTTGGGATGAGCACTGGGTGTTGTATGGAAATCAATTTGGCAATAAATTTCATATTAAAAAAAAAAAAAGAAAAACTACTGGCCTGTAAGACCAAGCTAAAATTACACAAAATGCTGCATAGCTATCCGAAGACTTGGGAAATTAAAATAGAAATTAAATATGTAATATTAAATGACAATGTCTAAAATACATAAACTTGCAGTTCCAGATATATAATATATTCAACTGGTTGGATACATGGCTATATATGCTTCTTTCCACCTCATTAAGTATGGGTTTTACCTATGACATAATAATACCAGCCAGAAATCCATTGCTACTTTTTTCTCCCATATCTCTTCAGGATAGGAAACCAATTTCAGACCTTGATTTCAAGGAGTCAGTAAGGTTTGCATTGTAGGTACCCCTTTTCATGAGTTGCTTTGTCTTTATATTACATGTGCTTTCAGAATATGTTCTAGGAGAAATTGAGTGATGAGTTCACAAAAGACATAATTTCATAAATACGTAACTGAGTAAAAATGTATATGTTAAAAATAAAGAATAAATAAAATTATTTTCTAGCACACAAAAGCCAAAATAAGTTATTATTAGAACACAGACTACAAGATATATTAAAGGAAATGTGTCAGGCGGAAGGAAGAAGACACCAGATGGAAATATGGATTTACATACAAGGAATGTAAAACACCAGAAATTGGGACTACATGGATAAAAAATGAGATCTATTTCTTATTATTTAAATCTCTTGAAAGATAAGTTACTGCTTAAAATAATAATGCATTGTGGACTTTATAACATTCACTTGTATATCCACACATATATACAAATACATACCCACATGTAATATTAAAATACATACACATATGTAGAAATGCATGGAAACATTTTTATAAGGGCTAGAAAGGAAAACAATGAACATATACTATTTTATGGTTCTTATAAACTCTGTAGAGTGGTATAATAACTCTCGAAACCAGACTGCGTTTAGATGGAGTAATGGCTACACTAACAAAAACAAAGAGATAAAACTGAATAGGCTATCATGGTGATAAAATGCATACATAACAATACTCAGTTAACCCAAAGAAGGTAGAAAAAGAAGAAAAAAGTGAATAAAGGGGCAAGACAAATAGAACATAAAGAGTGTGATATAAGGCATAAACCTTACTCTATCAATAACATATTAAATTTAATGATCTAAATACTTAAATTAAAAGATAGTTTTCAGATTGTATTAAAAAGCAAGCTCCAACTATATGCTGCCTATAAGGGAAAAATATCTACAAATATAAGACCACAAGTATATATAAAAAAGTAGAAGGATTGAAAAAAAAGACATTAACAAGAAGCCAAAAGAAAAGGGAATTACTATATTAATATCAAACACTATTGAATTCCAATCAAAAAGTATTACTGGGTATGTAGAAGATCATCCTATAATAATAAAACGGTCAATTCATCAAGACGATATAATAATCCTAAATGTCCATGCATGTAGTAACAGACCTTCAGAGTACAAGAAAATAAAGCCAGTACACTTCAAGAAGAAACAGAGGAATCCATAATTATAGTTAGAACTTTCAATTTCTCTTTTCCAACAACTGAGAGAACAAATAGATTAAATCAGTGGATAAAGAAGTCATGGTATATATTTAGAGCTCAGTCATAAAAAAGGATGAGATCTTGCAATTTGCAACAACATGGATGGACCAGGAGGATATTATGCTAAGTGAAATAAATCAGACTAAGAGAGACAAACATCATGATTTCACTCACATGTGGAACTTCAAAAGCAATACAAATGAATACACAGATAAAAAACAGAAACAACCCATAAATACAGAAAACAAACTGATGGTTGCCAGATGGGAGACGATTGAGAGGTTGGACTAAATGGGTGAAGAGGAGCAGGAGGTATAGGCTTCCAGTTACAGAATGAATAAGTCACAGGAATAGAAGGCGCAACATAGGGAAATACAGTCAATAATATTATAATAGCATTGTATGTTGACAATTAGTAGCTACACTAATGGTGAAGCAAAGCATAACCTATAGAGTTGTTGAATCACTACGCTGAAAAATGTCACATCACGTGTCAACTATACTCAAATAAAAAGTGATTTTTTTAATTTTTACTTTTTGAGTTTATATATTTATTGAGAGAGAGAGTATTGCACATGTATGCACACGTGAGTGAGGGGCAGACAGAGAGGGAGAGAGGATACCAAGCAGGATCTGCGCTGGTAGCACGGAGCCCCAAGCAGGGCTTGATCTCGCGAGCTATGAGATCATGACCTGAACTGAAACTTAGAGTTAGGCTCTTAACCAACTGAGGCACCTAGATGCCCCCAAAGTGTTTTTTTAAATCATTGAGAATATGAAAGACTTGAGCAGCCCTACCAACCAATCTGACCTTACTGACAATGACAGACTTTCCAACCTATAACAGCAGACACATACTGTTTTGAAGTACCTGTGAAATATTTAGCAAGTTGCACTGTATATCAAATCTCAATAAATTAAAGAGGATTGTAATCACATGAAGTATTCCTTCTGACTATAGAAAAATAAACAGCACATGTATCTGAATTAGTGGGATGCTGCTGAAGCAATACTAAAGAGAAAATTCAGGGCAATAAATAAAAATAGTCTAAAAACAGTACTCTCAGCTTTGACTTTAAGATACAAGAATAGGAAAATAAATTAAACCACCAAATAAAGCAATGAGTGGAAGCCTGTATCTCCCTCTCCTCTTTACCCATTTTGCCCAACCCCCTATTCACCTCCTCCACTCACCCAACTACTATCAGTTTGTTCTTTATATTTATAGGTCTGACTTTTTTAAATGATTATTTATTTATTTTTGAGAAACAGAGAGATAGAATATGAGCAGGGGAAGGGCAGAGGGAGAGGGAGACAGAGAATCCAAAGCAGGCTTAACACTCTCATCAGAGAGCCGAACTGGGGCTCGAACTCACCAACTGTGAGATCATGACTTGAGCTGAAGTTGGATGTCCAACCAACTGAGCCACCCAGGTGTGCTTATAGGTCTGATTCTGCTTTTTATTTGTTTATTCATCATTTTTTAAAATTTCACTTATGAATGGAATTATATGGCATTGGTCTTCTTCAGTCTGACTTATTTCATTTAGCAAGATACTCTCTAGGTTCATCCATGGTGCTGCAAACGGCACAATCTTATCCTTTTCTGTGGCTGTGTAATATTCCATTCACATTTTCCTTATGCATTCATCTACTGATGAAGAGGTTACATCCATATCTTCGCTATTGTAAATAATTCTGTAATGAACATAGGGTGTTTATCATAGGGTGAAAATATCTTTTAAAATTAGTTATTTTGTTTTCTTTGGGTAAATACCCAGTAGTGAAATTATCAGATCATATGGTATCTCTATTTTTAATTTTTGAAGAACCTTCATATTGTTTTCCACAGTGACTTACCAATTTACATTCCCACCAACAGTTCATGAGGGTTCCCTTTTCTCTACATCCTTGCGAAAACTTGGTTTTCTTGGCATTTTGATTTAGAAAGGGGAGCCTGGATAGCTCAGTCAATTAAGCTTTGGACTCTTGATTTGGCTCAGGTCATGATCTCAGGATTTCTGGGATCAGCTGTCAGTGCAGACCCTGCTTGGGATTCTTTCTCTCCCTCTCTCTTTCTTTCTCAAAATAAAAATATAAATAAACATTTAAAACTAATTTGCATTAAAAAGAAAGAAGGAAAGAATAGATAAAAATGTTGTAATAGGTTTCTAAAACTCTAAGGTTTTTATTATATTCCGAGGTTAGTTGCTTTTATTGAATTATTTTTTTAAATAAAGTGATATTTTTAAGTTGTAAATTAATATGAAAGAGATGGATTATTTAATTAATAGTATCAGGGCAATTAGTCATTTGGACAAATAACTTAGGTCCTTGCCTCAGGTCATATAACAAATTAATGCCATGTGAGTTTAAAAAATTAAATGTTAACTCTAAACTATAAAGAGGATTTGTTATTGTTTAAAAAATAAAACAATGAAAAGGAAATAATGATAAACAGAATAGAAATCAATGAAATAGACAACAGATAAAAAATAAAGAAATAGTTATAAAACAAAACTAATTCTATGAGAAAATGAATAAAACTGACAATTCTCTAGCCAGATTGCTTAGGAAAAACAAAGTCACAATCCATTATTATAAGGATTCAGAAAGTTATCAAAACTCTAGATGCTTACAGATAATTAGGGAATATTATGAACAACTTGATTCCAAAAATTCAAATTAAGTTCATATTTTAAATTCCTTGAATGTCAAACATGATCAACTTTACTAAAGAAGAAATACACTTAACAAATAAAAGAGACCTGGAAAAATGTGTGTTTCGTGTAACCTGAATATTCTACAGCAACTAAAGACATTGAAATTTCAGTGAAATTTTTTTCTATAAAGACAACTTTAGGCCTAAATTGTTCTTCTAGAGAATTATAACAAACTTTTAAGAAGAGAGAACAGCACTTTTACAAAAACTCATAATATTTGAAGAGGATGGAATGTTCATTCTATGAGACCAACATTACTTTAAAACAAAGACCAAACATATTGTAAGAAAACTACAGTTCAGTAACTCTCTTAAATATAGATGCCAAGAAAATGTTTATCAAAATTTTAGCAAATAGAACCCAATATGTTAAAAAACGATATTCGCCAGGATCATTATTTTAGAAATACAAATTTGGTTTCACTCTTAAAAGCACTTAATGTAATTAGCCATATTAAGAAACTAAAACAGGGGCGCCTGGGTGGCTTAGTCCGTTGAGTGTCCGACTTTGGCTCGGGTCATGATCTCACAGTCCATGAGTTTGAGCTCCGCGTCGGGCTCTGTGCTGATGGCTCAGAGCCTGGAGCCTGCTTCTGATTCTGTGTCTCCCTCTCTCTCTGCCCCTAACCCACTCACATTCTGTCTCTGTCTCTCTCAAAAATAAATAAACATTAAAAAAAAAAAAAGAAACTACAACAAAAGCTAAAACATAAGATCTTCTCAGAGATGCAGAAAAAAAGTTTGAAATTATCCAATATTTATTCATAATAAAGACTCATAAATCTAGAAACATAGAGGATAATCTGATATAAGGCATTATGGTAAAGAGACAAATGTCCCTTTCCTCTAAATTGCTCAGATCCTAAAGGTACTAAAACTAAAAAACTAGTAAGTGAGTTTAGAAAGTTTATAGGATACAAAACTAACCTACAAAATCAATTGTATTTTTATATACTGATCATAAAAATCAGAATTAATTAACAAAATACATTTAAAAAGGCTTTAAAACATAAAATGCTTAGGGATAAGTCTGAAAAACATACATGACTTGTTCACTAAAACCCATAAAGCTTGCTGACAGAAATTAGAGACCTAAAGAAATAGAAAAATACATGTTGTTCCTAGGTGAGTAGCCTCAAATAATGTTCATATTTAATCCCCCTCCTCTAATTGACTGGTTGGTAGATTTAATACAATCTCCAAATCTCATGAGACTTTTTTTTTTTGGTAGAAATTATCAAATTAATTATAAAATTCCATGAATTTGGAAGGGCCAAAATAACTTTGAATAAGACTCTGGGCTGAACAAAAACAAGCCTTGCAGAGTTAAAGGGATATTGTAGGTCTCCAGAGACCTACAAAATGTTATCTTCCTGGAGGTATATGTTTACATTTCAAAGGGGGAGTAAACATTCAGAATTTGTTTATAAATGAAAAGATTATAAACTAGGGATCTTCACCTTGTCTTCCTAGGGTAGACTTGACTCTATAGGAAAATAAACTGGTCTCTCTTCTCTTCTCCCCTCCCCTCCTCCTCCCCCCATCCCCCTCCCACTCTGTGTTTCTGTATGCTTCAATATAAACCTGAACTTCATTCATGTAAGGAAAGGAATTATATTCCACATCATCATATATTAGTTCTAATAATGCATAAAATATCATTAATAGCTGTGATAAAATTAGTTCAAGAGACAAATTTAATGTTAGAGATATGGCTAAAATATGATGAAAACTGTCTCTTTTTTCAGGTGTTTATTAAGACCCTATTAAGATCCTGAACTTTTCTTGGAACCAGAGCATATCAGTAAAAATCACATATTTTTTGCCATTCAACATATTTAGATTAAAATGGTGAATATAGACCAAAAGACAAACAAAACAAAACTTACAATGGATGCAATACTGGAGATTATACAGATGATATACCAGCGCAGAATAAAACCACTAGAAAACAGAAATACCAAGGTGTTTTATCTCTTAAATGTAGATTTAGTTCCCTCATCCCCATATCTCCCACACTCCCCATAAGAGAAAACAGGTATGTGCTCATGGCAAATGATGATTCAAGGAGAGGGATGTTAATTAACCCACCTACCTTCCCCTCCACCCAAAAAGGAAAGAGTCAGCAGTAGCATAACATAATGGGCAAACACTACAAACTGGTAACATAATACGAGGAATATCTCCTCAATGAAGATCACTAAATTAGAATAGGGATAAGACATAACAGTGGTAAAACATCAAAGTGCTAGAGTGCTCTATTTAAAGAACTTATAGTACACTACTTACCTTCCTTGTATAAAATTTTATTTCCCATAATATTGTAAAGGCAATAAGGGCTATTATTGTACTAGACTAACTTTGAATAAGAAAGATGAATTGTCTGGTAAAAATGTAAAATGAAAGCACTATAACTTGAAATTAGTGATTCTGAATGAATGATTTGGACATGTATCCTACACTTAAACCAGTGAAAATGCAGTTATTAAATCAAGGTTTAAATTTTTTTAAATTGTAAAAAGATTTAAAATATTTTGAAAATTATAATCTGAAAACATAATTTTAAATGAGCCAAGTGAGAATGAAAATGAAAATGATGTTATGATATTAACATATTTAAGATCAAATTCCAAAATTAACATACTTAAAGGTTAAGAAAAATGGAAAGACAGTTCATATGCAAGAAAATAAAAATGTCAGGAGACCATAATACAGTATTAGGAGACCTCAACTTTAGAATATAACTACTGCTTACAAAAAACAGAAGACAGAGACAGAAACTCTTGGTTGTATCTGGAGGGAAAAAACAGAGAAGCCATAATTCTGATGCTTAGAAGAAATGGTCAAAAACCAAACTGAAACATAAGATAAAGTCCTCAAATGTTATTTTGAGTCCATTTTCTCTGTAATTTGGGAATGAGATGAAAACCACCATCTCCAGGCACTGAATGAATTTGGTAAGTTCATTAAAGTGATGCCAAATGTGTCTGAGAATTATGGGAAGACAAAGTGTTGGTGAAGAGGTGAAATGTAGACTGAGTTTCACAGGAGAAGAAGATTCAGCCTAGACTCTTCACTAGACAGAGCTTGATATTGATTATGTGCAAGATGGCAGAACAACATCAGCTGGTTACATTGGAGGCACTTAAAAAAAGAAATGATGAAAATCTAGAATGTTATAAAATAGGGATTATTTAGAAAGAATGTAGATTAAATTTAATAAATCATAATGTATAGAGCAAGAGAGATAATAGGAGCACTATTTTCTGTGCTGGTTGTATTCACTTGGAATATTGTGATAAGTTAGTTGTTCCTGAAATACATTAAGAAAAATGCTGACACACTAAAGCAGTTTATCTCTAGAAGTATAAGAATTATGTGCACAATTAAAGCCATGAAATGCAGTTGTGGGGGTCCAATGAAGATGTTCAATAAGAAGAGACACTTAGGAGAGACTATTATAAACATATATTTGAAGGGAGGACATTCGGACAAAGACTTGGAGGTGTTCTATTTAGTTTCATGGAAAAAAAAACCCACAGATGTCGTAGCAAAAAAATACTTTCTAATAATTTCCCTCCTCCCCCAATAGTCCATTGTGGTATAATTTGATTGAAAATGTAGATACTAAAGTTGTGTTACCACTTATTAGAGGTGTTTTACAAAGGATGCCAAAAATATGGAAACAATAGAACTGCTTACCTTAAGACTTTCTTCTAAATCTGAAGTTATGAATGAGTGATTGTGTGCTAATAGACACAACTATTGTGCCCACCAGTGTAATTTTGAGAGAAGAAAGTATAGTCTGATATTTCTCTACCGTTACTTGACTTACTATTATCAATATTAAAAAAAAAAACTATTTTGCTCTGGCTATAGAGCCACTTTTAAAGAATGATAGCTTATATTATTTAAAACTTGAAAAAATGTTAAAAAATATACTGTGGAGAATACCCTGCCTGTCAAGGTGATGATCCAGGTGACCCAATAAGTTTTATGTACCTATGAATTCTTTAGCACTGTAGAAAAATACCTGGCAGAAATAATATATGTAGTGCATCACCCTAAATATCTATTATAGTCATTACATTGCCAAATGCAATACATTTTCTCCCATTTAATCTGTAAATCTCCATAATTAACATCTTATTCATTACAGAAGCTATGTTTCATATATCATCCATTCACAGGATTAAGTAGCAGAGTTCCCAAGGGTAATTGCTTCATCTATCTATAAAAGAAAACAGAGCATTGCACTGTTTTACTTATAAAACATTTTCTCTCAATAAGTAGACTAACATATTTAATCTCATTGTATATATTTTTTCCCTTAGAAAGAAAATATTAGCCAATAAACAATGAATCAAGAGTTATAATTTGACTTCACTCTAAGCACTTCATGATATTAGGAAAACTACAAAAAAGACTATTTAAAGAAATAATCTAAGTTCAAAACAAACATCTTCTAGGAGCAAACAGAATACAAACATACAGCAACAGACAGGTTTAAATATACAAGCCTGTTAGTTTCAGGGCCAGAAACGAAGCAGAGAAAAAGGAAGCGAAGATTCTTTGGGGGTAATAGGAATTAAGAGTTCCCTGAAATGCAGGACCTGGTTAACTGTATAAAATAAAGATATCAAATTAGTTTCCTAGTCTCAAAGGAAATGAAAAAAAGTTGTGATGAATGTTCTGAATGGAGTTATGACTTATATAAAATGGTTACTTAATGAAGTGGAATGAATGAAGTAGGTACAACCATGCAGCCAACCATGTTGGCTAGGTTATGCATGGATATCACTATGGGACAGAACTTTGAACCAACCATATATAGAGAGTTCTGGTTCTGGTTAGGAGAAATGTTAAGTATGATATACAAATTTGCATTATAAGGAAGGGTGAGCATACACATACACACACATATATGCACACATACTTAAAAGAGAAAACTTTAGGAGCGCCTGGGTGGCTCAGTCCGTTAAGTATCTGACTCTTCATTTAGGCTTTGGTTGTGATCCCAGAGGTGTGGGATCAAGCCCCACCTAGGGTTCCCTTTTGACAGTGCAGAGCCTGGTTGAGATTCTCTCTCTCTCCCTCTTTCTCTGTCCCTCCTCATTCTCTCTCTCTCTCTCTCTCTCTCTCTCTCTCAAAATAAATAACTAAACCTAAAAAAAAAAAAAAACAAAAAACAAAAAACAAGAGTGAGAGAAAGAACCTTAAACAAAAATAAAAAGAACCCTTGCTTAACATGAACTTGCAACCCAAAATTTGGAAATTCAAATTGATATCAGGAAATATAACAAGGGCGCCTGGGTGGCTCATTTGTTGAGCATCAAACTCTTAATTTTGGCTCAGGTCATTATCCCAGGGTTATGGGATTGATCCCACATCAGGGTCTATGCTGGGCATGGAACCTGCTTAATATCCTCTCTCTCCTTCTCCCTCTGCCCATCTGCCCCACTCAAGCTCTCTCTCTCTAAAATAAAAAAAAAATTAAAAAGGAAATATAAAAAAACAAATCAAACAAGTCTATTAGAAGATGAATTTACACTAGATAAAATGAAAACAGAGAAAACTGAAAATGACTTTAATATAAATATTTTAGATACTTTCAAGGATAAAAAATTGAAGAACATTAGTAAAAAGAAAAATATGTAGAAATTACATACATATATGTAGTTACCAACTGAAATTAACAATCTTGAAAATGAGAAAATATGATGATTCAATTGAAAACAAAAAAAAGAATGAGTAGAAAAAGCTATAGGACACACATAATTTAAGAAAGAATTAGTATATCAAAAGGCAGTTCTGAGGAATTTGCCTAAAGAGCAACATGGTGAAAGAAAGAGGGAAAAAAATAAAGAATAATAAGCAAAATTTTAAAACAACACATGTCTAATAGGGTTTCTAGAGGCCAATAATAGAGGAAATGTCATAGACATAGTATGCGAAGGTAAAAATAACCTAGAATTTCCTCTGACTTTAAATGCTATGCAGGGGTCCTGGTGGTGCAGTCAGTTAAGCGTTCCACTCTTGATTTTGGCTCAGGTCATGGTCCCAGGGTCATAGGATTGACCCCTGTGTCAGGCTCCATGGAGCCTGCTTGGGATTCTCTCTCTCTCTCTCTCTCTCTCTCTCTCTCCCCCCTCCCTCCCTCCCTCTGCCTCTCTCTCCTACCCACATGTTCTCTTTCTCTCTCTTAAAAAAATAAATGCTGGGGCGCCTGGGTGGCGCAGTCGGTTAAGCGTCCGACTTCAGCCAGGTCACGATCTCGCCGTCCGTGAGTTCGAGCCCCGCGTCAGGCTCTGGGCTGATGGCTCGGAGCCTGGAGCCTGTTTCCGATTCTGTGTCTCCCTCTCTCTCTGCCCCTCCCCCGTTCATGCTCTGTCTCTCTCTGTCCCAAAAATAAATAAAAAAAAAAAAGTTGAAAAAAAAGAAAAAAAAAATTAAAAAAAAAAAATAAATGCTATGAAACTTCAAATTGAGAATATACATTGAATGCTGGGAATGATAAACACAGGTAAAAACATACCAAGACACTTTTCAGTAAAATTGAAGACAGCTAAAAATGAAGAGTAAAGTCTTAAGAGCTGACAGGAAAAAAATGAAAAGAAAAACAAATCCTGGAAAAAAAAATGATAATTAGATTGACAGTAAGTTGGGTTTTTTTTTGTTTTTGTTTTTATCATCAATATATGCCAGAAGTCATTGGTGTAATAAAATCTTTAAATTTTGCAGAAAACAACTGTCAACAAAACATTCTCTGTCCTGGTATAGAAGTAGTCATAACTGTGGGTAAATAAAGGCATTTTTCAAATACATAACTATGCGGAATGCTCACCTACAACATACATTCACTTTAAAATCTACTAATAATAGGGGCGCCTTGGTGGCTCAGTCTGTTGAGCATCCAACTTCGGCTCAGGTCATGATCTCATGGCTCATGAGTTTGAGCCCCACGTCGGGTTCTGTGCTGACAGCTCAGAGCCAGAGCCTGCTTCAGATTCTGGGTCTCCCTCTCTCTCTGCCCCTCCCCTACTTGTGCTGTCTCTGTCTTTGTCTCTCTCTCTCAAAGATAAATAAATATTAAAACAAAAATTAAAAAATAAAAAAAAAATCTAACAATAGATTTTGGCAGAAGTGACCTTACGTAAAAGGAGTGAGGTGAGAAAAATGATCAGTACATGGTGTACCTCATTGGCTCAGTTGGTAAAGCAGATGACTCTTGATCTCAGGGTCTTCAGTTTGAGCCCCACGCTCAATGTAGAAATTACTTAACAATAAAATAATAAAATAAAAGGATTAACACAAAAAAGACTATACTATCGTAGTAATTTAACTATTATGTGCAAGAACAGTAATTGTTACCAACATCCACCATTAAAACAAATATTTCTAGATAGAAACACTAAAGACAATATGAAAAAAAGTGTGTTTCCTAGGTCTTAAATTTTGCTGACTTCTTTCTCTTTTATAGCCAAAGGCTGGAGACACTGAATATAAAAACATTTACTTAAATATGTACACTAAATGTAACTACTGGTAGATTACAAATGCAATGTTTAAATTCCAAACCATCAAAACGAAAAAAGGACTCTGAGTTGGGCATAATACAGTATGGTGGTGGATAGAGAGAAAATGTAAAACTGAGTAAAAAGAAGGTAATTAAGAATTAAAAGTTAGCAAGATTAATCCCAATGAAATTATACTAGGGTTTGGAGAAATTAAAGTCACTGGCAAGAGCATATGGGTTTGAATCAAGCCTCGCTATGCAATTGGTTCATATTTGAATTACTCATTCAAATACTTAGCACAGATCATTATGTGTATATTTTTGGAACACATCTAGAATTCTGTGCACTTAATCTAGGTTCACATGTCTTTTTGAAGAAGTCAACTTTTACCTTTGTAAAACAAAAATTGGGAGCTAGTTTATTTTCTCAGTATATCTATGTCAGAATACAAAACTCTATTGAAAGTGCTTCCTTCTAGAATAGCAGTCATGGGTACAGAACATAGACGTTTCTTCCTCTGAATTTCTCACCACGTATGTGTCTTTCTTGTTGTGCAATGTACCGTCCCTTTGCTACCTTCAATTCACTCTCCAGCCTTCTCTACCTTCACTTCCACATAAGGCTGACCCCTGTTATCTACCTCGGTGAGCTTCCTTGAACTCTGGTGCTCTCCCTGGGCTCTGTCAGTGAGGCGCTTTGACAGGAAATACAGAGAGGTCAGGGTACTCATGCCTCTGGTTCCCTCCCTCTGAGGTTGCTTTGAACTGACTGTATACCTTAATTGAATGTCACTGCTATTCTCAAAAGATCCTATATTGTACAATTTTCTTCTATTAAGTTATTGTTACTGCTCTCTTTCTTTTCTCCAGGGTTGTGGCTTGATGATTGTTCCATTGTTACCAAGCCCAGATCACTGCACAGTTATTTATGCTTCATCCACATCGGGTACAGAAATTCTCCTGATTTGACTGTGCCATCTGGTTCCTTTAGAAATTCCAATAGGATGGGGCGCCTGGGTGGCTCGGTCAGTTAAGCATCCGACTTCGGCTCAGGTCATGATCTCACAGTCCGTGAGTTCGAGCCCCGCGTCAGGCTCTGTGCTGACAGCTCAGAGCCTGGAGCCTGTTTCAGATTCTGTGTCTCCCTCTCTCTCTGACCCTCCCCTGTTCATGCTCTGTCTCTCTGTGTCTCAAAAATAAATAAATGTTAAAAAAAAAAAATTAAAAAAAAGAAATTCCAATAGGTACACTGTTCAATAAATACATAATTGTAAAAAGTGGTCACAATCTTCATGTACCCAATGGAAATATTTTATCTTTTACATATAAGGAGATAGAAGTTTCAGGGAGCTGTGGAAGATGAGGAGTCATCATCCTCATTAAAACCTCTCTCCTTCAACATCTTAAATATAAAGGGTTCTTACATAGTATTTTAACATATAAATGCCAGATACTTGTCTCCTGAGGAGCCATTTTCCTCCTCTTTCCTTCTTGAAAAAAACAACCTTCCATGACAAAGACTGAAGACCATTGAAGTGTGTCTTCCCAAACTTCTTGCAGATAATAGTGGCCAAGCCACTATTAATAGTGGCCAAGTGGTCCATTTTCATCAATGAGCTGTGTGATAAGACTGAGGTGAGAGGGATTTGGAAAAAGATTTTCACTCTAATAAATGTGGGTGTTGAAAGAAGAAAACATCTTTTTCCTGCTTGGAAAGCTGCTAACTTTGGATCATGATCCTTTCAGATGGAACATTTGAATTTCAACTATGAGGGAAGATACCACTACCAGGAGCAGAAGAGTGGAGAGCAAGAACCTGGGTGATTTAGGGATTACTGAGGCTTTGAATCAATTCTGGAAGAGCCAATGTTTTGGCTTCTCATTATGTGTAATTTAATGTTGTTATTTTTAATGCATTATGATTTATTTTGTTATAGCCCAAACCATGTTTTATTGATAAAGAAGATGAGTTGCAAATGTCACAAAACCCAACTTAAAATATATGAATCAAAATAGTGATTTGAGTGAAGATATTGGGGACTTCCAAGGAACTCAATTATATAAAAACATCCTAGTTCCAGGAATAGTTGGAAGAAGTTTTACATTCCTCTCTACTTCTCTGTTCACTGTTGCTTCATTGCTTATGGAACCTTGTCACAAGAATGAAAGCTTAGTTTCTAACATCAGCCCCCAGGTACCGCTACCAAAGCTTTTACCTTATAGTGCGAGACACTTAAGAAGGTATGCTCAGTTCTAATTTTGAAATTCCACATAAAAAGCATATTCTATAAACATGCATCAATTTTCCAACCTACAACATCCAGCATGACTGATGGAAGGATGGTCGAGTAGAATGGGAAAGGCCTGGCAAGCCTTTGCCCTGAGTGCAATCAGTGGGGCTTTGCATTGCAGACAATTTATAAATAATAATAAAATACGCCAAAAGTTGTTCTGCTTTACATGTCATCATGTGTCAACCATTCCAAACAATGTTAGTGATGAAACAGTCCTCTTTGCTGAGGCAACTGCAGTCACCCACTTTTGCTATGTCACTGGGCGGTTCCAAAAGAGCAGTGAAGAGAGTGCAATCCCAGAAAGTAACTATAGTGTTTAGCTACACCATGAGAATTGAGTGTCTCTACTATATAGGCATTATGCTAGCCAATAGGAAGAGAGTAACATTTAAAACAATATTACCTGCTCTTATGGAGTTTATAATCTGGTGTCAGACAGACGTTAATCACATGTAATACATGCTTTATTTACATTATCTTATGATTATATAGTACATTATTATACATTTTATATAAATACAATTATATATTCTAATGCATACATATCATACTTTATATTATACTTGTATTTAATACACACAAAATAATGATAAACACAAATTACTATATTCATATTCTATTTGGGCATAATACATTATCACCATCATACATTCTATAAGAAGAAAGTACAAAAACCAAAACACCTTGAGGTACATTGGGATTCCAAGAAAGAAAGTTTAAGTAAGAAATTTTTAAGATGAAAACTAAATTGTATGCCAGGTGAAGCATAGGGTAAGAATGTTATAGATAGTAAAGGAAGGATTTGAAACAAAGGAAAACTTGTTTCTATGTATGTAACACATAGTAGCCTTTAGAAAAGTGAGAACAAATTAAAAAAAAAAGTGTATTTCCTTCAGAAGCTGCCATCAATTATTTGCTTTATTTTCTTCATTTCAAAACCAGGGATGATAACTGTACCTAACTCATTAAACTGTGATGATCGAATGCAGTATTGTACTATACTCTGTACTTCTAACAATGCTTGCAGACCAGTATTCTGTAAGTGTGTGTTAATTAAATAAAAATGATGTATGAGTAGATAGGAGAGAAGAAGAGTAGGGAAGGAGGGGCAAGGAGGAGAGGGAAAGACATAAGGAAAGGAGAGAAAGAGGGAGAAATAGTTAGAAAGAAGGAAGAAAGAGAGGAAGATAGACTTTAGCAATTGTTCAGAAGTTTCTAGTTTAGGCTGTAGGTGGATAGATAGATGATAGATACGATAAATCTCTCTGAACATGCTGATTATCTATATTTATACCTGTATCTATATATCCAACAAGAGCAGAATTTGTGGGTCTTGAAATATGTACACATTTAACTCTCTAGGTTGTTGCCAATCTGCTTTCTAAAGATTTTCTTTCTTTCTCTTCTCATTTTTGTTTCCAAACTTACACTTACACAGGTAGTTATGCGGGTTTGCATTTTACTATATCCCTACCAACATTTGTTATTATAGGCCATTTAATTTGTGTTAGATATAAAATGATTTTTTATTGTGATTTTATCTACTTTCCTTTGCTTACTATTGAGGTTAGGCATGTTTTTCTTCGGTGAAAAGTCTGTTGATGTCTCTCCAATGTCTTCAGCGGATTATCTTTGCCTGAGTTCTTTCATATATTTTATATTCTAAAGTTTTCTTTTTTTTTTGGTTTCGATTTTCAACAAATTTGTAAGTTTGTGAGCATATCTGCAATCTTTTCATGAAACACTTTAACAGAAATATTAATTTAATTATATATTCCAAATTATCAATTTTTAAAATGTTTATTTATTTTTGAGAGAGAGAGACAGCGAGCATGTGCAAAAGCAGGGAAGGGGCAGAAAGAAAGGGGTACAGAGGATCTGAAGCAGGCTCTGTGGGTCCAAACCCACTAACCATGAGATCATGACCTGAGCCAAAGTCCAACACTTAACCGACTGAGCCACACAGGCCCCCCAAATTATCAATCTTTCAAATTCTATTTCATTTTTTGTCTTGTTCAAAGATATTTTAAAGCTCAAAAGTGTGCCATTAATCACCTATATCTTTTTTAAAAGCTTTGAGTTACTGTATTTCATATTTAGGTTATTTTTCATCTGGAATTCATGTGCATATAAGCCCAATATAATACTTTCCACATTTATAATTAATTCCACTGCCAGTGACTAAAGAGTTTATCTTTTTCTCATTAATATGTTCTTTTAAATATTTAACATTTAAATATTATGTATATTATAAATATATATTCTAAATGTTATATATAATAATATTATATTATATATAATATTATGTTATAAATAATATATTATTTTAAATATTTAATATTTAATTTAATTATTTAAATATCTCATGTGTTATTTTAAATATTCATGGGTCTGTTTTTGAGCTCTATGTTAATTTGGTTATATTTCTTTTTTTTTTTAATTTTTTTTTTTCAACGTTTTTTATTTATTTTTGGGACAGAGAGAGACAGAGCATGAACGGGGGAGGGGCAGAGAGAGAGGGAGACACAGAATCGGAAACAGGCTCCAGGCTCCGAGCCATCAGCCCAGAGCCTGACGCGGGGCTCGAACTCACGGACGGCGAGATCGTGACCTGGCTGAAGTCGGACGCTTAACCGACTGCGCCACCCAGGCGCCCCAATTTGGTTATATTTCTGAAAAAAAACTTCCTTATTTACTTATATATTACTTATTAATGTCCAAATTCATTATGTACTTCTTTCCATTTTTTTTTTTTTTATTTTAAACAGCCATATACACTTTTTTTTTTTAAGTTTATTTATCTATTTGGAGACAAACAGAGATAGCACAAGCCAGGGAGGGGCAGAGAGAGAAGATGACAGACAGAGAATCCCAAGCCAACTCAGCACTGCCAGTGCAGAGCCTCATATGGGGCTCAAACCCACAAAATCATGAGATCATGACCTGAGCCAAAGCCAAGAGTCAACACTTAACTGAGTGAGCCACAGAGGCACCCTGTTACATGCACTTTTGAAGCGATTTTCAGTTGTATTAATTAATGTAAAATTTGGTTATATGAGACAGTGTTCCAAAAAAATCTATTGATTATAAAAGACAAATGTTTATTTTTCTCACTTAAAATCTCCATTCAGTGGAGATCCTATTCTATAGTATTGTCTAAATTCTATTCTAAACTAAATTCTATTAATTTTTTGTTGTTGTTGTTTCACCATTCCACACACGTTGGCCTCATCCACATAAATGAAAACAGTTCTGCAAAACATCCTTGTTCCATACAGAAAGAAGGCAGGGAAGTCAAGGGTGATGGGCAAGTCCCATTTAATTAATGGGAAAACCCTGAAATTGAATACATATAAAAAATGTTTTTGCCATCTTATCAGAGAGAATTTAGTCCTATGACCACATCTACATGCTGGGGAGTGAAGGAAATGTTATCCTTTTCTGTAGATAATGATATACTCAGTATAAAATTTAAAAATCAAGATTTGTTACCATGAAAGGACATAAAGGGACCTTTTTGTTGTTAATTTATTTCTGTGGCTATCCGAATATCCACGCACTCACTTCTCATTCATGGTACAGACTCCTTTTCTCCAGCAAGAAAATCTTAAATTAACATAGTAACTAAATAACCATGAAGAATGAATAATGTTCAGCAAGTTTCAATATGGACATTTAGTTTAGACAACTAAGAGACAAATAATATGTTTATACACACCATGTTGAAATATGGATTAAGAATAGGAACATTGCAATAAAAATTCATTTGGAAAAGGTAAGAAGCAGAAACACGGTCAGCCTTAGCCAAAGCATTTATCAAATGTCACTGGGTAGGACACAGCACTTTAGAAACGACTCTGTTATTCATGGTCTAATGTGCATTCTAGCTCCGCCTCTGGGGAATTTTCCCTTGTGTAGATATGCCCCAGGTCACATTTAAGAGGAAACTGGAGAATATTCTCTTGGGAGGTTAGTGCTGGCTTGGTCTATTGGAGATTGTTTATTAGTTATACGATGCCTCTGCATATCAAGCTCTCCATTTCTTTGCCAACACAATTACTTGGACAACTCGAAGTCCCCACCCCTTAAGTGTGTGATGTGCATAGCAACCTACTTCTAAAGGGTAGGAAAGCTGAGACTAAAAAAAGTAACTTGACACTGGAGAAAGCTGACGTTTAAACACTCCTTTAGTCAAGTGATAAAAGATCAACAGTGAAATATTACATTGACTGTATGTATTCTTGATATGACAGGACATGCTATCCACTCTGAAGCTGGGTGGGATCGTCACCACCATCCCCACCATAGGCTTCAGTGTGGAAACCATGGAGAAGAACGTCGGTTTCACCGTGTGGGGAAACGCGCGCCAGGACAAGATCCAGACTCTGTGGCGCCACGACTTCCAGAACACGCCAGGTCTCGTCTTTGGGGGCAGGCGGCATCAACAGAGGGCTCGTGAACCCTGCCTGTGAGTTGCTCATGGGGATGCTGGTGAAGGGCGAGCTCAGGGACGCAATCCCGCTGGCGTTCGCCAACAAGCAGGACGTCGCCAACACCGTGAAAGTGGCCGAGATCACAGAGAAGCTGGGTGTGCACCACAGGAACTGCTACGTGCGGGCCACCTGTGCCACCAGTGCCCACAGGCTCTATGAGAGACCGGACTGGCTGTCCAATTGGCTCAGGAACCGGAAGTGAGCCACGCTCCTCCTCTTCCCTTTCGCTGTTTTAATTCCTTCCACCCTGCTTTCTTCTGCAGTGGTGTGAGCACGGAAAGGGTGTCCCTGGTGGGTCAGTGCGCCGCACCCTGCTGCAGATGTGCAAAGCGCAGCCTGCAGCCGGGTTTTATTGACTAAATAATTATTGTTACCAACTAGGCAGTTTTCTGGTATTCTTATGCAATATTACTCAGCTTGCTTTTTTGGTGTTTTGTTTTGTTTTGTTTTTGTTTGCTTTTTTTATTGTAAAAAGAGAATCAACTCACCGTTGGGTACTGAGAAGGGATGTTAGGCACACGGCGATCTCCAGGAGTAGCTGTGTGGGATCAGCCTAGCGCTCCTCCTCTGGGATCCATTCTGTGTGCTCAGGATAGGATCCCTGAGATTCGCTGTGTCTCCGGTCATCCCGCATCCCCTAGCTTTTGTGCTTACACTTGTGCCCACCCAGCGGCCCAGGAGATGGGCTGGGGGCTGCGGCCACCACTCCTGAGCCCCCAGCCTTTCCCTTTCCCCGGCTTCCCTGGGCTGCCCGCACCCCCAGAGCCCCCATCTATATGTGCTTTTATTCTTTCAGCCTGCAAGGGTCAGATTTGCCATCGAAAGGGCGACCGCTACTTTTTTCTTCTGAACTTTTTGGTAAACACGAAGAAGCTGGAGCTGTTCAACTTTAGCTTGGGGAAATCATCAGAACTGGTTTATGTCATGTGGAACCTCGTACAGCTTTCAATGCATCATGAGTAATCAACTGTTTTGTGTACTTCAGTTTTCATTTCAACAAATAAGCACTGTAATTATAGCCACTATAATAAAAACTCTTAACTATTAAAAAAAACTACAAAATCTTAATAAAGTACTGCAGATAAAAATATACCAATAATATTTCATTAGCTGTGACAAATGTATCACATTAATATGAGATGTGGGCAACAAGGAAAAATGAGTACAGGGTAGAGGAGAACTCTTTCTACTCTGCTTGCAACTTTTCTATATATCCAAAATTAGGCTAAAATGAAATTTATTTAAAACAATTTAGTAGTATCTTGTCCATCTGTTTCCAATCAGCTCCATTTGTGAATGATGATGTCCAAATATTCCCTCTAACCATGATTTAAACCCGAAGTATTTGGTCTTCAATTTAATGTTCTCTGCTCTCTTATTCTTCATCCCTCCTGCTGTACAACAACATAATGAAAGATGTCTTGCTTTCCTAGACAGAGTTTGAATGTTCTTCTGCTAGGCAGCTAACAGAATTACCCACTACTGATAATTTAAATTAAATTACAGGCTTAGGGTTTTCAGCCACATAAGTACCGTGTATTGTAGACCCAGAAATCTGTGAAGACAGGCTTGTCTGTATTTGCCCCTTCACCCAAAACTATTTTCCAAATTTCAACTGACAACCACGATTGTTACTTGTGTTCCTCAATGTGGAGAATGCCAAAAGATTGAAGATCTTAAGATCTATATCTATATATTCCCGTAGTGTGAGGGCTCTAGTTCTATCAGTAAATTGAGTCATTTTGCCAGGATATGGGATTCTTACCAGAATGTAATTGCACAGTTACAATTTTAATTTAAGAAAAATGCTTTCTTAGGATTATTTCTTGGAAAACACCTACTACACATTTTTAAAAATATTAGAATTGGCTACCATTGCTCTCGTGGTCAGGTCACTTGCACATCTAGTAATCTTGCTAGAAAAATAGAGAATATATGCTCAAGTTCCAAAATCCCATATAGTAGTTTAATTCCTTTTTATGAAAGGCAGGAAAATGTGTCAAAATTGTAATGATTTGATTTGCTTTTCCATCTTGGACACCATTAGCAAGTGGTCTTTTATATTGAGTGGAGAAAGACCAGCAATTAGGTTGCTGAAGCCAAAGTAGAGGTTTAGACACAGGGTCAGTTGATTATTGAGTAGAGGGTGGAAAGGAAAATGAGTCATCCAGAATTTAATCTTGTGAATGCATGATTCTGACTACTACATACTTTTTGTTTATGTTGTGATCTATTTATTTGAGGCTGAAGCAACACCTATAAATAGGTTGCCTTTTATTAGAATTTTTTCCTACTATTCTTTATTTCTTTAATTTTTATTAAAATGTCATATGCTCTGCTCACATATATCAGTATATATCACTGCTGATAGCCTTCAGAGCAACCCTACTTTCTTCTTATGTTCACAGTTCTCATTTTGTCCAGTACTCAGACCTACCCTCTGGGACTTTGGTAAACCTTATTGGAAAGACAAACTATGTCACCATAGTTCCACAACGATCCCATAGTGGCGTCACCATGATTGGCACATGAATGAATTCCAGTGACTGACATGTGACTGAATGCTGAACAGTGAGAAATGGGGCAAGTCTGCAGTGGTCAGAAGTCTTTTTGGCATAGGTCTTTAGCTCCTAATTCAAGAAATGCAAGGAAGTGAGAGTTCTTTTAGTGACTTAGTTATTGGTGTGTGATGTGATGCCTGATGCTGCTGCAACCATCTTGTGACCATGAGAAAGACTAACCAATACTCCCAGAATGTTAGCATAAAAAGATGAAAATAAGCTATGAACTACTGAAATGCTTACTTCCAAATTGCAGCTGTGTAATATAACAAATTTCTTTAAATTTGTTTAAAATGCTTAAATCATTTTGATTTAGATATTTGTTTCTTGAAAGTGAAAGTATCTTACCAATTACTGAGAAAATTGATACACTGTGAAGTAAATAAAATTTACCAAATTGTAACTATATGCAATAAGAGTCTGCTTTAATACAGTTAGTTTTAAAGAAGGCAGCTATTTTTTAAAGACTACACATAGAAAGTGTTTGTTCATATTTATTTGTTTGATAATTTAAAATATTCTTTATTTAAATTTAAGTATCTACATGTGTTTTGTTAAATTTAAAACTAATATAAACAAATTAAAATCTATATAATCATATAATTAATATGGCAAAAAAAAGTAAATCTCTCTCTTCCCTTAAGTAATTTTTTTTGTACTTTATAAAGGGAGGGGAGATATCTGAAGGATACTGTATTCTAAATCTCTGCCCACTACCTTTAAAATATTAGTTTATTTTGTCTCAAATTATGTTCACACATTTTTCATATGTATTTGGTAAGTTTTAAAATTGACTCTCACTCTTAACTCTATGTATGATCAGATAGTAATAAAATAAAAGATGGCAACACAGTTCTTAAATAGTAGTATTGAATAATAAGACTAGAGAATTATGCTATTATATGTGACAGTCATAAATTATATCACCAGTTGTATGATAAACATATTGTTTTCTCTAACCCATAAAAGAAATTAAAAATTCTCATCACCAAAGGTAAGGCTTACCTTTGCACTAAAATGTGCTTTTTTTATTCATTGAAACTCAAACTTTATGAGAAACACACTAAAATAATTTTGACAGATAATGAGAGTAAAGCCCATTGTCTGATATTTCTATCCATGCAAATTACTTCCTCATATGTTGCCTCATTTATTTTGTACATTTCCTTTATGGTCATCATTCATTTTGTATCTTAAATCACTTTGTATGCCAAATCCTAATCCACAGATCGTACCTTAATTATTTTGATTGTATGTCCTGATAACATGTATTGTGAATTTAATTTTATGAATGCATGAATAACTATTTCTCTTAATATCTGCATTAGTGATGAGATTTTATCTCATCAAGAAGATGTTTATAAACATCTTCTTTATAGCCTAGAATAAGAATTCACTTCAAAAATAATACATATCCTAATTATTGAAATGGTTCTAATATCAAAATACTTTAGCCTACAAAATTCTGCAAAATCTGAGACTATTTTTACTTGAAATACAGTCCAGCTCATTCTGAATTTTGGTCTGAGACAGGGTTTGCACAATCACACTGATGAAACCATGCCAGAGATGTTAATATGTAAACTAAGAATATGCTTTATCTTTCTAGATCAAGGCACAATCCTGTTGATTAAAACTTGGGAATATATTGAGTCCAATTTATGATCTTTCAGCCTAATGTTCCATACAGTAGTTTTTATTGTAACTTTATTTCACATAACCTGTAACTGCTTGGAATGGGTCTCAAAAATGATAAACTGAATTAAAAATCTTATGGTTTTCTTTAGTCAAAAGTCTCATCCAAAAAAAAAAAAAGGTCTCATCCACTTACAAAAAAGTGTATGAAATAGTTTCTATTAACTCTGATTTTAGAAATTTGGTGAGACAAAGACCTGCTTTCTATTTTTTTTTTTTTTTGATGTGGCTTTAGGTATTAATTATATCCCTTGTTTCTGTTTACTCTTTCTACCAAACTCTAGATTTTCAACCTAGTTCATCACCTTCACCCATAAATCTAAATCGTGTCTTCTTTTCAATACAATAATTCCATTAAATAGCTTTTTTTTATGGTAGAAATTGTGATTTGAGAGGTAGATTGATATGAGTGTATGAATGCCTAAAAATGCTATGTATCTTTATTTGTGGAGCTATAGTGGTTATTTATTAGACAGATTTTATTTGTAGTCTTTTCATCCCCTCTGTGTCTTCACTAAATTTGTCTAAGTTTTGTATCAATCATAGTGAAATTGTGATTCCCCAATAGAATGGTAGATTTGGAATATACTTTCATCCTGTATTTTTTCTTGGTTTTACATATTTTGAAAATACAGTATGCGATGCATAATTGTTTGGAATGAGTTTAAAATCTGGGATATTAACTTCAATCTGATATGTTTTAATACATTGTTACCAGCTTGTCTTATTTATTTATTTATTTTCCTTTGGGCTATTATTTACTGGTTTGACCATTTTCTTTTTGCGAGTATATTTTCCACGTTTCATAAATTTGTGTGGTCTTATCTTCTGGGTACGTTGATTGCTTATATTGGGTATAGCACGGAAGTACCACCTTACCCTCCCACCCCCAGACACATACACACGCAATAACTAATACAGTAGATTCAACATCCGAAGACTTTGAACTATAAATACCAAACGTCGAAGAAAACTGAAAGTTTCTTTCCTGGATATGAAAAGTGAAATGTTTCCTTTCCAAACCCAACTTAAGAGACAGCTCTTGGTCACTAAATTTCCAGAGTGGGTATATATACCCCAGCTCCCTGAGTCCTCTAGTGGGCTGTTACGTATATCTCATGCAGTTTCCCACAGTTGGTTTTTGTTTGCTTGTGGTTTTTGTTTGCTTGTTTGTTTTTAAGATAAAAGTTTACTTGTTCTGTTCATCAGCAACTGAATGCACATTCTTTGCTGACTGCTTCCCCAGCCCCCCCTTCTTTGCTTGTGTTCATGCAAACACCAAATGAATTACATGTACTTAAATCCTGTCTTTAAGTCCACTTCTGGGAGAACCAACAGAAAATACCAGTTCCCAATATTCAATTTATTAAATAGAAAACTTATTTATATTCACATTTATTGTGATTTTTGATATATCAGAATTCATTTCACATCTTATTTTACCCTTTGATTTGCCTCACATTTATGATTGTTTATCGCTTGGAGTACACACAAAGACCAGATACTTTACTTTGGACTTGCTTTTGTCTTCATTTAATTTCACCCAAGGGAAATGAAAACCCAGAAGAAGCTGGAAGCTAATTTCAGTGCTAAAATGTATTTTTAATATAAAGAGGAAAAATAAATATATGTATGTTAAAATAGAGGAAGCATTAAAAAAATGATTCTAGAGTCAGATTTAAAATTACCAGACCAAAAGAAATGGAAATAATTATAAATTGCTGAGAAATAGTTTATGCTCAAGCATGTGCTTTAATCATGTAAAAAAGTTAATATATCAAAATATGATTTATTTTGCAACTTTGAAGGCAGGAAGAAATTTTAAAAAATTGAATAAGTATTAGTATAATAACAACTGCCATTTATCAAGTACTAGAACAAAGACATAGCACTCAGAACATTACATGCATTCTCTCTTTTACTCTTCATGACAACCCTGGAGTTGTACGCTGTTATCCCCAGTTTTTGATTTACAGACGAACAATCTGAAGTTTCTATTCATTCAGTAAATTGTTCACATCACAGACGGAAAGTGCCCAAGTCATTCTGTGAAGCACATGATCTAAGTAGCCGGAAATTGTAGCATACTGGAAAAGGTTGAAGTTGCAGCTGTTTTTCTGAAGCAAAAATATAAATTTTTTCAAGTATATAACACTATTCTGCAGCACAATACTCAATACTGTATAGTGCTATAATAAAGATACCAGTATTCTAAAAATCATCTGCTATCTAAACTTTTAAAATTATATTGTAAAATTTCAAAAGAGATTATTTTTATTGTTTCATAAATATCCTCCTCAATCTATAGGGTAGGTATACTTTTCAGATTATCTATCTATCTATCTATCTATCTATCTATGTGTCAAAATTTATTCTGCTTCTTCATGGAATCTTCATGAGAGAATAAGCTGAGTCCTACAATTACCTTGAAATGTCATAAATGTTTCTAACACCCTAGTATGGTGTATTTGAACACCACTAACTCTACTTAGCTTGAGGTCAAGTGCTATAAAATGTAAAAAGTGTTGACTTAAAAATGATGTAAACATAATATTTCAGAGCAAAGATCAATGCATTTACTCAGAAAACTTTGAGCTTTCCATTTTTTAGTAATAATAAGTTTTTGAGCTAGACTTTTAACATCTCAAACCTTCTTTTCTCACCCCGCCCCCCACTCTAAGCATAAAACTGTCTCCACATTCTTCAGAGTTGTTGTAAAGGTCAAATGAAATCAGGGTAAATGCTCTAAAAACTGTCAAGTGATATATGGAGAAAAAGAATTAGGGTATTATTGTTAATAAAGTAACCATTTACAGGAATTTCCCCTTTATAGTCTCCTCTACAGTCTCTCTGATGGAATGTTTTGCCTTAGCCACTTAAACTATGTCCACCGTAGATAGCCTCTACCGTCTTGACTTTTTTTCTGACGCCAAAATGATAAAAATCCTGTTCACTGCCTGTTAAAATTATGGGAAAATAACCCAATCTGCCAAGCCTGACTTTACTTCCCATAAGGTTCCTGTATGAAGATACAGCACCTGTCATACCGTCTCCCCAATGGAATTCTCACTAAAATTTTTGGTGATTTCAGTATTACTATTAAAAATCCTTTTAATCCCTTAACTCCAGAACTGCTTTAATGCTTCAACTCCAATGATCTTGACTTTCAGCCATTTACTCTGTGGCCATTGTTATTTCCAGCAGCCATCCTGCCTCCTGAATATCAGCTTCAACCATTCTGTTCTCCAACCACTGCCTCCTATTTTTCATTTTCACTCTATTATCACAGAATTCCAACAACATCAATTTTTTTCCATCTGAGAATAGTAAGTCAATCCGTTGACCTACAACTGGTATTCATCCCATCATGTCTTTATTTTCTCTATTGCCTGACTTGGTTTCATTATAATTACTCTACTGCATGAACTTGCCATTTCCTTCTCGCTCTCTTTTTTCTTTTCCTGCATTTCTCTATCTTAGAAAGATTCTAACCTTAATTAAATCTGATTTTCTACCTGTTCTGTTGCTGCATCTGAGCAAGTTAAAGTGGCTGGTGGAAAACACATACCCCTATTGACTGATCTCACTTTTAACCCATGGCCAGTAACCTCAATTTTCTTCCTGCTTGAGAGCCTAGTTCATGTTCTTTGTCTATGTACACTCCAATTCTAACCTCAAGGACTATATCACATCTTGTCTTTCGTCTCAAAAACCTATTTAAAAACTGGAGAGGGGGGGCACCTAGGTGGCTAAGTCCATTGAGCATCTGACTTCAGCTTAGGTCATGATCTCACATTTCATGGGTTTGAGCCCCATGTGGGGCTCTTGTGTGGCCAGCTCAAAGCTGTAGCCTGCTTTGGATTCAGAGCCCTCTTTCTCTGCCCCTCCCCTGCTCACGCTTCATCTCTCTTTCTCTCCAAAATAAACATTAAAAAACAACAAATTGGGAAAGTATAATAAATCAGAAATAAAATATAACAAATTTCTACGATCTGTTTACCCATCTTACCTGCATTTATACTCACACTCTGGTTGCCCTGTTGGTTTAATTTTTTTATCTGTATTACCTGGCCAAAGGCCAAAGGTCAAATCCTACACTTTTGCAGTGAAATTATCATCTCTCAAACTATCTTGTTGCATATTTTCTTTGTATTTATTTACCAGTTAAATTTATTATTAATTAAAACTGAATTCAGAACACAGTTTTAAATGTTTTCGGCCACACATTCTCTTACCGACCACATTGCTCTCTTCTCTCTACAGTAAGACTCCCCCAACAGTTGTCTACATTTTGTATATCCAGTATTTCTCCTCCTACTCTCTCTTAAATGCAGTCATGTCAGGTATTTCAATGATTAAGCTAAAGTGCCCAATGAGATTTTGTTGTTAAATCAAATGGACGTGTATATGTCCTCATCTTACTTATCAGAAACAATTGGCACAGTGGATCACTCCTTTTCTAGAAGCATATTCTCTAACTAGTATCCAAGACCTATGCCCTCCTAATTTTCCTCTAACCTTACCTTTCAGCCACTTTTTCTGATTCCTTCCTACATGTCGAGCACTTTATTTTTGTCTTGGTCCGTATCTACTATCTGAAATATACCTACTCAAAACACTCACTTTCTTGCTTCTGGATCATCACCGTCTGAGCATAGCTGAATCCACAGTTTTGTTTTCATTCTCCCTTGAACTTATTTCTCATTCAATTGTCCCGGTTTCAAGAAATAACAACTCCATTCTTCCTGTTGTTCCTACCAAGACCTTGGATTCATCATGGACTCACCTCTTTCTCCTTCCTGACATATTAGTAACGAAAACTAAATGATTACTGTGTGATTACACAATTCTAGCTGCTATGGACACATAAACACACACACATATTAACAACTAATTTCTACAATAAGTAAGGTAGGAAACATAATTATTCATTTTTTATAGACAAGGCATTATAGTAAGTTTAAGAAGCACTTGGCTATAAAACATGAAACAGCCAGTTCTGGGATTTAAACCAAAGTAGTCTGTCTCCAGCGAACATGCTCTTAAGTCTGTCTTAGTCTGTTATGCTTTTGAAATATTGCCAAGATCCAATTCAATCAATTCTAAAGGTCTTCAGTTTACTGACTTGCTCTAAGCAACCACTGTCTAATTCTCCTGTTGCAGTGTCCTGCTAACTACTCTCCAGGTTTCCACTCTTACTGTAGAGCTCAAATTCAGAATGATAAGCATTTTTTAAATATCCACATAATATCATATCTCTCTGTTCAAACCCCTACTGTCCCTTCTCATGTCTCTCTCTCTTTAAATAAAAATCCACAATCTTTATCCTACAGGCATTGGTAAATCTGTTCCTCACCACCCTCTCTTTCCTTTCTGCCTTCACACCTTACCGCTCTCCCCGTCTCTAGCCCGGAAGCCTTCTTGCCAAGTTCACTCTTGCCTTGGTGTATTTGCATTTGCTCTTCTTTCTGCCTGGAATGCCTTTCCTCTGGACACTTGCTAGTCTTTCTCCCTCCCCTCCAGCAGGTCTGTTCCAACATCACTTGCTTGGAGATGCTATTGCTTAACACCTCATAGAACATCACACCAATCTCTCTCTGCTTATTATTTGACTTTGTTTTCTTCTTAGCTGAGTGTT
Organism: Panthera tigris; assembly: GCF_018350195.1. Taxonomy (NCBI): domain Eukaryota; kingdom Metazoa; phylum Chordata; class Mammalia; order Carnivora; family Felidae; genus Panthera; species Panthera tigris. Next base: position 22,247,990 of record NC_056668.1, read on the forward strand.
CTGTTAGGTCAGGTGAATTTTACTTTTTTTCTTTTTTTTTTACATTTTTTTCATTAGGAAAAAAATACATTTTTATTTCTTCAAAATTACCAGATATTTGTAGAACGTTCAGTATATGTGTGGTGTGTGGACAAATACTTTTTTGAATAAATTAGGAGTCCACGCATACGCTGAAAGTAGCCCAAGTTGTCCGTATGCCTTTGTAGTTAAGCTAAAATTTAAATTAACTAAAAATCACACACTGTGTCTTCTTTGAGACAGAAATTGACAACTCTAGGTGCTTATCTACGTGAAAAAATATTGTCACACATTATGGGATAATTTGATGTGAAGTTTTCTGGAACTGGTTCGCTATATTCTATCCAAAGATAGCAGCAGAATGGAATAGCTAGTCCACATCCATAACAAGTCTGGAATTAGACAACTTCCTAATTACCGAAAGCTGATTTACTAGATCTTCTGCTAAGTCTGTTTGAAAGTCTCCAGATACAATTCAAAAATTTTGGCATATACCCTTGGTTGGCTGCATTAATTTGTTCTCTGTTTTCCCTAAATTAGTTGTCTCTCAAGTGAGGTGTATGTATTTTCACAGGAGGTGAGCAAGATAATCCATCAGGGTGCAAGAAGGAAACATTTCAATAAATGACATCTAAACATAGAGAAATAAAGTAATTATATTAATATATAAAATATGGGTGAATAACGATCTTCTCACTCTAACAACAGATGGAGGATTGGCCTACAGGGTACAACATTCTCCTTGAGGGAAAGGGTCAGAGTTCAACCAGAAGGGATTTACCGTGAATATTTTCCTTTTTTTCCCCCTGAACAGGTTGTTGTGGGTTGTGACATACCTGTTTCGGGTTCAGGAATTTTCTGGATGGTATTCTCTAGTTGCAACAAAACTAAGTCTGAAGGGGACAAGCAGCTGAGAAAATCTCCCTACAAAGAACCGTGAATTGAAGATATCGCGAGTAGTACAAATGCCTGCCAAGAAGAAATAGCAGAGTGTATGCTTTTTTTAAATATAAGCACTTTGTCAGCAGCGACAGGATAAAACAGTGCCAGTGTAATAAGGTTTAAAAGAAAGATGACACACACTGAAATGGTCTGAAAACAATTGGAAAAGTGCAGTTAATTCCCATCTAACTGTGTGCTATGCCTTGAGATAATGGTGAATAATACTGTTAAGCTATTATTGTGAACAAAGCTGTTAAGGACTGAGTGCTGAGAAGTGTCAAATTTTACTGAGCAATCAATACCAGTAATTGATTGCATTGGAATTTTTTTGTGTGTCAGTAAGGAATGATATAAATTAAAATATCAACTCATGTAAGTATTATTGCTTGTTTATACTATTCTCTTAAAACAGGATTTTTCAAATTTCAATTTTGTGGTTTTTTAATAATTTACATGCCTATATGTCAGTATGTCAATATAGGTATATAAAGTATAAATGAATAGTGTGCATTTGTTAGGGGGGCATAAACTCAAAAATTTTGATAATAGAGGTACATGATTAAAATGGTTTGGCTATAACTGTCTCAGGATATGAATGGCTCATAGTCTACACATATTTATACAAATCTAAAACCACTAATGGAATTTGTTTATTCAGGCAATTGGTTAATATGATAAATATTTAAAATCCATTAAATAGACTGGCACCATGCAGAAAAAGAACGTGATTACATTAATGCTAAAAAGTCCTGTATTCAAAAATGAGAACTTTGATCATGTTTTAGCTAGTTTTTCTCACAACATGTAGTTAAATGAAGCTAATTCATCATATTACACAGACATGAGTTTAGGTCTCCTTATATAATGTGAAAAAAAGGCTTTCTAAAAAATAATAAAAGTAAAAACAGGTAATAATTTATAGTAACAGGTTAATAAATTTAAAAAAAAATGTTGCGACATGCATAAATGAACTTACATTGACTTACAACTCCAAAAAGCTTGTTTTTGTATAATAAATTGGTAAATTTAACATAAACACACTATATAATTGATACTATACATCATTAAACTTTAAATATTTTAAATACAAATACTTATATTAATGTGAATTATAATTGCTCCTGATTAATAGAAAATAGAAACATTTTTACAGACATACAATTGTATCTCTAAGGTATTATTAATATTATTATTTGAATGTGCAATATACATTAAATATGTAAAATATAATAGTGCAATTTTTAAATTTCTGTACCTGCTAATGATTCATCTTTGCTTTTTAAATATAAAAATTATTTTATAAGTGCAAGATATGCACCTAAGTTCTGCATTCCACTTAGAGTTAAATATTCAAAATTAATTAATAAAATGTGGTTTTGAGAAATAATTTGTTCTTACATGCTTATTATTTAAAATTCAGAGGTATATTGAAAAGAACCCAAGAAATTGCCACAAGAATAGTATATCATGCTGTCACACATTTAAATTGTATTTCCTTAAAACAAAGTCCTTAAATTTCCCAATTAGAATCAATATGTTTATTGTGATTTTTGGCAATTTTAAGTGAAAAGAATAAAACAGAGCTATTGTACCTTAGAATAATGAAACTTGTCTAAAAGTCTTGGAGAAATTCTTACACCATGGTAACATACATAATATTCAAATTATTGTTTTAATTCTTCAGTTGGAAAACAGTGATTAACACTTTATTTGCAAGGGTGCCTGGGTGGCTCAGTTGTTTAAGCATCTGACTCTTGATTTCAACTCAGGCCATGATCTCATGGTTTGTGAGTTTGAGCCCCACATTGGATCTGGACTAAAAGCATAGAGCCTGCCTGGGATCCTCTCTCTGCCTTTCTCTCTGCCTCTCCATCTTTCAGTCAAAATAAATAAATAAACTTAAAAAAATGTTTTTAATGTTTTATTTACAAACTTGAGTTTTTATTTTGAAGTTTGGAGAACGTATGGAAAGAAGACTTTCCCAATGTTGGTGAAAAGAGTCTCCTGAGCATTTATATAATTTTAATAACCCACTTAAATTTTTCCTCCTCAAATTAAGAAAATAAAAAGTAAATGAAAAACAAGAGCAGAGAAAAAAGAAACTACCAATCTAAAAAAAAAAAAAAAAATGTTCCCAACAAAGAAATACACAATAGTTCTATTTTCAACTCTCAAACTCAATTGGTATTTCAATTAAATATGAGGTTGTCAAGTAGGGTAGTCAAATAAATGTAAGATAATGAAAAGATGAAGTGCTCTTAATATAATCATCCTCAATTTAGTGTGCAAATAATAAAGTGAGCTAACTGATGGCAAACCCAAATGCAAAGCAGTCCAGGCATTAATATTTATCACGTTCAAGGGAATTCCACACTTCGAGTAACGCCTAAGTAGAGTGAAATATTTTAATACCTTAAACCCACAAACTGCATTTCTGTAAAAAATGTTTGCACTATCTAATAATCAAGAGTAATTATAATTCACATGGTTGTAAGCTTTTGACCCTTAGAGGAAACTTCTTAGTAAAAAAGGCTATTCTTTGCTTTGTGCATCATTTATTAGGGCATGGCATCTTCCACATCTAAAATGTTAACTAAATAGGTCAGTTCTACCTCCAAATTATCTGCCGCCATAATTCTGCCTATCTTTCTTGTGTGAAATGTTCTGTAGTTCCTTTTAGGTGAGATAATATGATTTCTCAACTTTCTTTTAAAATACTCGCCTTATTCTTAATCATGGATTCAAACCAACCACCACTGACACAAAATGTTATTCCTTAAAAACAAAGATACTACTGTCATTCACTGTTTATTTTATTTTTTTAATGTTTATTTATTTTTGAGAGAAACAGAGACAGAGTGCGAGTGGGTTGGGACAGAGAGAGAAGGAGACACAGAATCTGAAACAGGGTCCAGGCTCTGAGCTGTCAGCACAGAGCCCAACGTGGGACTCGAACTCAGGAGCTGCGAGATCATGACCTGAGCTGAAGTCGGACGCTCAACTGACTGAGCAACCCAGGCGCCCCTGTCATTCAGTGTTTAAAATAAGAAAAAGCACCAATAGTAAGCCGATATACATGTCAGAACAAGCTTCTGTTACCTCCCTATTGCCTACCAGACAACCGTGTAATCCTGACTCCTTACCTTCTCCAGAAACATACTGGTCAATTTCCCCCTGGCCTAATTGTTCAAGACTATCACTCAAACTCAACTTCCTTTGCAGGACATCTAAACTTTGAGATTGCCACTCATGAACACATCTGACCTGCTCCACGCACTCCACCTTTACAAATACAGGTTAAAGAAGTCTCCAACGAATATATTTTACGTACAGTCTAAAAGTATCTTCATCAAAATATGTATTTCTGTTATTGTAGTGAATAACTTTCCCTCATCCTTGTTGATACTTCTCCTCCTAGGACCTGTCGCATCCTTCTTTTCCCATTGACCTTAGATTATGCCCAGTTTGTGTGCAGACAACTTTAGAAGTTTATGGACAGGTACAGGAAGTTTAGACGTATTTGTAAAGAAACATACAATTAATCAGATCTTCAACTTCCTAGAATGTTCTAAAAATATTCACTTGAATTGGGGTAAATTCAGATTTTTCTGGTGCCTGGGTGGCTCAGTTGGTTGGGTGGCTGACTCTTGATTTAGGCTTAGTTCATGATCCCAGGTCATGGGATCAAGCCCGTGTCAGGCTTCATGCTCATCATGGAGCCTGTTTAAGCTTCTCTCTCTCTCTCTCTCTCTCTCCCTCCCTCCCTCAAATAAATAAATAAATAAATAAATAAATTTCTTTTAAAAATGAGATTTTTACCACATAATGTGTAAAAGACGAAATCATAAAGAGAGTTGTAAAATTATTGAAAACTCTCTGATTAATTATGTATTTGTTGTGAATGGATTTTGAAATTTTTGTTTGTAGTAAGATAAGAAAGGAAAACAATTTATAGGCTCTCTTTAAATTACACTTTATGAGGAGGCTATTGACTTCAAAGTAGCGTAGTGGGAGACAGTTACATTATTTTAAATTAATTTTTAGAACAAATCCATGAAGTCAAGCTAAGAAAATGTTGCAAATTTGTTTAAATCACAGACCCATGAGCACATCTAGTTCCCCTCCCTAACTCGTAAGTAACCAGTCAGCAAAGACACATGCTAATAAACTGAAATAACACTCTTGTGGGAACCTACAAAAACATAGGAAGCTATACAGTAGCTTTTTTGCAGTAAATTTTAAAGTGTCCTTTTTTTCCATTTATATCTGAAAATAAACTTACTTCTGGATTAAAGTCTATTTCCTACTGTTTAGTCATCTGGGGACATGGAAAACTGCATCTCCTTCCTAATTACTCTGTGAATGACTCATTTCTATAATCAGATCAGCCTTGTCCTTCCTTTCTCTAAGCTAAACAAATCTAATTCATTTAATTTCTCTTTGCCAGAAGGTTAATTATCTTTGCTTCTTCTCTGACCATCTCCTGTTCTTTCATCTTTTTTTTTTTTTTACTTTTTAAAGTTCAATATCTAGAACTAGAGACAATTATAAAAACTGATTGATGTAGAACAGCAGGAAGATTACTGTCTATTCCTTCCGTAATTGTTTTATTTAATACTCCTCATTACCTTATCAAATTATTTTTTATCATGACATTTCACTGCAGATTTCACATTGGCCATAGATACCATCTTCAGTGATCTTTAAAAAAATTTTTTTTTCTAACTCTTATAGCATCCTCTCTCCCAAGGAATCTCTCTTCTCAATTCATTCATACATCAACAATTTTGAGGCTCTGACAGTGTCTTCTATCTCTGTCTCTATCCTCTCCAACCCATCTATGTTCTACCATCAGATTAATCATCGTAACATAGCATTGCTTCACTATATCCTATGGGAAACCGTTCCCTATTAACTGTCATATTGGGTCATAACCCCTCTGGGTGCTTGCAAGATGTTCCTTATTTCATTCCTGGACATGAAGGTGAGTTGCCTATACCAGTGACATCCCTCTGACAATTTCTCCTATGATACTCCCATCCTCCTCTACTGTAGCATTTATAATACTCTTCTGTAATTTTCTTTTAAATTTTCTTTTTGTCTTCCCCGTCCTACTCTAAACTCACTGAGAACTTAGACTATGCGAGTCACTACTTATCTTGATAGCCTGGCATTTTGTACTAGCACTGAGACTTTCAATACATTTTTGTTATAAGAATAAATATGTAAATTAATTTACATGCAAATAACACTGTGAAAACATTAAATCAATGAATTCTAACTATTTCATAGTTAGAATTTCTTCCACACAATTACACCTGCCTGAATCTAAACCTTTGTCTATCCTACAAAAGGGGAAGGTGTGAGTATTACCTTGGAATGAGGAGAATATGACAAAGCAGTACCTCCTGGGTAGAGAAACTCTTTGCTTATAGAGGGGGAAGGAGAAAGATGACAAGCAGTGAGACTTGAGTTCCCTGATCACTCATCTGATTTATAACTTCATAGAGAAGAGGATCGCAGCACTACAAAATGCCCGCAGATAGAGGAGACAGTTGAGCCCAGAAGGGCTTTTGTTTATATTGCCATTTAGGGACTCTGGATGACCTTGAAAAGAGCCCAATATCTGTATAATTTTAAGAGAAGATAAATGGTGCTTGACTTATTCAGACCCAGAGGGATGTTTAAGAGTATTCCTACTGTATCTGAGTCCATTTTTGGCCACTGTGAACAGAGATGGTCAAGAGCAGTAGATCTAATGTATTGAGAGAAGATGATGACCCCATGGGAAAGGCTGCAGTTCAAAGAGCTTAGGGCAAGTACCCAACAGACAACATGTTGAGTTTCCAGAATTCAACTGTACCAGCAAGAGCTGTGATGGGGGTGGGTCTAAAAGAAGGTCCCAGCAGGCTTCGACTATGGCCAGGACACAGATGAGCCTTCCCAGCCATAATCTGCACCATAAATGGCAGTAAGACACCCAATGTTATGGAGTATCAACGTATAAGCCAGTGAGTACCCAGAGGACAGCAGAAGGGTCTCATCAGAGGTTAGGCTCATTTTTTGTCATGACGAAAGCACACAGGCAGTCCTCTGCACTTCAGGCATATTGAGGAGCAGAAGAATCCCTGGAAGACTGGGCATTTTCCCCAAAGGAGACAATTTTAAGATGAAAACAGGCTTCTTTAAAAAAAGTTTTAATGTTTATTTATTTTTGACAGAGATAAACAGAGTGCGAGTAAGGAAGAAGCAGAGAGAGAGGGAGACACAGAATCCGAAGCAGGCTCCAGGTTCCAGGCTCTGAGCTGGAGCTCAGCACAGAGCCCAATCCAGGGCTTAAACTCACAAACTGTGAGGTCATGACCTGAGCTGAAGTCGGACACTTGACCGACTGAGCCACCCAGGCACCCTGCTTATTTACTTTTGATTGTAATTTTTCAAAGCTCCCCTGTCCTCAGCAGTAATGGAAATGACTTTAATGAAACTATATTTTTTGGAATACCTAAATGGTGCTATGAAAAAATTCTACTCAGCAACAGGTGAATGAAAAGACCACATACCCCATTAGCAGCAGGGTGGATGTATGCGAATATCTTGCCCCTACACATGCTCTGTGTATCCACTCTAAAGCCACAGGCAGAGCAAGAGCATAAAACTTTCCCGTGAAATCTGACTCTAATGTACTTGTACAAGCCTAACATCCACCTTACCTTAATATCTGTATCTCCTTGTTATAGGCTGAATTGTATCCCTTCAAACTTCATCTGTTGAAATAAGTCCTACTCCCAATGTGACTGTTTTTGGAGATAGAGCATTTAAGGAGGTAACTGAGGTTAAATAAGATCATAAGAGTGAGTCCCTAAGTTGACAGGATTGGTGTCCTTATTATTGGTGTCTCTTTTCCTCAGTACACAGAGAAAAGGTCATGTGAGGACACAGAGCGAAGGTGGCAATCTATAAATTAGGAAGGGAGGTCTCTTGATCTTGAACTCCTTGCCTCCAGAACTGTGTGAAAATTAATTTCTGTTGTTTAAGCCATCTAACCTGTGACATCTTGTTATGGCAGCCTGAGCAGACTAATATAGCCCTCTAAATAAATTTTCTAAAGTCATACCAATCTCTTCACCACTTTGCATACCCATTGTTGTGTCTTTACTCATGAGTCACTTTGCCTTTCTCTTCATTTTTTCTAATCCAGCTACTATTGATCTTTAATAACTAGGTCAGCTTCTACCTTCTAGATATTAGCACACATTATTCTCTCTCCATGCTAAAGTCCCAGAGCCACTCTTAAGTAAACCTATATTGCTCATGTGTAATTAGACTTCGTTCAGCAACTAGACTTTGGACTTCTCAGGAAAGTATGCAACAATTACAATTCTTTTTTTTAATTTTTTTAACATTTATTTATTTTTAAGAGAGAGAGAGACAGAGACAGATTAAGAGCTGGGGAAGGGCAGAGAGAGTGAGACAGAATCTGAAGCAGGCTCCAGGCTCTGAGCTGTCAGCACAGAGCCCAATGTGGGGCTCGAACTCACAAACTGCAAAATCATGACCTGAGCTGAAGTCGGATGTTTAACCCACTGAGTCACCCAGGCACCCCAACAATTACACTTGAGTAAATCTTACTACATCCAGGAAGTTTGATTAGTGAGAACATTCTTTCAAGCTTATGGTTGGCGCTGACTTTCCAGGTCTATTCCATTTGTAGTTTCAAGAGATTATTTTTTTTAAGCATACATTTTAATCCCATACTAAGGATTAATTTCCTTTTCATTCTCTTTCTTTTCTTTTCTTTTCTTTTCTTTCTTTCTTTCTTTCTTTCTTGCTTTCGTTCTTTCTTCTTTCTCTCCTTTTTTTTTTTTTTTTTTAGAAAGGCAGACTGTCACATGCACCTCCTCATTTGGATGTGTCTGGAGTCTTGGAAGCCTGACCATCCCGTATTGTACAAATGGATCTGGAGAGCTTGTTTGGAGGTAATAGGAGGGGAGCACAGCTACTTGCATACCCTTGGCAGAACTGTCCTCCTCTATCAGGAAAGGTCATCCTCTTTGATCCAGCCTGTTGCTTCAGGAGGGACACACATGTAGCAGTGAGGGAGGAAGGGACACCCCCCCTAGCCCGCCAGATCAGCTGAATCAACCCTGGCGATCAATGGGGTGACAGATGTCACAGCTAGGTCACCCTCACATCCTAATTTATTTTTCAAGTGTACTTTTCTTATTGATTTTATACTTTGGATAGTTTTTTAGACAAATGTATCTTTTTAGTTTCTATTGTTTGCTTGGTTTTTGTTTTGTTTTGTTTTTAAATTTTATTAGGTGGCCACCTGTTTAAAATATACATATTCCTTATATCTGAATATCCTTATAACATGTCTAAATATTATAGAAAAAGCAAAATGCATGGAGTCCAAAGACAAATAATGATCTTTTTTTTTCTTCTGAGCTTCTTAGCACCCTCTTAAAATTATGAGAAATCTATTGTCTACTTTCTTGTAAAGAACAACTAGAAAAATATATAAAAGTGTTTATCATGAAGAATGATAGAAATATATTATTTTTTGAAAAGACCAAAAATTTAAAAATTATCTGTTTCAACTAATTAAAACACTATATAAATAATTTTTAAAAAATTATATTGTATTTTGTACACTATTGCAAATGTTAATAGTTTATCAAATTCATTTATTATTGTATTATTTGGTTAAAATATAACGAAAACATTTAAACCCCTAAATTAGCATGGCAACTGTATTCATAGCTTAGGTATAGTTATTCTTCTACAAACTTGCTATATGAACTATACCCAGCTTATGGTGTTTACATAGGTCAAAGTATTCATCACATCACTAAATCTGTGATTTTAATGTTACTATTTCTCTGTATCTTCCTTTAAAATAAAAGGACCACATGAGATTAATAAAAGATGTTAGAAGGTGTTTGATGATGACATTGAGAGCAAAATCAAGTTTAAATAACACAGTGGCTTGCGTTCCAATAGAGGACACTTGAATTGTGCACAGAGAGGTAGGGAGGGGCCAAGAAAACCACCATTGCCTGTGGTTGGGGCACGAAAGAATGTGTGTACACAGATATGGAAGAACATGTACAAGTTTACACACCCGCACATTTGATCGATTATTTTTTTCCTTATATAGAATATGTACTCTATCGTACATATTCCCAGGACACATAAGGGTCCTGGGAAATCATTTACTTTGCCATCTGTTACCAATCACCATTCTATTTAAGCTTACAGTTATTACTGAAAAAAAAATGTTACCCTAAAAGTACCTGGTATCTCAAGCTTGATTTACATGTTACTATTTCAGAAACACCCTCATACAGTCATATGGAGATAGCAGGAACTTTAATTGTATAAGATTTATTATACAATGTTGTCTTTTGTTTTTTTTATCATCTTTCAGAATGTCTACTTTTTCATGACATAGCATAATTTTAACCAAATAAGATATCTTTATGTTGTTCGTAGAATAAAAAAAAAAACCCTCACGATTAAAGGCAAATTATAAAGTGTAAGTATCATTTCTATCTGGCTCTTAACTCTCTGATCAATATGAAAGTATCCAGGAAGCATAGGAGGTAATCTATTCACTAATAAACTGTAAATGAAACTCTGTGATTTATGGTAGTTTTAGAATTTAATGTGCACATAAATATTTCAATTTGCTCATTTCAAATATATTAAGAAACATACTAATAGATATTTGGATAACACCAAAGTCATGAAGTCTAAGGTTTTTAAACTGAATTATTATACTAATGGAAATAACCAGTGATGAAGGGCTATTTTTTTATAAAGTATCATACTCCCTAGTTTTAATTGTCTTTTACTCATATAAAATTTCCCTACTCCACTATTCCAAATCCTACAAATCCATAATAAAGCACCTTTTCATACATTATTTGTGTCTCTCTTAGGACACACTGCTTTCTATCTGAATTATACTCATGTACTTATGTAACTATTTTTCCATATTAGAGTCTATAAAAAGTATTTGAGGAAATATGCTTGTTCTCATTTCTTTATTTGCTGCGGAACCTCATACAGTGTCTTACACAAAGTCAATGTTCCATAAATATCTCTGAGTCAGTAAATCTGTAACAGGTTGTTAGAGGGAAGTTTTCCCAACTCACTTTTGTCTGACACATAAAATTAATAGATGCTACATTCCAGAGTAGCTTGTGAGACATAGCCCCAAGAAGACTTTTTTTTTTGTTTATTTATTTCTGAGACAGAGAGAAACAGAGCATGAGTAGGGGAGGGGCAGAGAGAGAGGGGGACACAGAATTCGAAGCAGGCTTCAGGCTCTGAGCGTCAGCACAGAGCCCCACGCGGGGCTTGAACTCACAAACTGCGAGATCATGACCTGAGCCAAAGCCAGACGCGCAACTGACTGAGCCACCCAGGCGCCCCATCCAAGAAGACTTTTTATAGTAGGTGGCTGACAACCAGTTAGAGGATTCACCATACCTAACATATAAAAGGGTCAGAATATTGTAAGGAAAGTGTCATCAGAGAGGTCTGTAGATTCCACTCTACAGCAAGGTGGAGAATGCAGGCCACTTTTCTCAAGTCCACAGGGTACAGTACCACTTGAAAATCTTACTATTTGTCTCCTACTGTTGGAGATGAAGGGGGCTGATGTCTGACCCACGTCTGACACCGATAAGGGTAGGGGCCTGACTAGCCCAGGACTGTGTCTGGAAATGAACAGCACTTTTCTCCCAAGTCAGTCAAGGTGTGTGAACCCCAACAACCTCTGAAATGTTTCCATTTCCCCAAAAATATTACCAGAGAGTGGTATGTCCACAGAAGAAAGAAATGGAGTATATCTTCAAATACCAAAAGAGAAGCTGGGATTGAAAATATGCAAATGAAAGATTGACATTGTCTACATTGAAAGAGCTGAAGTTGAAGGGGCCCCACATAGAACACACGACCACAGACCATGATAGCACTACAATCTGTCAGCAAAGACATGTTAAGATAATACTTATGTTGGGTAAAACCTTTTGGCTTTACTTTCACCTCTTCTCTTCTCTTAGATCAGCTTTGGAAAGGCCAGGAATCTTATACTGAAAGGGAAATATTAGACGAAAGAAAGAAGAAGGACTCCTAATCTCCTTCCAAAACTGTAGGTTCTCAGCAGGTCTCAGCTGAAAATAAGGGAGAAAATTTCCTTTTTTCATCTCTTAAGAACTTTCTTGAGATGTAATTGAAATACAGTAAACTGCACAAATTTAAAGTGCAAAGTATCATAAGATTCAATGTGCATGTGAAGTCTACAACATAATCAATATGGTCAACATATCATGATCCCCCCAAATGCCTCATGTTACTTTATAATGCCTTTCTCCTTCTCAGCCCCACCTCACCTTTCCATCCCCATGCGACCACTTATCTACCTTCTCTATCACTACAGATTAGTTTGCATTTTCTTGAGTTTTACATAAATGGGATCATATGGTATGTATCCTTTTGGAGGGGAGGGGAGACCTGGTTTCTTTCATTCAACATAATTATTTTGAGGTTCATCCATGGTATTGAATATTTCAATAGTTCATCCACTTTTATAGCTAAAATTCCATTTTTTCCTGGCATACCACAATTCACTCGTGAGGTAATAGACATTTAGATTGTTTTTGTCAATTAAACTCTCTCTGCTATGAATAAATGTACAAGTCTTTGTATAGATACACGTTTCCTCATTTTTTCCCTTGAATAAAACTTAGTAGTAGAATGCCTCTGTCATATGGTTGCTATACTCTTAACTTAAAAAAAAAAAAAAGCACCTGCCAAACTTGGGCATATTTTAATGTGTATATTTGTAATTTACCTAAAACGGAGCATTTCAAAGTACAACATTTAGACAGTTTTTATGGCTTTAAGAGACTCCAGGTTTGTCTGTCCTTGCTTAAACAACACAACAATCATAACTAAATACACTTTTTTCAGCATATTATTTCAGTAAACATCTTCTGACTTAGTAACTCATTAAAGCTATAACATGTTTAATTAGTTAAAAGTTGTGTAGCTGTTAATGTGGCAGATTCTTAATTGAAGAAAGCTGCTTTTAGGAAACAGGAGAACATTTTTTTTCGACTGTCATAGAACTAGGCAAGGCATTTATGAGAAATTAAACGTAATCCCAAAAATAAATGGCAAAACTGGGGGATGGTTTGAGGTCTGCTGGATATTTTTTATATGTTTCAAAACAGATTTCAGACAACTGCTTCAGACTAGAGGCACCGCACTGAATATCATCTAACTAATAAATGAAAATTAAATGTAACTTCAATAAAATGTCACTGCAAAGTTGATTTAAAATAATTCAGTGTGTATTAAACACCAATATTATATCTAGTAAATTATGATTTAATAGAGGCTTCAAATCCATCATATATGTGTTCCGAAATCTTAGGTATGTTCAATTTTTAATGTAAGACAGAAAGGAACTTAGTGTTACATAACCTTACATTTATTATGTTTTATTCTATTTACCAACTATCCATGTATTTCCCTCAATTTGTATGCTAACTTGGTTCATAAAATCTCCTAAAGTTATTTATTGATTCAATAAAATTCCTTCAGTAATGTTTTAAAACAGGCGGCAGGGTGGTGGGGGGAGTGCCACAAGATATTTCCAGTTTGATAAATGCAAGTCCTTTGACATTACATTAGACCTTTTGCATTATTGATCTAATGAGGAAGAAGAATATAAGAATGATGATTTAATATTAACCCTCAAAAGTAAGGCTTCAACTGCATCCGTGCCACCAGTCTACTGGGACGAGTGTACTAAATTGGAAATAAATGTCATTCTACTAAGTCGTCTCATAATAAAAGACAAAATGATCACAAACTCAAATAAGTTTCTTTTTTCGATGTCCATATACTCTGAGAGAGCATAATAGATTTCTGATGTATTTTTCTTACTCAAGTTTTACGTTGGAAGATGGAGATGCCAGAGAGGAAAAAAATGAACTCCACGGGTTAAAACATTTCCAGAATTGTTCAATACTTTTTATTAGTAATGTTTAAGAGGGAGGATAAGATGAATCACTCTTTTTGGGTTGAAATATGAGGAACATTGTCCTCTCATTAGCTAAACAAGCTGATACTTTCCATTCCAGTTCCATACTAGAAGATCTACTCTCTGTCCAACCCCTTTCTGTATTGCTACTCCCTTTCCCAAAAGGGAAACACCTTGTTACTGTGGCCCACAGTACGCATTCTCCTTTCCCAGTCTCGCAATACACAGAAGGCAATTTCAAATTTACTAATCCATGCCAATACAGAAAGCTTGCCAAGCAAATTTCAGAACCTTTAAAAAAAATCTATTTTCTTTTTTTGTCTTTATACCGAAGGCTTTATTGTCAAAGTACTGTGACAATGTGTTCACAAGTTACTTGAGTTATTTCTTTGTTCCACTTTTCAGTTTGGCTGTGCTAGTCATTTGAAATACAGTTAAGTTAATTTGTTTTCCATTTTAAAGATTTTCCCCAAACCTCATTTATTTTTATTTTATTGGCTCTATAAAAGTTTAATGTGGATCCAAATGACAAAACTATATCAAAAAGAAGAAAAGGGAGATCTGAGAAGTTTTAGAGCAATCATTCTTAGGTTTTGTTTTTTTAGAAGTTGTGGATACATATATATTTCTTAATCTCCCTCTCAATGCAAATGTTAGCATACAGTGTATACTCTATTATTGTTGTTTTCACCTAACATTATATGGAAATTACTCCATATCAGTTAATGTAGACTTTCCTTGTTTTTCTACTAACTGAATAGACTCCAGTGTGTAATTATACCATAGTTTATTCAGCCAATATTCTATGCTTTTGAATGTATTTTCCTCCAGTATCTCATCCTTTTAAGCAATGTAGCAATCAATAACCTGTTGTATATGTATTTTCATATAGTTGGAGATATGACTTCACTCTAAAAAGTGACACTTCTGGATCCAAATGTAAATACATATATTGTTTTAATATATATTGAAACATTTTTTTCCTTTAAAGTAGTACCAACTTATATTCTTTTTTTTAAATTTTTTAAAGTTTATTCACTTTATTTTGAGAGAGAAAGAAAGAGAGACAGTACTAGTAATGGAGGGGCAGAGAGAGAGAGAGAGAGAATCCCAAGCAGGCTCTGCACTGTCAGCACAGAGCTCAACACCGTGCTCAATCCCATGAATCAGACAGAGATCATGACCTGAGCCGAAATCAAGGGTCA